>NW_020439523.1:215696-226076 GCF_000699045.2 Agrilus planipennis | reverse complement strand
GTGTAGAGGACACAAACTAGTATTTTTCAGAGGACAAAAATAAAACGTCTGTACAATAGCCGTAACTGGCCTTTGAACGTACAGGCGATTTATTTATGGTCCTCAATAAAAAATATCTTTTCGACAACTACCCATCGGGGGTAACTTTCTAAAAGTTGACCCTGGTGTCTGAAAAATTGAAGACGAGATAGTCGGTCGGAGTATACAGGTTAAAAGGTTGTCTAGTTCTCTTCATTTCTCAAAATAAAATAAAAAAGGAAATTAAAATAATTAATACGATTACACGTCAGTTTTATTCACGACTCTCGAGTTTCCCAAAACCATTTAAAACAGTCCTATTAATTATTGTTATACCTTCGCTCAGAGAAAAACTGCCATGTATTATTTATCAGAAAATCTTTACAATTGAAATTTAAGTCATTTACGTCTTAATATGAATGAAGTGATTAGAACAAATAGTAATCCTAATACTTTAACGTGGACAAACACTGTCTTCTGAATAAGTTTCGGAAATAGTTGAATAAAGGGCACTATGATAGCCATAAGGCAAAGAAGAAGTAGGATGCTAGGATACTTTTTAAGTGTTATTATAAGCAGAAACGGGAGTAGTCTAACTGTTGGGAAATGTGATACTTAGGTCAGTATAGGAAGAAATGGATCTCTAAGTAATCTTCAGATTGATGACCCTATAGTGATGAATTCAAACAAAATTATCGATTATGTCGTAAATTTTATGACTAAGTTTAAATATATTGTATTGTTTATATGAATAAGGCGAAAAGTGTTGGGATTGATGCGGGGGCGCACCGAACTTCTTGAATTGAAATGGGAAGGGGGCGAGTTTTGTTTAATGTGCCGATTCATTTGGATAAATTTGCCAACTGTAAAGTTTTTAGTCATTTGCAATTAAAATTCTTTGAATATGCTAACACTATCACTTATGGTAAACAGAGAACAGTACTAAAATGACCTGAATTACCACCGAAATAGTTCCTACAAATTAGACGAAAATTTAAATTTTAAAATTATAGCCAAAATACTACCCTTTGAAACTCTAAAACAGCTTCAAATTAGCACCAGATTAAAAAAGACCCGAAAGAGTCCTCAAACAGCGCTTCGCCGAAAAACATACCATAATAGCACCAAAACAATCAGCACTAAGTACTCTATCATCATCAGCATCATCTTAACCATCATCGTCAGAAGCCCTTTTGATTCACAGGCCCGATCCCAACCCTAATAACAATTATGTAACTCCAATCTTCCCTAATTCTGCACCTAATTTGAATCAAGATTTTCCACAAAATTTTCTTCCATATCTATCACACTACAATGTTCCGCTAAAGCCCCATCCTATCCTATTTATAATTATCAATGTAATCCAAATCACTATCAACATTGTCACCCACAATTTCATGGCCAGTCACAAAATTATTATGAAAATAATAACTTTAATAATAATTGAGTAGCTTTCTGGAAAGCAATCGGTGCTGTATCCGTGTTCTTTTCGTACTAAATGCGGTACTGTTTCAGTACTCCATTCGTACACAATCGGTGGTTTAGTCCTGCAAACGGACCTTTTCCGGTATTATTTTAGAGAAATTTATGCAGCTAGTTTGGTTGTAATTCGGTAGAGTGAAATTGAAAAGAATAATTTTTACTCGAGGAGATATGTTATGTTCTTTTCTCTATCCCTGAAAATGTGTATAAAATTTCAGGATCGGTTGAGTAGTTAAACCATTAAATGGTAGCAAACAACCAAACAAACAAATTAACATTCGCATTTATAATATTAGTTAGGATCTATTATTAGACAGAATAAATCAGTCCACAACCTCTTTTTAACCAAAAATTTCAAGAAACGCAACCTCGACTTTGAGAATCGCTGATACCGTTTTCTATACCATATCTTAGGAATATTCTGATTCAATTTTGGGCTCGCCTGTCCGTGGTCAAGAATTTCTGTGGTTTTCTTCGGTCATTTAGGCAAATACTATGGTAGTAATATTCGTTAATAACCCTTTACTTCCCTTTTGTTTTCATTCTGGCCTCGTATTGCAGGTAATGTTGACTACAGTAAAAGTTCCTTATTCACGGTTTTCTTATTCGCGTTTTCATTATTCGCGAGTGAAAAAATGCAATCCAGTTCCTGTATTCGCGGCTAAAAATTTCATTATTCGCGGATGCAATCGGTAAACAGAAAAGGATTCGGTGTCATTTATTAAGGGGGTTCACCACAATAGACCGCTCGCGCCTAATGTGAATTTTTCCGAAACCAGGTTTCTATTATAAACATTGTGATTTAACACTGCGCGATAAACATGTGATTTTTTGTATGGTAACAGACAAAGGTTCACACTAACTCGGCACGTTTTTAGTTTTCAATAATATGGTCATTAAAAGCTTTTACAAATACGTAAAGTTGATGCTTCTTGTAGGACACGTATTTTTAATAGAAATAAAAAAAATTAAAAAATGGCCTTCGACAGGCTTTAGAAAAAAGCTTTGTCTATCTTACTACAAAATTTCAAACCTCTATTCCAAACATTAAACTCATGATATCTAGAACCGATAAGAATGTTTTTACTTTACGGCGCGTGTACTACTGAATCCCCTTCATGTATGGTCCGGCATCTTTTGAGTATGTACAGTTGGTACATGCCGAGGCAGCATTTATAAAAGATGTAATCGATTGAATTAATTTCAAAATTCAAAACAAGAAAAAAACACTAATTTTTTTAAACCCTTGCCTAAAGCTTATAAACCTAAATAANAGGCAGCATTTATAAAAGATGTAATCGATTGAATTAATTTCAAAATTCAAAACAAGAAAAAAACACTAATTTTTTTAAACCCTTGCCTAAAGCTTATAAACCTAAATAACGATTAATTTTAATTGCGAATTTCTCAATAAATTGATTTTATTCTGATACATATTGGGTTTATTTTGGAACCGTAAAACGTATCCCCTATGATTCCATATTAATTACCATTCCATATCCACAGTTTCTGTATTCGCGACGTATTTATGGAACGTATACCCCGCGAATAGAGCTTTTACTGTATGGAAAATATGTTTATTTGAGTTGCGTACATGGTTTAATAAACTTTATACATACATATATGTACTTGCATATTATTATTACAAAAGCGTAGCTTGGCATTGGAAAATTGAGACTTACTTCTAATGAAAATTATAAATATTATCTACACCGTTACTTCCTACTATTATTGTACTACATAACAGTCGTATTGCAGCCAACCGTTAATTAATGCAATACTTTGCATTACTCGTATTAATTTCATTCATTATATAGTTCTTATTATGTCATTAATAAGTATTTTGACTAATAACGGTGTTCTTTTATCTACAAAAACATATCTTAACACGTACTCGATTCTAATTATTATATTATCTAGATATTATAAAGACATTGAGAGTTACCTTTGAATGTGCCGATTTCTTTTTGTTCTCATTCTTATCTTTACACTTTTGTCTTATTATTAATATTATAAACCTATATACACCAGCAACAGATCTTAATAAGTCAATTAATTTCAAAGATTACTATCTGTAATATTTTTCAAAGGTCCAAACATCGTTTCAGTTAATATCCTTGTGTATAACAATCAGGAAGTCCTTACGGTTGGTTCATATTAACTACTTCCTTAATATAATATATAAAGGAGTCTTTCATAGTTTTATAAAAGACCTAGTTCAAGAATATTCGTCTCCAAATGCTCCAATCCAAGATCACCAGTGATAGTATCACACGGAGGCATACAAGACGCCGCTAGTGTGAAGTTTCTTAATAATATAAGCACAACACTCACTTCGTGAGGGTTGTCTCTCCCTACCGTAACCGTATGAATGTAAGCAATTAAACAAAATTAATAGTTCTTCTTTAATAAGAACTCCCATTATGGTTTTAGTCAAAAATTTATCGAAACCACTAGACGCGGATTTCGATTTCGATCTTGTTAGACCTCAGCAGCGCCCTACAGACAGTCTCACCAAACCTTTAAACCACCTAAAAAATGAGTATATACTTTTGAGTTGTAACAAAAATAAATGCCGAGCTTGCAGGAAGTGATAATAGACCACTATAAAACATGAAAATTAAGTAAATGTTTGTATATCCGAAAATTCATCTTTTTCGAGAAAAACCTAGTTGAAAGTACTACTAAATTCAATTCCGGCCCTGTTAGAGAAATGCAGGCCGCAACGCTGCATTCAATCAGCTGATAATTACTAGCATCAGTAGAGTATTGGTTATTTTTTTTTACTTATGTGTTGTTTATTTATTGTTATATTCACTATTACTGCGACGCAAATTCGCATGCCGTACATTCTACGCTATTTCAAGAAATGTTTTCGGTAAATGTGTTGATTAAAATTATGTTTATCGTAATCGTTCGATTATCGGTAATGTTTACATTCTCCATCTATGTAGCTATAGAGTTTTTATCGCACTACGCTTTTCGGTAGACACCTATGTTGTCAATTCACACCCAGGGCCGGCTTCGAACTGTAAATTATTGTGATTTTTTTTCATTTGTAAGGCAAGGTCTAACTAGGGTATCAGCTTGTGTAATTGATACCACGATTGACCTTACATACGTCTTCGGCACGCAAACCATATTTACAAGAACGAAGTTCTTGGTCAACGATGAGCTGATGAGATCTATAATATCGAAATTGTGAACCGCGTACGCTGATTTCTATGAATTTCTCATATTCTACATTCTGCTTCAATATTATATAGTTCTTCTTTTGCCTGCTATAAAATCCTTAACGTTAGTTTCAAATTCTAACTTGGTATAATGCAAAATTTAATAAATTAAACTGGTAGCTCATTATTAGCAACTCCCACCGTTATGCATGTGCTCTAAGCTACCATACTAGTCTAGAATCACGAAATCTCATTAACTATATGCAAACAAAGATATAAATTCAATTAACTAATCCCACCCAGCAATTAAGAGCATATTTTGTAATACCAAATATATAAACAATTAAGTCAATGTTACAACTTAAGATTATGTTGAAACGTTTTTATCTTACGTTAATGACTTCGAACAAGAGAAAGCATTTTGACGATTTCACTTTTTCGAAAATTATGTAACCCTCTTAAGAAATATTTTAAATTTGAGTAAATGCAAAATCAATAGTATGTATTGCTACAATATATTACTGCACATACATGTATACATTGTACATATCTATACTGAAGCATTTAAGTAAATAAAATTTTCTACAAACTTACAAGTCTCATGTCAGTATGCTTCGCACTAGTGAGGGATATTCAGGGGTTAAAAGAAGATAAACTCCTCCTTCTCAGATCCTAAAATAAAAAGAAAGAAGAAAAATTAGTCTAATGCAGGTATGTCCCATTCCCAATCGGATTTTGATGATTGGGAAATCAATTCTGATAGATTATAACATGATTAATAAGAATAAGAAAGAATTTCTCCAATAGTACGTGAAATAATGAAGTTGTGATTAAAAGTTTAAAGAATTCGTATTTTTTAGTGAGAAGTATATTGAAATTATATCAAAATGAATATAATCCATACTTTTTATGAATAGAAGAAAATAATCAATTTTTTCAATGAAGAGTGACATAAAATACTAAACAAATTTCACCAATTAATGTGTTGAACTTGATAGTAAATTAATCGCTGAAACTTCTTTTACTTATTTTATTCTATGTTGTTAAATATGTTCCATAATACCTACATTCTCTAAAATTTGAAAATATGTCTGGCAACAAAAAAAAAACATTTAGAAATTAATAATTGCCGCTAGTTTTACCAGTTGTTAAAAGTGGTTTTAGTTGTTGCTATTTCTTATGATATATCACCATTTAACTGTCAATATTATGCTTGGGAATGTGGAGCTAAATCATTTTGTTTTGTTATCTATAATCTACAGTTTAATATCTACATATGTGCCATCACCATCATGATATGGTCGTCAGTCCTAAGACTGGTTGGACACGCATCTCCACTCTTTCCTATCCTAAGCTAAACTTCGCATTTCCCTAAAACTAGAACAACTCATATCCTTAACTATTTGCGAACAGTAATCTAATCTAGGTCTACCTCTACTCTTCTTAAGTCCTGTTTCTGCCTCTAATATGTCTCTGATTAGCCTTTCATGGCTAAGAAGGTGTTCTATCAACCTATCTCGCCTATTTTTTATTAACTTCCATAAAGTCCTCTGTTCTCCTTTCTAATATCTCTTCACCTCTAACCTTCTCTATTCACGGTCGGTTCGACTACGGGTCCGTCTGCCTTGGTCAAGTTTTTCTGTGGTTTCCTTGAATCACTCAGACAAATGCTGGGGCAGTTATATTCCACAGATAATTTTTCATTCTCTTCTGTCTTCATTTCGTCCGTCTCATCTTTCTCACCCGAACTACTACCCATCCATTCCCACGATTCCTGAAAGGAGGCTGAAGAGGGCCTTCCGCCCTACCTTCCGGCGAAGTCCGGAGGGACTGACCGCCCACTAGCATTAGTGGCTGATGGGAAAGGAACCCCAAAAGTTTTTTTTTTCCTTGCTAGAAGCTAGTAGTGCAATATCATCTACAAATCTAAACGTACTAATCTCTTGACCCTCTACATTTGTACTGTCTTTTTGATCACGTCTTCGATGTATAGATCAAAAAGTAGCAATGACAGTGTGCATCCCTGTCTGACTCCCTTCCTAACATTTACTTCTCTACGTTCCTGCCCCAGCTGTATAACTGCTTGTTGCTCTTTATACAAACTAAGCGTCACTCTATCTCTGTAACTCATCTCTATATTTANCTGCCTGCGACGCGCTGATGAGATCCAAAAAGATCGAAATCGCGATCCGCGTCTGGCAGTTTCGACAGAATACAGACCACTTCGAATTATTTTATTCAATTTGCATTATTCTTTAAGGAAAAACAAACCTATAGAACCGTACACGTATGTTGTCCTGGTTATGTTGAAGAGAACGACACTTGTGTGATGGACTGTACCGAATGCAGAAACAAATTTTGTGCCAAATCAGTGGCTAATAACAACACGTGTTTACAAAGTAAGTTATAATACGATTTCTGATTTTATTTTAATTACTTTCTTTTAATTAATTCTTATAAAGGCCATTAAGTTAATATCGCATCAATTCACACACAGACGATAGAATTTGAGCCACTTCAAATGCAATTAATATTCTTTCAGACGTCCCATCATCTCAAAAATGCAGCAACTCCGGTTGTCATGGAGACTGCACCCTTTGCCGAGAGTTCTGCCAGTGTCCTTTAGATCAAAATGGAGAAAGGTCAGAAACAAATTCATTTCATTCCATTTTGAACGGAAAAATCGTTTTCAAATTCTTCATATTATAGATTTGTCCTTTGTGTAGCTCGATCAGTGGCGGCTCGTGGTGTATTTTATGAAGGTCAAAATAATGAATTTAATTAACATTTATCTCAATTTATTGATCGCGGTATCGATCTATACAATAAATATTAATCAGTTAATTATTGTTTAGTACCTAGATACGACATCTTCTTAGATATTAAGAGCTGATTACAGTCATATTTGAACAGGAGTTAAGAAGGACAGAGATACGGTTATGCAAATTAGATTATTGTTCGCAAATAGTTAGAGGGTGAAATATTGCAACACCAACAGTTGACTAAATGATCCGAACTGCTGTCCTCTCTCGAGACCAGGAATCGACAAGTGATTTTAGATGAAGTCCGAATATTTTCGAAAATATTTGTCGATTTTCCTTCCTCCAGAAAATCATAAGGGTAGCTCAAGCATACTTCGTTATGTGCAGAAAAATATTGTATAAATTTATTTGAGTAATTTACTTTCAAAAAACTTTGACTTTTAGGGGTCTTGATCTGGACTGCGATTCATCAGTTGCCTACCGTTGCCCTAGACCATAGCTTAGATAGAGATCTAAGGTCTAGGTCTCTAGACTCTAAACTTCTAGTTTTTAAGTTTTATTTTTGTCAAAAGGTTCTCTGTTCTATCACACGCCAGGTCTCTTTCATAACTGGTATACCTTCAAAAGTACTAATTCTCTCATAGACAATTTTATATCAATAATGTCCACTGTTTCTCCATCATCTTCTTTAGATGACCTTTAGAACAAGATTTTCACAAACTTTATTCAAAAGTTGCTGTTATTTAGTCAAACAGAAGAGTACCGCAAGTCTGATGAGGAGCCGGGCAAACTCGGCTCTTTTGACTCCCGAGTGCTGCTCAGGTATAGCCAAGGAGCTCCTCATTGCTCCTGCGAGTGCGAGTGAGATGATTCTTTCCTTTTCTTATCCCTTCCATTTCGTAGGTAAATCATATCTTCCGTAGGCGAACCCAATAGTATTGCACCCGTAGTCCGGCTACCCCTGAGCTGCGGGACGACCATTAGAAAGTTTATGTAGGTACTATTTAAGTCAAGAGGGGTTTCGATTGTTTACGGAATGGAGGGCTTACTATGGGAGTGGAAGAGAGAAGAAAAAGATGAATCAATATGAGTCACTGTTGCTTACTTTCTCGTACTCATTGAAAGGTATGGAGTGATCCAAAGTAATCTCAGGCAACGGCTCCTTCGAAGTCAAAGTTTTCCCGGCTCTGGGTTAGACAATTGTTACCTTTAGTAAATGTTTGTGAAAATCTTAGAAGTCTTGTTTTTATTACGTCATGTAAAGGTCGAATCTATTTAATTCTTTAGATCAGAGCCGGCCAAACATTAACTTCGTAGGAGCCGCTACCTGTGTTTAGTTTAGGTCACTCCATACCCTTTAATGAGTACGAGAGAGTAAGTAATAATGACTCATATTGCTTTCTCTTTTTTTCTCCTTTTCACTCTCTCGCAACTTAAATAGTATCTACGAAAATTTTATAATGATCGCCCCGCAGCTCAGGGGTAGCGTGCTGGACTACGGTCGCAATACTATTGGCTTCGGATACGGAAGAGGAGATCATCTCACTCGCACCCCCAGGGGCAATGAGGAGCTGCTTGGCTATACGTGAAGTGCACTCGGGGGTCAAAAGAGCCGAGTTTGCCCGACTCTGCTTTAGATTGGTCCTAGTCTCTCCAAACAGCAGCATCCGGAGATTCAACCCCTTCACAGTATAACTCAGTGTAGCCTAGTATAAAGCAACAAACAAAAGCAATAGTTCACAATCCGGCTGAACATTTAGTTAGTCGTTAACGCAAACAGTGCTGCCATCTTATAGCTTACAAAATTTTACAAATTGGCTTCGACAGGTACATAATAAGATCAAACCATTATTTTCAAAAAGAAAGTAAATATGTAAAAGCGGTCTACGTGAAACCGGAAACCTAAAGCGTACTGATTAAGTAGCAAGTAACTTTCTTAAAGAGTTCAAATTGCCTCATAAATTGTAATGATAACGGCGCAGGCGGAGCTGATCGCGAATACTGCACTAAATCATGACCGAATGCGTAAGGCCACTTTCACACAGAGCGATAACGACACGACTTACTGCACGCGATTTGTCGCATCGAATCGGCACGTCGCTTTCGCATTATGCGACTAAATATTGTTTTTCGTCATGTTCGCGCGAAAAGCTCGTTTTGCATGCTATGAAATAGGGAAGAAATGGCCTCTTTTCAGCCGTGTCTTAGTCGTGAGGAAATGAAATTAGTCTTTTGAGCGCATGCACTGAAGTTTATGGGCATGCGCAGAAATTAGTTGTTCAATGAGAATGTCTTTCTAACCTCTAAATCATTTACTATTATTTCACCAATGTTTGCCACCCGAGCCGAAGGAGTCATGCAGTCTGAAATAACCCTGTTTCTTCCCTCGATACGTAATGTACTATTGACAACGTTCCAGGTTAAAATACGGGCCCACCTATCCTCGCAGTTGATTTATTTATTAATGCGAAAAATGGTAATTCTATTAAATTGACTATTTCGTATTTCAACGTTTTTTTTTTTGAGAAAGGCATATTAATGGCTGCAAGTCGCGGTTAGCACTACTAGCATGTCATACATGTGCGGCGGAAATGAGTATAGGCAACCATAGACAACGATATAATGGCGCGACACACGACATATTTGAAAGCATACATTTAGTTACATTGAATATCTATACATGTACTGCACTATTTTTATCGAACAATTTGTTAAAACAAATCGGAATATATTTGCGACATTTTTGACGTGACAACGTCTTATAATTCCATGGAGCCGGGTGCACGCACGAAAAAACATGACTCATGTGGCGTTACCTCGCTCTGAAGCGTTCCATTTAAGGCTTGAAGTGCAAGCGAGAGCGCGGAACGAGCGACAAAGAGGCACAATCGGCCTCCGCGTTCGGCAGCGTTCGACATCTGTCTCTCTCCTACTTGAGTGAGCGA
>NW_020439523.1:196020-209317 GCF_000699045.2 Agrilus planipennis | reverse complement strand
CTATCCTAAGCTAAACTTCGCATTTCCCTAAAACTAGAACAACTCATATCCTTAACTATTTGCGAACAGTAATCTAATCTAGGTCTACCTCTACTCTTCTTAAGTCCTGTTTCTGCCTCTAATATGTCTCTGATTAGCCTTTCATGGCTAAGAAGGTGTTCTATCAACCTATCTCGCCTATTTTTTATTAACTTCCATAAAGTCCTCTGTTCTCCTTTCTAATATCTCTTCACCTCTAACCTTCTCTATTCACGGTCGGTTCGACTACGGGTCCGTCTGCCTTGGTCAAGTTTTTCTGTGGTTTCCTTGAATCACTCAGACAAATGCTGGGGCAGTTATATTCCACAGATAATTTTTCATTCTCTTCTGTCTTCATTTCGTCCGTCTCATCTTTCTCACCCGAACTACTACCCATCCATTCCCACGATTCCTGAAAGGAGGCTGAAGAGGGCCTTCCGCCCTACCTTCCGGCGAAGTCCGGAGGGACTGACCGCCCACTAGCATTAGTGGCTGATGGGAAAGGAACCCCAAAAGTTTTTTTTTTCCTTGCTAGAAGCTAGTAGTGCAATATCATCTACAAATCTAAACGTACTAATCTCTTGACCCTCTACATTTGTACTGTCTTTTTGATCACGTCTTCGATGTATAGATCAAAAAGTAGCAATGACAGTGTGCATCCCTGTCTGACTCCCTTCCTAACATTTACTTCTCTACGTTCCTGCCCCAGCTGTATAACTGCTTGTTGCTCTTTATACAAACTAAGCGTCACTCTATCTCTGTAACTCATCTCTATATTTAGATGGCACGCTTTTATAATAAGTACAAAATTATAATAAAGCAAATATTTTCTTCTCTTCTAAAGATTAAAAACGTGAGCATTCGCGTGAGCCGCCACTAAACGCACATAATGGTCCATCCTCCTGAACTTTTGCAGGAGTCTTTGAACCAATTTTACATTCCTAATCAGTTGCAGCATTTCCTGTATGGACGAGAAAGAAGACCAACAGCGTTCAGAAATCCATACAAATCTGGACCCATCAATCAATATCACCGAACCAAGTGATTTCTCATCTACTAGCAATGAAGTAACGCCTTCATCTTCCGTTTCTCAATCGATAATCACAGAAAATACATATGTCGAAACCACTTCAACCTTGTCCGTTCAAAGAGGACAACATTTGGGCAACTTGTCCCAATTACCCGTTCGTATACTTTACGAACGATTAGGCGAAAATGGTACCAGCGATAGCAATAGTGCCATTCTATTCCTGTCAAAGAATGGAAAAAAGACGATGATGGATGAGAACGGTGACGGATCAAATAAAAAGCGTGTCATGTCGACATCCGCGGAAGCAGGCGGGCCGATGACGTTGTACGTTCGAGACAAGAAAACAAAAGAAGAACAAGGTTCCGTCGGTGGCACGCTAGATGTAGATTCTGAACCTGTTACTGTTATGCAAGAAGCAGCAGCAGCCGCACGCCGTCATTCGGTCGTTGTTCCGCTGTTGAAAGCGAAAGCAGCGAATGACATGGAGGTTAACGGATCTGGTGCAACAATTACAGCAGATGAAGAAGGAAAAGGAGGAGATATACGACGTAACATATCGACTATTGATATCGACACAGTAGTCGATGGAGGACTGCCGAGTTTATCAAAAGACAATGTTGATAATGGTGATAATCGCTTTCTGTTCTACGCACTTCTAGCACTTACAGGTAAAAATAAAATTAATGAAATCAGCTTTGGAAGCAGGTACAAACTGTTGACAACTGTGGTATTTTGGTTATTTTTGAATTTCTTACACATCACCTCAAAAGTAGGTACGTTTTTATTGTGGAAAGCAGTGATGAGCAAAACTGGTCTTGGTCTTACAATCCCAGTCTTGGTCTTTCGAAAATGCAGAACCAAGATCAAAACTGCCTTTATATTAGGAAGACCAAAACCAAGACCAAAATCAAACAAACAAGACCAATACTAAAACCAATACCGAATGAAAACGACCAAGACTGAATCCAAGACCGAATGAACAATACCAAGACTAAACCCAAAATCGAATATACAAGACCAAATACGTGAGACTAAATGAAAAATTATTACATACATTCAGTGGATTTCTGAAATTTCTATCATCATCATAAGGTAGTCAGTCCTAAGACTGGTTTGACACGTACCTCCACCCTTTCCTATCCTGAGCTAATATTCGTATTTTCCTAAAACTAAAACAACTCAGATCCTTAACTAGTTGCGAACAATAATTTAATCTAGGTCAACCTCTACCCCTCCTAATTCCTGTTTCTGCCTCTAATATGTCTCTGAATAGACCTTCATACCTGAGAAGGTGTCCTACCAACCTATCTCGCCTATTTCTTACTGACTTCCATAAAGTCCTCTATTCTTCTACTCTCTCTAATACCTCCTCATTTCTAACCTTCTTTATCCACGGTATCCTCATCATTCGCCTGTAACACCAAATTTCGAAAGATTCCAACCTTTTCTTTCCCGCCGCGCCCACTGTACATGTTTCGCACCCGTACAGCGCCGCGCTCCAAATATAGACCTTTTTCGAATTTCTAAAGTAATCGTTTGCAAGCATATAAGTTACTTCTTTTTATTGAAGGCGACTCGACCATGCGCTACCCTCTACTTTATATACCTACTACTCCTTAAGTCCTGACTGATCTGGCTTTCTAGATACCTAAAATCGGCCACTTCTTCTAATTTTTCGTCTCCTATCTTTATATTCGCTGTTTCCCTACCTTTTCTTCCCTTGCACACCAGTATTTTTGTTTTATTTTTATTTATTTTCATACAGTACTGTTTCGTCAGTATCGCTTCCATTTTATTTAATGCTATCTCTAACTCCTCCTTTCTAGATGCTAATACTACTACAGAAATTTCTATATTATATTTTTTATGNTTGTTGTAGAACAAACAGAATAGCTCAAAACCCCAACGCCAAAACACGACACTGTAGTTGTCCGAAGCACTTTTCGGTAACAAAGTTACCTTCTTCAGGGACTGAAGAACGTTGTCACGTTCAACTATCGTCAGTAAACCGGCTTTACAGACAACCGATTTTTTTTACTAGAACAATTTTAATATCGGATCGCATCAGTGTGAAAGCGTTCGCTTTAAATACGTTTATTTTGAACATATACGTACTTAAAAGTGTTGTTGCGATTCACTGTATGCAGTAAATCGTGTCGTTATCGCTCTGTGTGAAAGTGGCTTTAGATTCCTTGCATCGGATAAAAAAGACACATGCACACACTTAAGCTAACGTTTCGTAACGAACATACATACATGCATTATACGATATGCCTACTCAAAAATGTAAACGAGCACTTTCAATGCACGCTTTTTCCGGTCAGAGAGTGCACCAGCAGGTAAATACATTAACGGCCGGTGCTGTGATCCGATTTCGAGCATTTCCGCGTTTCCTGCATTGACTAAACAATCGTCAAGGTTTTCCCGAAAGGTGAATTTCTCGTTCACTTTGCAATTATTCAACGTTCCAATAAGCAAATGAAAAGTCGATATCGAAGGACAAGGGCAAATTTGATCGGAACTACGTACAGGGTGACTGATGATCTGTTTAGCTTTGCAGTTGTACTTTTTCGCGCTTATTTTAGTTTAGTTTATGTAGCGTTTCGAAAGAAAGTACAGTGTATTTTATACAGGGTGTCTCGAAAGCAGTCAAATAAATATATATTAACAACTGTGTAGAACTTTCGAGGGGAACTATAAGAAAAGGAATAGGGGATTGTAATATAAAATTACAATATAGGTCCATAATATTATTTTGGCTCCTTTTACTTTCTATATAGTAGAAGTTCCTTATTCACGTTTTCATTATTCGCGGGTGAAAAAATTGCAACCCAGTTCCTGTATTCGCGGCTAAAAATTTCATTATTCGCGGATGCAATCGGTAAACAGAAAAGGATTCGGTGTCATTTATTAAGGGGGTTCACCACAATAGACCGCTCGCGCCTAATGTGAATTTTTCCGAAACCAGGTTTCTATTATAAACATTGTGATTTAACACTGCGCGATAAACATGTGATTTTTTGTATGGTAACAGACAAAGGTTCACACTAACTCGGCACGTTTTTAGTTTTCAATAATATGGTCATTAAAAGCTTTTACAAATACGTAAAGTTGATGCTTCTTGTAGGACACGTATTTTTAATAGAAATAAAAAAAATTAAAAAATGGCCTTCGACAGGCTTTAGAAAAAAGCTTTGTCTATCTTACTACAAAATTTCAAACCTCTATTCCAAACATTAAACTCATGATATCTAGAACCGATAAGAATGTTTTTACTTTACGGCGCGTGTACTACTGAATCCCCTTCATGTATGGTCCGGCATCTTTTGAGTATGTACAGTTGGTACATGCCGAGGCAGCATTTATAAAAGATGTAATCGATTGAATTAATTTCAAAATTCAAAACAAGAAAAAAACACTAATTTTTTTAAACCCTTGCCTAAAGCTTATAAACCTAAATAACGATTAATTTTAATTGCGAATTTCTCAATAAATTGATTTTATTCTGATACATATTGGTTTTATTTTGGAACCGTAAAACGTATCCCCTATGATTCCATATTAATTACCATTCCATATCCACAGTTTCTGTATTCGCGACGTATTTATGGAACGTATACCCCGCGAATAGAGCTTTTACTGTATGGAAAATATGTTTATTTGAGTTGCGTACATGGTTTAATAAACTTTATACATACATATATGTACTTGCATATTATTATTACAAAAGCGTAGCTTGGCATTGGAAAATTGAGACTTACTTCTAATGAAAATTATAAATATTATCTACACCGTTACTTCCTACTATTATTGTACTACATAACAGTCGTATTGCAGCCAACCGTTAATTAATGCAATACTTTGCATTACTCGTATTAATTTCATTCATTATATAGTTCTTATTATGTCATTAATAAGTATTTTGACTAATAACGGTGTTCTTTTATCTACAAAAACATATCTTAACACGTACTCGATTCTAATTATTATATTATCTAGATATTATAAAGACATTGAGAGTTACCTTTGAATGTGCCGATTTCTTTTTGTTCTCATTCTTATCTTTACACTTTTGTCTTATTATTAATATTATAAACCTATATACACCAGCAACAGATCTTAATAAGTCAATTAATTTCAAAGATTACTATCTGTAATATTTTTCAAAGGTCCAAACATCGTTTCAGTTAATATCCTTGTGTATAACAATCAGGAAGTCCTTACGGTTGGTTCATATTAACTACTTCCTTAATATAATATATAAAGGAGTCTTTCATAGTTTTATAAAAGACCTAGTTCAAGAATATTCGTCTCCAAATGCTCCAATCCAAGATCACCAGTGATAGTATCACACGGAGGCATACAAGACGCCGCTAGTGTGAAGTTTCTTAATAATATAAGCACAACACTCACTTCGTGAGGGTTGTCTCTCCCTACCGTAACCGTATGAATGTAAGCAATTAAACAAAATTAATAGTTCTTCTTTAATAAGAACTCCCATTATGGTTTTAGTCAAAAATTTATCGAAACCACTAGACGCGGATTTCGATTTCGATCTTGTTAGACCTCAGCAGCGCCCTACAGACAGTCTCACCAAACCTTTAAACCACCTAAAAAATGAGTATATACTTTTGAGTTGTAACAAAAATAAATGCCGAGCTTGCAGGAAGTGATAATAGACCACTATAAAACATGAAAATTAAGTAAATGTTTGTATATCCGAAAATTCATCTTTTTCGAGAAAAACCTAGTTGAAAGTACTACTAAATTCAATTCCGGCCCTGTTAGAGAAATGCAGGCCGCAACGCTGCATTCAATCAGCTGATAATTACTAGCATCAGTAGAGTATTGGTTATTTTTTTTTACTTATGTGTTGTTTATTTATTGTTATATTCACTATTACTGCGACGCAAATTCGCATGCCGTACATTCTACGCTATTTCAAGAAATGTTTTCGGTAAATGTGTTGATTAAAATTATGTTTATCGTAATCGTTCGATTATCGGTAATGTTTACATTCTCCATCTATGTAGCTATAGAGTTTTTATCGCACTACGCTTTTCGGTAGACACCTATGTTGTCAATTCACACCCAGGGCCGGCTTCGAACTGTAAATTATTGTGATTTTTTTTCATTTGTAAGGCAAGGTCTAACTAGGGTATCAGCTTGTGTAATTGATACCACGATTGACCTTACATACGTCTTCGGCACGCAAACCATATTTACAAGAACGAAGTTCTTGGTCAACGATGAGCTGATGAGATCTATAATATCGAAATTGTGAACCGCGTACGCTGATTTCTATGAATTTCTCATATTCTACATTCTGCTTCAATATTATATAGTTCTTCTTTTGCCTGCTATAAAATCCTTAACGTTAGTTTCAAATTCTAACTTGGTATAATGCAAAATTTAATAAATTAAACTGGTAGCTCATTATTAGCAACTCCCACCGTTATGCATGTGCTCTAAGCTACCATACTAGTCTAGAATCACGAAATCTCATTAACTATATGCAAACAAAGATATAAATTCAATTAACTAATCCCACCCAGCAATTAAGAGCATATTTTGTAATACCAAATATATAAACAATTAAGTCAATGTTACAACTTAAGATTATGTTGAAACGTTTTTATCTTACGTTAATGACTTCGAACAAGAGAAAGCATTTTGACGATTTCACTTTTTCGAAAATTATGTAACCCTCTTAAGAAATATTTTAAATTTGAGTAAATGCAAAATCAATAGTATGTATTGCTACAATATATTACTGCACATACATGTATACATTGTACATATCTATACTGAAGCATTTAAGTAAATAAAATTTTCTACAAACTTACAAGTCTCATGTCAGTATGCTTCGCACTAGTGAGGGATATTCAGGGGTTAAAAGAAGATAAACTCCTCCTTCTCAGATCCTAAAATAAAAAGAAAGAAGAAAAATTAGTCTAATGCAGGTATGTCCCATTCCCAATCGGATTTTGATGATTGGGAAATCAATTCTGATAGATTATAACATGATTAATAAGAATAAGAAAGAATTTCTCCAATAGTACGTGAAATAATGAAGTTGTGATTAAAAGTTTAAAGAATTCGTATTTTTTAGTGAGAAGTATATTGAAATTATATCAAAATGAATATAATCCATACTTTTTATGAATAGAAGAAAATAATCAATTTTTTCAATGAAGAGTGACATAAAATACTAAACAAATTTCACCAATTAATGTGTTGAACTTGATAGTAAATTAATCGCTGAAACTTCTTTTACTTATTTTATTCTATGTTGTTAAATATGTTCCATAATACCTACATTCTCTAAAATTTGAAAATATGTCTGGCAACAAAAAAAAAAACATTTAGAAATTAATAATTGCCGCTAGTTTTACCAGTTGTTAAAAGTGGTTTTAGTTGTTGCTATTTCTTATGATATATCACCATTTAACTGTCAATATTATGCTTGGGAATGTGGAGCTAAATCATTTTGTTTTGTTATCTATAATCTACAGTTTAATATCTACATATGTGCCATCACCATCATGATATGGTCGTCAGTCCTAAGACTGGTTGGACACGCATCTCCACTCTTTCCTATCCTAAGCTAAACTTCGCATTTCCCTAAAACTAGAACAACTCATATCCTTAACTATTTGCGAACAGTAATCTAATCTAGGTCTACCTCTACTCTTCTTAAGTCCTGTTTCTGCCTCTAATATGTCTCTGATTAGCCTTTCATGGCTAAGAAGGTGTTCTATCAACCTATCTCGCCTATTTTTTATTAACTTCCATAAAGTCCTCTGTTCTCCTTTCTAATATCTCTTCACCTCTAACCTTCTCTATTCACGGTCGGTTCGACTACGGGTCCGTCTGCCTTGGTCAAGTTTTTCTGTGGTTTCCTTGAATCACTCAGACAAATGCTGGGGCAGTTATATTCCACAGATAATTTTTCATTCTCTTCTGTCTTCATTTCGTCCGTCTCATCTTTCTCACCCGAACTACTACCCATCCATTCCCACGATTCCTGAAAGGAGGCTGAAGAGGGCCTTCCGCCCTACCTTCCGGCGAAGTCCGGAGGGACTGACCGCCCACTAGCATTAGTGGCTGATGGGAAAGGAACCCCAAAAGTTTTTTTTTTCCTTGCTAGAAGCTAGTAGTGCAATATCATCTACAAATCTAAACGTACTAATCTCTTGACCCTCTACATTTGTACTGTCTTTTTGATCACGTCTTCGATGTATAGATCAAAAAGTAGCAATGACAGTGTGCATCCCTGTCTGACTCCCTTCCTAACATTTACTTCTCTACGTTCCTGCCCCAGCTGTATAACTGCTTGTTGCTCTTTATACAAACTAAGCGTCACTCTATCTCTGTAACTCATCTCTATATTTAGATGGCACGCTTTTATAATAAGTACAAAATTATAATAAAGCAAATATTTTCTTCTCTTCTAAAGATTAAAAACGTGAGCATTCGCGTGAGCCGCCACTAAACGCACATAATGGTCCATCCTCCTGAACTTTTGCAGGAGTCTTTGAACCAATTTTACATTCCTAATCAGTTGCAGCATTTCCTGTATGGACGAGAAAGAAGACCAACAGCGTTCAGAAATCCATACAAATCTGGACCCATCAATCAATATCACCGAACCAAATGATTTCTCATCTACTAGCAATGAAGTAACGCCTTCATCTTCCGTTTCTCAATCGATAATCACAGAAAATACATATGTCGAAACCACTTCAACCTTGTCCGTTCAAAGAGGACAACATTTGGGCAACTTGTCCCAATTACCCGTTCGTATACTTTACGAACGATTAGGCGAAAATGGTACCAGCGATAGCAATAGTGCCATTCTATTCCTGTCAAAGAATGGAAAAAAGACGATGATGGATGAGAACGGTGACGGATCAAATAAAAAGCGTGTCATGTCGACATCCGCGGAAGCAGGCGGGCCGATGACGTTGTACGTTCGAGACAAGAAAACAAAAGAAGAACAAGGTTCCGTCGGTGGCACGCTAGATGTAGATTCTGAACCTGTTACTGTTATGCAAGAAGCAGCAGCAGCCGCACGCCGTCATTCGGTCGTTGTTCCGCTGTTGAAAGCGAAAGCAGCGAATGACATGGAGGTTAACGGATCTGGTGCAACAATTACAGCAGATGAAGAAGGAAAAGGAGGAGATATACGACGTAACATATCGACTATTGATATCGACACAGTAGTCGATGGAGGACTGCCGAGTTTATCAAAAGACAATGTTGATAATGGTGATAATCGCTTTCTGTTCTACGCACTTCTAGCACTTACAGGTAAAAATAAAATTAATGAAATCAGCTTTGGAAGCAGGTACAAACTGTTGACAACTGTGGTATTTTGGTTATTTTTGAATTTCTTACACATCACCTCAAAAGTAGGTACGTTTTTATTGTGGAAAGCAGTGATGAGCAAAACTGGTCTTGGTCTTACAATCCCAGTCTTGGTCTTTCGAAAATGCAGAACCAAGATCAAAACTGCCTTTATATTAGGAAGACCAAAACCAAGACCAAAATCAAACAAACAAGACCAATACTAAAACCAATACCGAATGAAAACGACCAAGACTGAATCCAAGACCGAATGAACAATACCAAGACTAAACCCAAAATCGAATATACAAGACCAAATACGTGAGACTAAATGAAAAATTATTACATACATTCAGTGGATTTCTGAAATTTCTATCATCATCATAAGGTAGTCAGTCCTAAGACTGGTTTGACACGTACCTCCACCCTTTCCTATCCTGAGCTAATATTCGTATTTTCCTAAAACTAAAACAACTCAGATCCTTAACTAGTTGCGAACAATAATTTAATCTAGGTCAACCTCTACCCCTCCTAATTCCTGTTTCTGCCTCTAATATGTCTCTGAATAGACCTTCATACCTGAGAAGGTGTCCTACCAACCTATCTCGCCTATTTCTTACTGACTTCCATAAAGTCCTCTATTCTTCTACTCTCTCTAATACCTCCTCATTTCTAACCTTCTTTATCCACGGTATCCTCATCATTCGCCTGTAACACCAAATTTCGAAAGATTCCAACCTTTTCTTTCCCGCCGCGCCCACTGTACATGTTTCGCACCCGTACAGCGCCGCGCTCCAAATATAGACCTTTTTCGAATTTCTAAAGTAATCGTTTGCAAGCATATAAGTTACTTCTTTTTATTGAAGGCGACTCGACCATGCGCTACCCTCTACTTTATATACCTACTACTCCTTACGTCCTGACTGATCTGGCTTTCTAGATACCTAAAATCGGCCACTTCTTCTAATTTTTCGTCTCCTATCTTTATATTCGCTGTTTCCCTACCTTTTCTTCCCTTGCACACCAGTATTTTTGTTTTATTTTTATTTATTTTCATACAGTACTGTTTCGTCAGTATCGCTTCCATTTTATTTAATGCTATCTCTAACTCCTCCTTTCTAGATGCTAATACTACTACAGAAATTTCTATATTATATTTTTTATGATTGCAATAAAATAGAGTATTTTATTAGTTAATTATTAATTGTGAGTTAATTGTAATTCTTAATTTGTATACAGTAATAATCTTTATAATAATAGAAAAAAATGTGCTTAGACAAATTATTATAAAATTCGTATCAAATTAAATGAGGAAGACAAGGGCTTAACACGCAAGTGAAAGATCAAGGCCAAGACCAAAGCTGGGACAGTGTTGGTCTTAATCATGCTTTGCTCATCACTAATAAATTTGGTGTTCATAAAAAAAATTTAGAAATACCAACGATTTGGTACACTGTAGGACAGGTTAATACACGTTTGCTAATGGAGATGGCGCACATGTAAACAATTAAATTAGCTTAGAAAAACTGCGAAAATCAAAAAAAATACAAAATACATTCAAGTAACACAAACAAAGAAATTCAGAATGAATATTGCTTCAAAATTTACATCATCGGGTACATTCATCACTTTTACGATTTTGTTATCCATGTTTTGTTTTCTGTTTTATTAAATGTATGGATATCAACCTGAAGTATTTGAATATTTTTTTAACTCACTTTAAGGAACGAAGAAAAATAAAATAAAGAAACGTGGAGAAAACAAATGTAATTTACATTTAAATCAGTCGCTTGGTGTGGCACGTGTTAGCGTTATTGGATAAGGGTTAAACTCTGCAGATTTGTTTTTTTATACAATGTGAACATATTTTTGGGGTGAGATCTAATAAATCCAAAAATGGCCAAAATTGTCGATCGACAATAGATGGAATTTTTTACATATGATTATAGTTTCACGTCAGTGAAATTAACCCGGATATGAAAAATATGTTCATTTTTGAAAATCTATCGTATTGAAAATAACTGATATGAATATTAGTATAATCTTAACAACAGCATGGAAATTGTTTATTAACTTTTAATACATAATATAGCTTAACATATCAAACTGAATTTCACCTAAAACTGGTTTTAATCGTAATGTAATACCAAGATAACCCAGCAGACTATTCAAAAATGCAATAAAACTTGGGATTATCTTTGGGTAGCAAGGTAAATTTTTAACATAAAACTTTAAAAGCGGAATTTGTATTACAAGACGATTGTAGTTAATGTGAATTGAAAGAACTTACCACTCCTATGTTAGCTGGATTTGTTTCCAGGACGGTCCAGTTTTTAAATTTTATCACATATGATAATTCAGGTACAACTTCTTTCAATTTTTAAACATTTCCAAAGTGATTTTTACATGATAAATTATCAAATACTTAAATGACTAATTTTTTTTCAAATCGGAATATTTCTTCGTACCTTTTCGATCTGTTTAGTTGCAATCGAATCAAATGTCATCGACGCGTCGACCAAGGAAACAATATTAGTTTCTTATTATACAAAACCCTTGAAGTCTCAATGCAATTCACACGGGACCGGCTTTTTTAAATAGTATTATTTAAATTAAATTATTGTTGTAATAATCCGTTCATATTTTGAGGTCTTCATGATCAACTTTTCAATATGATGACTACTAAATATCATTAATAAATATTAACAACTATAAAGATCGAAATTCACCCAATTTGTTTTCAATTCAAATATGTATGTCGTCTACTAAATTTTTCATACTTTAAACGAAAAATTGATATAATAGGAACAATTCGTACGTATTCGATTTGGATACATTTTCCAGTAGAAACAGTAACAACTGTTTGAGATGTATATCTCTTATCGTCAACAGAAAAATAATTATAGGTAAAATTTCGAAATTTTGTTTATAAAAATCACTTATTAAATAAATGTAATGGCAGATTTTGCTTGAAAAGCACGATTTATTATATAGAATTGTACTACTAACAATTTCAAACATCGATCCCACTATTTGCACTGAAATCGTACCTGTCTATAAACGAATAGCAAATTAAACCAATGTCAAGTGGTGTTGAAATATCCACAATAAATTATTGACGTTCACTCAGTCCTGAATGTTGCCTATCATTATAGTATCTCGTAACAATCACAATTATCAAGATCATCGAAAAGGTTCTAGTTCACGAGCTGCAGTTAATAAAATTATTTTTTCACTTACAATACCAAAATACAACGTGAAATTATACAACACGCTACTGAAGTGAAACTTCTTCAAACGCTCAAACATACGGGATAGGGGTTAAGGAATTGGTTTAATGGTATTATTTGTACACTATGCTTCGCAAGGATGCAATACTGATAGTAAATATACTATAGAATGTCTTTATATACAACAATCAACTTTTTTGTCATTAGACAATATACAAACCGGCTGATACCGCCGCAACCACTATGTCCCTGCATTTTAAGTCTGTAATATCTTCGAAAATATTCATTTAAATTACATGCTGTGAAGGGCCATATTGATCTATATTAAATACACAATGTATTTAAAAGTATTTAATTGGATAAGGATTAATGCTGTATCGCTTAAAATCGCTTGGTAAATATGCCATTATTTCTCATAAAAAGTAAAGAATTAAAAATGGTTATTGTGGGTTAACCCTAAGAAATAGACATATACCATTACGGACTTTTTTGTAGACCTTTTTAAGGTATTCAATACTGTAGTATATTATTTTGATCTATCTCGTAGGGTTCAGCCAGCGTTTGCAATGTAAGCGCAAAAAATGTGTTTATTTACGACATCACATTAGAAACCTCTAAAATTATCAGTGTTTCCCTACTATATTATGCATGTATTATACATATAAACCTT
>NW_020439523.1:171877-195705 GCF_000699045.2 Agrilus planipennis | reverse complement strand
AACGTGTAATTATACAACACGCTACTGAAGTGAAACTTCTTCAAACACACAAACATACCGGGATGGGGGTTAAGGAATTGGTTTAATGGTATTATTTGTACACTATGCTTCGCACGGGTGCAATGCTGATAGTAAATATAATATAGAATGTTTTTATATACAACAATCACAGCTTTTTTGTCATTAGATAATACAAACCGGCCGGTACCGCCGCAACCGCTATGTCCCTGCATTTTGAGTCTGTAATATCTTCGAAAATATACATTTAAATTACATACTGTAAAGGCCATATTGATCTATATTAAATGCACAATGTATTTAAAAGTACTTAATTGGATAAGGATTAATGCTGTATCGCTTAAAATCGCTTGGTAAATATGCCATTATTTCTCATAAAAAGTAAAGAATTAAAAATGGTTATTGTGGTATGTCCCTATAAATTAAGTCTGTAATATCTTCGAAAATATTCATTTAAAATGCACAGTGTATTTAAAAGTATTTAATTGGATAAGGATTAATGCTGTATCGCTTAAAATCGCTTCGTAAATAAGCCATTATTTCTCGTAAAAGGTAAAGGATAAAAAATGGTTATTGTGGGTTATCCCTAAGAGATAGACATATACCATCGCGGACTTTTTTTGTAAACATTTCTAAGGTGTACAATACTGTAGTACATTATTTTGATCTATCTCGTAGGGTTCAGCCAGCGTTTGCAATGTAAGCGCAAAAAAAATGTTATTTACGACATCACATTACAAACCTCTAAAATTATCAGTATTTCTCTACTATATTATGCATGTATTATACATATAAACCTTCCTCTTGAATCACTCTATCTATTAAAAGAAACCGCATTAAAATCCGTTGCGTAGTTTTAAGGATCTAAGCATACATAGGGACAGGCAGTGGGGGAAAAGTGTTGCATGATTTCGTTACATAGCAACACGCATGAAACGAANTTAATTAATATCAAATAAGTATTATTTTGTACTAGGTACTTTTCTTCACGTCCATGGCACTTCCTTATGTATTTTTTAAAACGCAAAATCTCATTAATCTTACATCACTTATAATATTTTGGATTGCATGTACACAGACTAATAGAACCCATTAAATAGTTGCATTCGCAGGTATTGGTATGACGATAAGCGTGATAGTTGCAGCCGTTTTCATTATAAAGTTCAAATATGGTAGAAGAAACGCAAGAAATCCGTCGGCCTGTTGCAAAGTCCATTTTACCAAAACGGATAATAACAACAGTTGTAACGTAGCAGTAAATGCCGATTGCACAAACGTAAACAACGTCTTTCAAGGAGTCGTTTCGCCAGGTACGTCCACATTTCAGATGCTTAAGATACATGCCGCTTTTATTGTTTCCGCATTTTTCACATGTACACGTATTATACATGTGCCCGAGAAAACAAATCGATTCAAGAACCGAAGAAAACATCCAATTGAACTGAACAAAAACAACGTGCTGAAAACGGCGAACAGACAACAGATGTTGCTCAAAAAATTAAAAAGGAAACATCCACTTTCTAAAGAAATAAAGGAGTAAATACAGGTTAATAATACAATATCAATTTGGGCCTAGTAGTCCCATTTTGCTGTCCATTTGTAATATTGCAGTAATTTTGAGTCGCATATTCAGGTTATTTAATTTTAAATAATGATTCTCCTTCGGAATACAAAGATTCTTAACCACAATATATACCAAATGAACAAATTCAGTAGCCAGTGGGGTGACTTGCAGAGATATTGCTCCCACTAGTAAAACCCTCTCCCGGGGAACGCTGCTGGGTTTCAGCGAAGATTTTTAAAATTGCAGAAATGGAGAAAGCAGTTCTCTCTCCATTTTGTGTATTTTGTATGAAGCTCTATTTATAGTTTACAACCTGAACAAAATTTACATCATTATCATAAGGTCATTAACGTAAAGAATGGTTGGAGGTAACCGGGACAGAAATTCTCCACGGTGGTACACACCTCCCCGCCCCCATGGAACACAGCCTGAATTCAGCGAAAATTTTTCAAATTGCGGAAATGGAGAAATCAGCTTCTCTTCATCTTGTAGGTTTTGTTTGAAGCTCTATTTACAATTTACATTTTGAGCAAAGTTTTTATCACCCTGATAAGTTCATTAACCCGAAGAATGGTTAGGGGTGACCGGAAGAGAAATTCTTCCAAATAGTATAAACTTCACCGCGCCAGGGAACGCCACCTGAATTCAGCGAAATTTTTTCAAATTGCAGAAATCGAGAAATCAGTTTCTCCTCATCTTGTAGGTTTTGTTTGAAGCTCTATTTAGAATTTACAACGTGAGCAAAGTTTTTATCATAATTATAAGGTCATTAACCCGAAGAATGATTAGGGGTGATCGGGAGAGAATTTTCCCCCTTGTAGAATACATAAACTCCCTCCCCATCGTGAAATATTGTCTGAATTCGGCGAAAATTTTTTAAATTGCAAAACTGGAGAAATCCGTTTGCTCATCTTATGTTTTTTGTATGAAGCTCTATTTACTGCCATACAACCTAAACAAAGTTTTCATCATCATCATAAGGTCTTCAGCTCGAAGACTGGTTGGAGACGAACCTTCATTTCTTCCTATCTTGAGCAAATCCTCGTACTACTTTGAAACCCGAACAGTAACCTAGTCTAACCTCTTAACTTCTACTTCTGCTCCTAATAGGTATGCCTAAGTAGTCCTCCTTGTCCGAGAAAGGTGTCTTATCAACTCATCTCGCCTATTTCTTATTGATTTCCATAATGCTCTCTGCTGTCCTACTCCATCTAATACCTCCTCATATTTAATCTTTTCTATCCACAATATCCAAATTTTAAACGCTTCCACGTTTCGTACCCATACGGGGGGAACGTGTACCTCTTTAGAAATTGTTTCAGAATTTACAAATTAAGCAATTTCGAGCACAAAAGTGATTTCCTTTTATTAAAATCGTCTCTTATTTTTATATTAGTTCTAACCCTACTTTAACGTCCCTTATATATACTAATACGTTGTTTGATATTTATTAATTTTTATACCATACTCTTCCATCAATACCGCTTCCATATTTTTAGGTAACTCTAACTCCTCCTTGCTTGATCCTCACACTGCTATATCTATTATCCGCAAATCGGAAAGAAGGTTAATCTTTTACTCCGGTATGTCTAACCCTAAGTTTTCATGTTTACAATATCTTCGTTGTATAAATTAAAATGTAGTGGTGACAATATACACCCTTGTCTAGCTCCTTTCTTAATATTTACTTCTATATTACGTTACTTAAATTCTGTAACTAGCAGTTATTTATCTATCCCTAAATCCTATCCTTCTTCTAGCTTCTTTCTTTTTTCTATCGTTTTCTCAACTAACATCTGTAAATTTATATGATCTTAAGGAGTTCTCCTGTTTCTTAATTTAAAGTTTTACAAACTGCTTACATTAATTTTGGCAACTTACAGTCATCTAGAAAATTATATCAAAACTGGAAAAGCTTCTGTATTTAATGAAGAATTACAGTGAATGAATCAGAAACCACAACTAAGTACCTATGGTCAAAAATGGTACATCAAATTAAAAATTCTATTGATCACTCTTCCCCTATTTTGTAATCAGTGGTTTAATCAAAGCAATATTGGGGTTAGACGTATCCCAATATATTAAATATCAAATTAAAAATCTTTTTAGCGATAAAGGAGTCTCATTTTTTTCTTTCCTTCACCTCTCATACCTTTACTTACCTCCTGCCTTTTAGGCATGCTTTTTTTCTTTTTTCTATAACATCTTTCATTCATTCCATGTACCTGTATTCACTAGGATTTCCATTCTCCTATCTACCCTTGTGTTTTCACATTGTATTATTGCATGTTACACCGTTTCCGGTGCACTCCGGCACTTTCTGCATGCTCTGTTCACAATTTGGTACATTTTTATATAACTTCAAATTGAAAAGCTATTTATCTATTTTACAATATCAACTAATTTACAATAGTTATATGTACATATTGCCATGTATATGTAGATATTTATTGCTTTACTATAGTACTTATTGTTAATAATTTATTGTTGTTTATTTTACACTAACTCAACTCTGTTCAATAAGTTGCCTACAGGTAATTATAAAATGAAAATTTCCCGGAAAAATAAATTACTAACTACTTAAGTACCTACGTATTTTTTATTTGTTAATGTTGTATCAAGCTAATAAGGGCAGCAAATAAAAACTAATAATACCTAATAAGTTGTAAATCTATCCGATTGAATTTTTTCTAAAAATTATTTATTTATTTAAACTTAATTACTGCATTTTGTATAAACTTTATTAAAAAAACAGTTTTTTATTAAAAAAATAATTTCACCAGGCTATTATGATTTTCTTGTTATATAATAGGTTTGAATGTGATGAGTATCAATTCATTACATTGAAAGAAGTACATAAAGTAATATTATGTTTTACTTGNTAATTTTGTTTCTTCTTCTTTATTAATGAAAAGTTTGAATTTCAAAGACAAATTTGTTATTATTTATATATGTTCTTTCAAGCAATTTACACAAAAAAAAGCAATTACATTAATTTATTTTATTTCACTCTCCTCACTCAATTTTTTCAAAAGTTGCCACAAAAGTAGTAAAATAATGTTTTCACATATGTGAAAACGTTTTAATTTGCGATTTATTCAAGGAGCGTTCGTCTCTTATTATGTCTGTAATTCCAAATGGAAATTAGTGTTACATATGTAAATAAGCGCGAAATCGCTTCGCAAAAGGCAAGATAAAGTTGTCAACAGTGGCATCCGTTCGAAGACGATAATACATCTGTTATAATCTATTTAACAGTCCGCTAAAAGAATTGTAATTAATTTTCGATCTAACAACAGCATAAGAGTGTGTTGTGTGGATATATATTTATAGAAAATGTTTTCTTACAAATTCGGTTTATTAATCTTGGGTTTCATCCTTATCGCAAAATCGGAGGGGGCCTATAATGCAACTCACGGTAATTATTCAAAAGTTCATCACAATGGTACAAGATTTTCTGGACTTTGTACAGTAGAAGTGCCGTAAGTACCTATTTTTTGTTCGATTAAAAAATAACGTAACTTTAGAAGTATTTAAAAATTTTGAATTATCCACAAATTATATAGGATATACTCAAAGTTTTAAATAAAAACATAACCGAATTATAACTTAAGTTCCTTATGAAAAAAAAAAGATTTTAATTATTGTCAAATGCAAATTTCTTATTTGTATACATTTACATTATGATTTTCTTGTTATATAATAGGTTTGAATGTGATGAGTATCAATTCATTACATTGAAAGAAGTACATAAAGTAATATTATGTTTTACTTGTTCATTAATTACTGTATCTGATTTGTTCAAGTGACTCCGTGGCGCAACGGTAGCGCGTCTGACTCCAGATCAGAAGGTTGCGTGTTCAAATCACGTCGGGGTCAAACACTCTTTTTGTCAAACCTTATTGATTTTTCATTGCTAATTATCAATTACGTTTTTGTGAATATGTTATCAGCCATGTTCTTTTAGATTTATTGCAACATCAAGGAACTTTGTCAAAAGGATTAACATTTTCCACGGTACCAGAATTAGTGGATTTCTCAGTCAAATTTTCATCTAACGTTTGCGAAAAATCTTCTAGTGGAGAAAACATTTACGATGAGATACGAAGTTGCAAGGAAGATCCGACTTTTTCTAGTTTTTATGTAAATTTTAACAGTAGTAGTAATACATGTTCGTAATAATATTTTTTTTTATTTTTACTACATACTGGATTCTCTCCCACATTTCCGCATAATTTCTTAAAATTTATGATTTATTTCCATTTAATAATGTGAACAAAATTATATAGTTAATCATTAAATGCCTACACAGGTAAGGCAAAATGCTAATCGAACAGGCATAGGGCATCTCCCATTATGGCTTGTTATTATAAACATACATACAGAGCTTCTCTGTCTATGTATTTATTATTTTGTATTTCAGTGGGAAAAATTTTATAGGTATTAATAAACCTAAAACTGATTGTCTGATTAGGTCTAATTGTTTTAAAGCTGTGCATATCCTATCCGGTCCAAATCAGGCAAATTGATCAGGGTCAAATTATATAACCTAATCAAGACCAAATAGGGTAATAGCCCAATCGGGGGCAAGTTTGGTTGCCTGATTAGACTCAAATGTTTTAAGATGTTACATATTTTCAACATCATAAAGTCGTTAGACTAAGTCTCGTTGGACACGCACCTCCACTCTTTCCTGTTCTGAGTTTATCTTCGCATTTCCTCAAAACTAGAACATCCCACATGTCTTTTTTCTGCCTTCAATATGCCTCTCACTAGACCTTCATGCCTAAGAAGGTGTCCTACCAACCTATCTCGCCTATTTCTTATTGTCTTCCATAAAGTCCTCTGTTCTCCTACTCTTCTTAATACCTTATCAATTCTAACCAGTATCTTCATCATTTATTTGTAACGCTTCTAACCTTTTCTTTTCCGCCGCGCCCACCGTCCATGTTTCGTACCCGTACAGTGCCGCATTCCAAACACACTTTTAACAATCCTTTTCGAATTTCTAAATTAACCATTCGCGAGCATAGAAGTGACTTCTTTTTAATGAAGACGACTCTCCCCTGCGCTATCCTCTGCTTTATATCCCTACTATTCCTTCCGACTTGACTTACCTGACCTCTTAGATACTCCTATCTTTATATTCTATTCCTATCTTTATATTCTCCCTTTCTCTACATTTTCTTCCCTTGCATACCAGTATTTTTGTTTTACTTTTATTTATTTTTATACAATACTGTTACATATCTTATCCAGTTCCAATCAGGTGACCTGATCAGGGCTAAAATATATAACCTAATGAAGTAATTACAAGGCGTTACATATCTGATCCGAGCCATATCAAAATTATATTATCTGGGTCTTATTAGAAGTCAGGTATGTAGAACAAGACACAGATCGCAAACAAATTTCCAGTCAGGTATCCCACCCCTGCTTTTCTGAAAACCGTCCTAAACTAATCGAACTTTCAAGATGTTTTGAACAAAGTATATACCACTCTTACAATGAAAGATGCCGTTCTTTGATGATTGCAGGTAATTAAATATACCTAATCAAAGCGCAGCTAACGCCGGGTATTCGGTTTTTAGACCAAAAATTATTATTATTATACTTTTGGTTCAAATGACATAACAAAGGTAGAAGCAGAAGACATTTTATTACTAATTATTCTCAACAAATAATTGAAAACAAACAAATAATTAGATTGCAGTTAATGCATTAAAAACATATCCAATCCGATACATTCAATAAATAATAAATATGATTATATATATCTGTGTACATCAGTATGTACGCCTCCCACTGGCTAAAATTAATATTCGTAATTTTGTTTCTTCTTCTTTATTAATGAAAAGTTTGAATTTCAAAGACAAATTTGTTATTATTTATATATGTTCTTTCAAGCAATTTACACAAAAAAAAGCAATTACATTAATTTATTTTATTTCACTCTCCTCACTCAATTTTTTCAAAAGTTGCCACAAAAGTAGTAAAATAATGTTTTCACATATGTGAAAACGTTTTAATTTGCGATTTATTCAAGGAGCGTTCGTCTCTTATTATGTCTGTAATTCCAAATGGAAATTAGTGTTACATATGTAAATAAGCGCGAAATCGCTTCGCAAAAGGCAAGATAAAGTTGTCAACAGTGGCATCCGTTCGAAGACGATAATACATCTGTTATAATCTATTTAACAGTCCGCTAAAAGAATTGTAATTAATTTTCGATCTAACAACAGCATAAGAGTGTGTTGTGTGGATATATATTTATAGAAAATGTTTTCTTACAAATTCGGTTTATTAATCTTGGGTTTCATCCTTATCGCAAAATCGGAGGGGGCCTATAATGCAACTCACGGTAATTATTCAAAAGTTCATCACAATGGTACAAGATTTTCTGGACTTTGTACAGTAGAAGTGCCGTAAGTACCTATTTTTTGTTCGATTAAAAAATAACGTAACTTTAGAAGTATTTAAAAATTTTGAATTATCCACAAATTATATAGGATATACTCAAAGTTTTAAATAAATACATAACCGAATTATAACTTAAGTTCCTTATGAAAAAAAAAAGATTTTAATTATTGTCAAATGCAAATGACTTATTTGTATACATTTACTTTATATTAAAAGTAAAACAACTGTGTTGACCTCATACAGGAGGGTCATTTATTTCTTTATTAATCTGATAATGTACTAATTTTGGATTAATCATGTTAAAAACATTATATAATTGTATAATAATTGATAATTTACATGTTGCAGCCTGCTCGTTTCTAAAATCCAAAACATTACATTATTATAAATTCAGTTGCTTCAGTTCAAAATTTTTCAAATAAAACATTTTCAAAACTTTCCCGAGACAGTTTTTTTATGTTTATCATTCATTATTATATATTATATAACAGTTAAAAGTGGAATATGTATTAAAAAAAGCAAATATAGATAGGTATATACATTGTATTTTCTGTAATGTATGTATAATCCTACACAGAAAAAGCCTTGAAATTACGAAAAACATTAGGTCATCAATTTTTCTGAGAAGGAAGTGGGTGGAGCGTATGCAATCTAACAAGTTTCTATAAAATTTCAGAACCATAGAATTATTGAGTGAAGAAGATAGAAATGGATATGTTCCTCCTGGTAATGGGGTAAGTACAATATCCGGCAATCAATCATTTTTATGCACCGTTTACAAAAAAGTATAGGATGTAAGATAAAACATCAATACCACGGCTTTTCCGAAAACTCATCTTGATTTAATTAATGAAACAGAAAAATTTAGTGTAGCATTTCACATAGTTGATAATAGACGCTTGTATAAATTTAATTAGAAAGGTAAAGAGTCTATAATTCTTTCTTTTTTGATTGGCCAATCAGGGGGAACCGTCAAAACAAGATTTAAAGAGCATCGGACGGTATTCTTAAACGTAAAAGCACGATAGGCATTGCTGTGTAACATTATACTATAAAAAACCAGGATGTCAATACATATAGTAGATAAAAGGTAGAAAACACACTTCTAGAAAATTTCGGAATTAAAAAACTAATTGCAAACAACATCAACTTTATAAACAATCAAATGGAATTATTGATAAATCCACCGGTTCGATTTCGAGTCCGGCTGCACTGGTTCAAATGTTTCTGTGGTTCCTTTGATCATTTATTCGACAAATGTAGAGGTATAGTTGGGACGATCAAAATTGGTAAAGTCCGCAATAAATTATCTGTGAAAATCGACGTATCACTCTTTCTTACTTATTTCCACTTGGGATTGTAGTAATTTGTTGCGTTCTAAACATGTCCTTGTTAAGTTAGGAAATGCTTCATGAGTGAGTGGTACAGAGTAAATAGAGATAACCGAATAAAAGTAAGCGGTGCAGTGATTAGAGATTGCTCAAGGACGTAAAAGGTCAGGGTCGGCTTTATAACTGCCTGGTTAGAATTATATCTTTAAACAAGCGTCTTTAGTTTCCTGGATTCCTAAGAATCTTCAACTTTTTTTAAAGTCAGATGCTGACACATTAATTGGTGTAATGGTATTCCTATTTATTGGTGACCGCTGCAATTCCTACCTGACATCTCTTTTCTATGTTCAAAATATTCCCTACAATCTGTCGTGTGTAAAAGTAGGCGTTTTGTCAGCAACTGTTCTAGTCTAGTATGTAAGTTGAAAGAAGAAAGTATTGTTCATTTCAAGAAGTTGGAGATATGCTCTCTCCCTTTATTAGGATGCGCCGTAGCATAATTCCAAATTCAATCATATTTGTCTGCGTAGCTCATTTCTTCACAGATCATCGAGCGAGAGCTAGACAAAAGTGTACAGTACCATTTGCAAAATTATTTAAACTGCCTCGTTAAGATTTAAGAATATGCTTTATCTAAAAGCATATTTAGCCAAAAATAATAAGAAGTGAATTAACTTAACGTTCTACACACTTATAAAACTTTTGCTTTGTTTTCTATTCTTAATTTATATGCATTTTTGTTTTAAGAAATTGCTAAACATTTTCGTCTAGTACTGTATAGTTCTAGCCGATCTCCTAAGACCGTCCATCGAGAGCTCTGCTCGTTCAAGCTTGTTCCGACTATTTCTGTCTTGCTCACGCCTAGTGTGTATTCTTTCTATCTTCGCGCAGATTTCTTCAAGGTCACAATTCTAACATATTGAAATGGGCTGTAAATGCGACAGTTTTATTGATACATTCGATACTGTAAATTTCAGCTTTCTTTTGGGTTCTAATTTTATTTTTTGATTAATTAAAAGACATTATATTATAAAGTATTTGTCGGGCTGTAAACTGCTGTCAAGTTAAAGAAAAATCTGTTGGTTTCAATTTGAGACTTTTTTTGTTACAGTCTAAACCCGGTTACAGTCGAATTTTCGAATGTTGTAAAGGGTACCGTCCAATACCACACACATTCCGCCACTGCGAACCCATCTGCGAAGACGGTTGCGTGAATGGGAATTGCACCGGACCAAACGTGTGCGTATGTTGGCCAGGGTTCGTGCGTGACTTGGACGACAACTGCGTACCAACATGTCCGAAAAGTTGTCTAAACGGAGAATGCACTTCCAACGGAGTTTGCGTTTGCCACGATGGGTATGTGTTGGAACAACATGGAAGATTTTGCATACCCCATTGTCGCGGAGGGTGCGGAGTTGGAGGAAACTGCACTGCTCCAGAACATTGCGAATGCCAAAAAGGGTAAGTGACAAAGTAATTAAAGATGCACCTACCAAAAAAACTCCTTTACTTTGCGGTGAAAAAACGAGGCAACAGTTTTTATTTCTAGATTACCTATTTCTAAAATTAATTAGACTTGCAGAGGGTGTGAACTACAATGTGGTACGAAAATATCTAAAAAGAAATCTTTAAACCTTCCTGCTCTATGACGATATGTTGACAAAATAGACCATCTTAAAACATTACGCCCCGATTCTTTGAAGTCACAAGAGATTTGTCTAGTTAAAAAATTAGGCATTAGACATAGCTTGTCATCATCATCAAAAGGTCCACGTTTTCCTATCTTCAGCTAATTTTCGTATTTCCTTAACAGTAACACGTCCTACGTCCTTAACTATTAATAAACAGTAATCTAATCTAGGTCTACCTCTATTCCCCTTTCTACTAGCCTTTTATGCCTGAGAAGATGTCATACCATATTTCACCTATTTTTTATTGACTTCAACAGTGATCTCTGTTCTCCTACACTTTCTATAGTAATACCTCCTTAATTCTAACCTTGTCTATCCATTGTTTCCTTCCTCATTATTCGCTTGTATTAACACCACATTTCGAACAAAGGATGTCATAAAAAATTTTGAGAGAGTTACTATTTGTGTAATTTGAATTTGGACTTACGTTTAGTAAGTGAGCTTAAGAAAATTATATTGTGAAAACACAAAAGGAAAGAATGTACTCTTTAAATTGGTGTACCTAAATATTCGAACTGCGTATCAATATCTGTTGAGAAAATAGAGGTGCGCCATTAGGAAAAAGAAAAGATATATGTAGTTAGATGTGAAAATAGTTGTGTAACTGTTCATAACAGTTTTGAACGGGTTATAGGTTTATTAAACATATGTAGTTCAATTATGCAATGTAAAGAAAGTGCTGAAAAAGGAATATAAAAAACAATTTCAAACAAATTATGGTGACGTTTGGTATTATGGCGACGTTTGACATACAAAAACTTCGTTTTTTGAATTAATGACTGGACTACTATTGGAAGTACTTAGTAAAACTGACAACACAAGGTATCTTTGGAGGGTTGTACGTTGTCCGTTATTGATTTTAAAAACCGGGTGCATTTTTGACTTTTATTCTTATGTTGTTTCTCTGCTTCTTCGGTTTTAAATTATTTTTTAAACTATATTTACGAGTATAGGTATTTTTGATGATGTTGCAAAATATATTAAATTTTGATAATTAATCGTTGTTGGGATAATTTTTTTGGGTAGTACCTATGTTTATCTTCGTTCTTATTATTGACAGTCACAAAGTACAACGGATTATGAGACAAAAATCTAAACTTTTTATTGGCCTTCTCTGCCTACATATGCCTACTTCTACTACTACTTCTTCCTATCTCAAACACAAGTAAAGCTACACCTTTAGCCATTTGTAAGTAATTATATAATGTAGGTCTACCTCTACCCCTGTTAACTCCTTTTTCTACTTTCAATACAATGTTTCTAACTGGCTCTTCACGTCTGAGCATTGACTTCTATAAGGGTCTCTTTCACCTACTCTTTCGATAGCACTTTTTCGATCCTGAGTTATCTGACCCATAAATATCGAAAATCAGCAACAAGAAAATCCTGGATTTTCGCTATAGACACAGTCTAGTTATTGAACATTGAGAAACCAACAGATTGAAAAAGATAGCACCACTATTCAACCCATTTTGATCATTGACTTTCTCGATTTATTTTTTTTTTTTTCAGATTCCATAGAAATGAAGTAACTGGAAAATGTGAGTATTACTGCGAAGGAGGCTGCGGCGGTGGTACCTGTGTGGGTCCCAACAAATGCTCTTGTAAACAAGGTTATGTACAGAAAAACGACCTCACATGTTCACCTTCATGTCCTAGGGGATGCAAAAATGGACTTTGTACCGCCCCCAATGTGTGCTCGTGTAAGGAAGGGTGGATTTTGAACAAGAACGGTATACAGTGCGATCCACAATGCTCGGAACCATGTCTTAACGGTCAGTAACATTTATCGAACAGTTGTATGTTTTATTGGATACATTAACATTGAAAACATTCTCGAAAATGGGATTTGTTATTTAAATATAATTTTTAACTCGAAACATCTGTGAATACGTGAAAATCCTTAAAATTGTTTTAGAGAAATCGATTAAATCATACCGGACTTGCTCGTATACTACAAAATTTTTTCTTTTTATTTCAGGTGTCTGTGTAGCCCCAAACGCATGCGAATGTTTCCCTGGATACATCAAGGATACAAGTTCGTTATCGGGTAATAAATGTGTGGCGCACTGCCCAGAGGAATGTGTAAATGGGCAGTGCACTAGACCTAACTATTGCATCTGCAATCTGGGATACTTGAAAAAATCGAAGAACAGCAACGTATGCGTCAAAAGGGAACGTCGATCGGTGATTCACTGGGAACTAATTCTGCCAGAAAAAAAAGGAAAACACATTACCTACTAAGAAATTAATAAATCATCAAACCAAAGTTGAACTTTTCAATTTAGCATTTGTAGCTGTTACTGTAGATATCCTTGTACAATGTTCATTGTTTTTGTTCTGAAATACAGAAGCTGACGTAAAACTGTTTATTATAATAAAAAAGCTTAATTGTTGAGAAAACCGGATAATTATTTACTATGCTCACAACATTTAGTGGAAGTATCATATAAATCTGTCCGACAGTTATGACGTAAATCGTATTCAAAATAGCCAAGATAAGTTGCTTATGCCATTTTTAAATTTAAACTGTAATAAATGATAAGTATAATAAATAAATCAAAACAAATAGACTTTTTAAATACCTACTATCTATTGAAAAGGAAATGCTGCCTTTGCGTTTAGTAAAGAACCTTCAGCTCTTGTAGTATCCAAATAGAAGCAGGGATCTCATTAGCACGTTATAGGTAGCAAAAAAACTTTTGGGTGTTTCGTTTCCACCGGCTAACAATGCTAGTGGGCGGTCAGTATTTTCGGACCTTCTAGGAATCATGGGAATGGGTGTAGGTGTTGGTTGGTGTGACAAAAATGAGAGAAACGAAACTCATTGATTCAAGGAAAAACCCGGAATCGAACCGGTGTCCTCCCGAATGCTAAGCAACGATCTGAACCTCTAGGTCATGCCGTCATGAACTCATGAAGCTTCAAGAAAGCGAGTTCACGTAATACCTAAATAGAGGTAGTGTATCGCCATCTACTATGTATTTGCTGCTACTAAAATATTTCAAGCGTAACACCTGGTTTTACTAAGATAACTTGAAATACCTCAGATGAAGAGCTTAAGCGTTCTTTTTCAGTAATTTATCAAAACTGCCAAAAACGAATCATGATTTTGAGCTTTAGTTCCTATCAGCACACCATGGGCATCGACCAAAACGAAGATGTTCCGCAAAATGAGCACCTATATATATACAATACCATAGTATTGTCACGTCTAGGTCACCCAACACGCATCGTCTTGATAAACAACTCGGTGGATAACTACAAATATTACTCGGTCCGTTGTAATCTAACCACCGTTCAGCCTGAGGAATCCTAGGAAGATAACGAATTAATCAAAGATCAGAGGAAGGACGAAAATATTATCCTAATAATGAAATGGAAATAATCCAGAATCTCAACACTATCGTAAACAGACGTGAACCATCTAAGCCAGTCAACGAAAAGAGTTTGGGTCCAGTGGAACTGTCTTATCTCGAATTACGATATTGTAGGCAATCCAACATACATAGTGACAAAGGAGACCAGGTTTCTAGACTGCATATACTGGATCATTCTAGAAACACGGCCAGCCTCTATAAATAGTTGTCGCGAGATCGAGTGCAGTCAGTACGAGTTCGAGGTACGTGGTGATACCGAGCGGAGAAGAGAGAGCAAATAAGTAACAAAGTATTCATATAGTGGTGAATTGATAACTAATTAACAGTAGACAGCAAATAGTTAAACAAAGGTAGTAATAGAGCGAGAAGGTGTTTAAATACGTAACAATATTTTAGAAAGAGAATGTAGGAGAGTTCAGGATGGAACTAGAAATAAGCTTCAAGTGGTACATACGAAGAAACGAATTTCGAGGCGAGAATTCTCGAGAAATTTGTCTTTAGTCGAGACGGGAAAAAAGCTCAACATGCTAAAATTAACAAAATATGATTAAAAGCTAATTATGATTTGTTTAATCGAAAAACTGTGATGTTATTAACATAATAGTTTATAAATACAGAAGGCATTTTTAGTTTAAGTTAGTAGCTGAATCTTTGTTTATTAAACAAGTTTTTATAAATATCCAAATATATACTAGTAATTTTACTGATNATCATAATATAAACAATAATATGTGTTTTTTAGGAAATCGCTACTTTTGCTAACATCAATAGTGGCAAGTCTCTTGGTAGGAATTACAATTTTAATATTATTTGTTATATGGAGGCGCTACAAAAAAATTTCATACAAAATCAAAAAATCGTCATCAGATGAGGATTCAACAGGTGAGTGAACTCATCTACACACTGTAAAATTGAGAGTTGCAATATAACTAAATGCGGTACAAGCTACTGGTTTTCATTTATAACATACAGTACCCCGACTAGAAATTTGAGGGGGGTGCATGTAGAATCCTTAAGTGGGTAGATCACTACCTCTTGTGGGCCCCATGAGGTTGCCTTCTAGGGCCAGGAAGGGGCATATGACGCCTTGCCGCATTTGCGCATCATTAGGAATGCCGCATGTGCCCCCCGCGGGGAAAATTTATTGCTACCACATTAAAAAATTTTGGAAAAATGAACTTTATTATTATTGCAACATCAACTTGAAATCACTTTTCGAAATTAATTAATGAGGAAAATATTTTTGTTGCTGTTATCACCCCCTTGCCGGGAATCGAACCCGGGACCTTTGGCTTTACGCACCAATGCTCTGACCAACTAAGCATTGCACACCTATTACGTATTTTGTGTTAATCAGTTGCAACCAATTTTTGATTGAACGAGATTTGTCATAAAAAACTATATTTCAGATGCTACAAAATTCTGTCCCTACAATCCTAAACAATCCAATCCGCACGATGGGAAAGTGCCCACCAGTTGGTTGTACAAAAAGGGAAGTGAAACGGTAGAGTTAGTGAATTAATGAATATGTATCCACACGTAAGTATTAGTGGCTGGTGGGAATGGAACACTCTAAAGTATGAAATTTGCAACTTCGATATATGGACTAAAAATAAGGGCTGAGAATGTGCATTTCTTCCTAACATCCTTCCTAAGATATGTAAAAATATTTATAGAAAACATTGGTTTCTAAAACCTTTTGAAAAAGATATGTATACAATACGATAATGGCCGTTTACAACACGTTCTTACAATTACAATTTCATATTCTTCTCAATAACATCAAACACAAATATTATCTTCTATTAAAGCACCAGCCTTTGCTCTGGCTCACCAAGTGGTCGAACTGATAACGCAGAGAAATTTGCATGTTGAACGATGATAAAAATACATGAATATAGCACACATAATAGTTATATATATTCAATACAAATACAAATAGAATACACTATGTATCCCGGTAAAAAGGCTTACATGTATTGTACATAAGCATGATCCTACCGAAGTGTGTCATCAACGACCAAAGAAGTTGTCCTAAATGTATACTTATTGTTCATTTGTGTACGTTCACTCTTCCTTGCCGATTAATTAATAATTGATCTAATAATGATTACTTACTATTACTACTCCGTTTTTATTTTTCAAGTTTTATGTGTATCAATTAGTTTTAAATTTGTTGTTTCCGAAGCTGGCGTCTGTACCACAGTGGAAAGGTAAGAAAATCTATACAAATTCCTACTTCTGTAATAGTTCTCTAGGGAATAAAGAATACTGAAAAAAACTCTAAATTTATGTAAATCCTTTTTATCTAATTCTAATTATATTCTTCTTACTAGTGAATATAAATAAGCCAAAATGATAAGTACCTAACCAAAATTTTATTTTCTGTTTTGTTCTCAAATATTAACCCACCAGTATGTAGGTAAAAATAGATTCCGAGATGCTCTTAGTACCAACATCCTGAAAAGTTCAAGCAACTTCAGTCGTGAGGCTTTTACTTTTAGGGAGTTAAAGGGGTTATTTTTAGTTTTTGGCATTATCTCGAAAATTATCCGGTTTTCGACTAAGATAGTAACGTTTTAGGGTTATAATTTATACGTAAGGTCCGGCGAATTTTTTAATCACGTGACCACCATCGCAGATGAATTGGCAGTTTTATTCAGCAACGGTAAAGATGATGAATATTTCGACTGTATGCATCAATTTTATTTTTTATTAGAACACACATAAAGGAAAGACCGTTTAATTAATTCTGGGGGTAGTTTATAGCATTATAAGGAGTATTCCTTCTACAATATAGCAGCAACTTTTTTGGCCTGTATCGGAAATCTTTCTGAGTAAAAATGAGGGCACTCCCCAATTTTCAAATATGTATAATTCCTTTGTTTCGTTTATCCTAATTTGTATTGTTTATTGATTACTGTATTAAGTTATTTCTTATTTCGATGTACTGGTATGCAAGGGAAGAAAATGTAGGGAAAGAGCAAATATTACGATAGGAGACGAAAAATTAGAAGAAGTGACTGATTTTAGGTGTCTAGGAAGTCAGATAAGTCAGGATGGATGGAGCAGTAGAAACATAAAAACGCAGGGTAGGTCGCCTGTAACAAGAAAAGATATTTTTTTTGCTCGCGAACGGTTAATTTAGACAAAAATTATGTCTAGAGCATGACTCTGTATCAGTGCTAAACGCGAACGGTGAAAGCAGCTAAAATATAGATAGAAAACGTTAGAACTGAGGTGGTATTAAAAAAAAGAGTAGGACAATAGATAGCGCTATGGAAGTCAATAAGAAATAGGTGAGATAGGTTGATAGAACACCTTATCAGACATTAAGGGCTAATTAGAGATATATCAAAAGCAGAAACAGTAGTTAAAGAGAACAGAGGTACACTTAGATTAGATTACTGTTCGCAAATAGTTAATAATGCCGGATGTTCTAGTTTTAGCGAAAATAGGAATGAGTGGAGCAGAATTAGAATTAATGACCTTATGATGATAATGATATTTCAATATAGTTCTTGTTTTTCTCTTCCTCGTGAACAAAAATACATCAGTACCTACTGTCGAACTATCACAATTTCTGTCGCTTGTTAGTATATCAGATTCCAATTAACGATAACTTATTAGTACAGACTCTTTTTCAACGGTTTCACCTCGACCGTCTGGTTGAAAATCCCCCAAACAAAAATTAAAATTTCTTTGGTTTAGTATTTAAAAGACTTTTTGTTGCGACTTAATGATTGGCTTGGGACGTATACTATGGTAAGGGTGGCATTTAATGGTAAGCTCACTAGAATGAAGACACGAACCTTTAACTGTTGTGGTTTTGCAGGGTACCCTACCATAATATCTCTCGTTTAAGCTCGTCCCCTATTCGAAATTATTCGAAATTCTTAGAAAAATGAGATTCAGTTGCAGTTTCGGATAGACATCCATTAGTTTGGGTTACCGTTACGAAGCTCCACGACATTCCTAGTTTGCAACTAATTAATGTGCGTGTGGAACAGTAGATTACGCACTACGAAGCAAAAGTGGGGAAGTAGGTTACTTTTACGCTGAGGTGCCTTGCTATTTTTCGTCACATCTATGCCGGAAGTTCGAGCATTCGTATCTCATCGGTTAGGGTGTCAGCCGACCCACGGTGCGGAATCGTCTAGTTTCGGCCCATTGTGCATTTCTTTCGGCTTCGTATAGAGGGATGAATGTTCGACGTTTTTGTATATACTTAAGTAGAGATCCAAATTTTAGTAATGTCAGTACTGAGCGGCATTGCCTAGACGTTTAGACCATTGGTTAGCATTCACGAGGACGCCGGTTCGATTCCGGGTCCGTCTACCTTGGTCCAAGTTTTTCTGTGGTTTCCTTGGATCACTTAGGCTAATGCTAGGGCAATAATATTCCACAGACAATCTTTCATTCTCTTCTGTTTTCATTTCGTCCGTCCCATTTTTCTCACTCGAACCACCACTCACCCATTCCTACGATTCCTGAAAATAGGCTGAAGAGGCTTTTCTGTCCTACCTTCCGGCATAGTCCGGAGGAACTGCCCGCCCACCGGTATTAGTGGCTGGTGGGAATGGAACACTCTAAAGTATGAAATAGTACAGTATTAATAATGTCAGTATAATTTCATTGCAGTTACACAATACCCATACAAATGCCCTATAGGGAGCGTTACACTGAAAGTTATCGAGCCCGATGTTGGTATGGTTCATGTACAAAGAAGAGAACTTCTTATCGGACAGTGTATAAAACCGAGGTTTGTATGAAAAGAAGGCTGTCGGGTCGGCCACTTTTCTTTGGTATACGGCCCAATTTAAAAGGCCATTTTTACATTACCTTATATTTCTATACAGTATAAAGTAAATAGGAATTTGATTAATACTACAATATTATTAAAAGATTGCATCTACGTCATCAAACCAATACAAAACGTCAAAAATTGGTCCTAGTTTGTGGTGTAGATTATTGGATGTAAATATGCAAACCAAGATGTATCACCGAACTGCGTAAAGGCAGAACACACCATTTTAATAACAGTTGATAGAGTCAAAAGTTTGCGTCAAATCGTGCTGTAAATTGTTGAATAGTTCATCCAAATTTCAAATCTGTAAATCAGTCAGCATTTTCTTTCAGTCAGTTACTATAACATCACCTTTCACCCCTATACGGATCGAAAGTAGAAAATTCCTTATGAGTACATGCTTAGAGTACTCTAGGAATAATCTTGCCAAATTGCTAATCTCTAGATCAACCGAGTTTAGACACTGCGTTGTCTATTAGTTAGTCAGTCAGTTACGGTTCTGCTTTATATACAGGGTGGTCCATTAAACGCGCCTTACTATCTAGCGGTCTTGCCGTTGAAATTGGAATATGGCTTCCCATTTGAAGAAAATGAGTTATTGTTGTTTGAAACATTTAAAATTTGAATGATGTAATATGCTCTGAAAGAAATTTTTAGATTGAAAGCCAAGTGTGTTTCATGCTCTTTTCAACAGAGGCAGCCGCATCTTTTTATCGACTATCACTGCTGAGATATTAAAATTTTTTGTAAGGTATTACAAACGTCAAATTTTCTAGAAATTACTAAATAACTCCAAAAAGATACCGCGCAGGCAAAACTTATGCTTTACAAACTGAATATTAAAATCGATGCTGAATTCAAAAATGCAATAATATACAGGGTGTTTCATTTAAAATAAAGTAGCTGATGTATTCTTCCGGTATATCCTGAAGTCTGCCATCTCTGAAATTACTTTCCGCAGATGGATTATTTAAAAAGAGACATTTTTTATTGGAAACATTTTTTTCCAATTTCAACGGCAAGACGTAAGAACTAGAGAGCAAGTCGTGCTTAATGGACTACCCTGTATACCTACAAACAGGTGGATTCTTTTATGATTCAAAATACGTGGATTCTTTAATGATTAAAAATCTGGATTTTTAGTCGAAAACATAAATTAATTTTATTTTAGAATACAGGATGGAAAACAATTTTTGAAATAATTTACTTCATACTTTCGCTGTTCACCGGAAATTTTACATTTTTTTGTTAACAGATAGTCACCAAGACTAGACCAAAACAGTTTTGTTGTAACGGATACAGAGGTACTCCAGGAGCATGTGAACCAATCTGCGACAACCCTTGCATTGGTTCAACATGCACCGCCCCCAATACGTGCACCTGTCACTACGGCTACAAACCAAATCCGAGCACTCCATACGAATGCAAACCTTCGTGTTCCAAAAACTGTACCAACGGCATGTGCAAGGCACCGGAAACGTGCACTTGCAACGACGGATATGAGACGGACCCCAACGATAAGTTCCTGTGCGTACCGCATTGCAGCCAGAAATGCGTAAATGGCATTTGTACGGATCCAGAAGTATGCACGTGTGATCCGGGATTTGGAAAAGACGAAATCGACAAATACAAATGCGTCCCTGTTTGTTCAAAACCGTGCGTTAATGGGAAATGTGTGGCTCCAGATTTCTGCCAATGCAACCAAGGTTATAAGATGAATTCCACAACGAACAAATGCAATCCCGTTTGCGATCCTGCATGTCCAAACAATGGACAATGTGTCGATCCGAACAGATGTGTTTGTAAGGAAGGATATGAAATGAATCCTGGTAATACTGACTGCATCCCGAGCTGTTCAAAACCTTGTATTAATTCCGCATGCACTAAACCAGAAGAATGCTCATGTCATTTGGGATACGTTAAAAGCAATGAAGACAAATACGTATGTGAACCAATATGCGACATTCCATGCAACAATGGTAATTGCATCGCACCAAATACCTGCACTTGTTTAAATGGTTATTCCAAAAACAACATCAATGCCACAGAATGTACACCAGTTTGTACTCAAACCTGTATCAACGGAAAATGCACCAATCCTGAATCTTGTACTTGCAATGAGGGATATCAACCTAAATCTTCCAATAAATACCAATGTGATCCAATTTGCTCAAAACCTTGTGCGAACGGTTTCTGCTCAGCGCCAAACACATGCTCCTGCAAAGAAGGATATATTCTGGACATTCAAGATAAATTTAATTGTCTTCCAGAATGTCCTGGAGGATGCGAGAATGGAAAATGCGTGGCTCCTGGGGTTTGTACTTGCTTAAAAGATTACACCCCTCAAAATAACACCAACACAACGAAATGTATCCCAATTTGTACTACAACTTGTACAAATTCGAAATGTACCGCTCCTGAATATTGCATGTGCCATCAAGGATATCAATCGAATCCTCCAAATAAATACAAATGTGACCCAATTTGCTCCAAACCTTGTAGAAACGGAATTTGTACAGCTCCTGAAATTTGCTCATGCAACGTAGGATATTCACTTGATGATGTGGACAAGTTTAATTGCGAACCTGTTTGTCCTCAAGGATGCAAAAATGGAAAATGTATAAAACCGAGCGTTTGCGTTTGCAATAAAGGCTACGACGATATGTCTAATTCGACCGGAAATTGCCAACCAATTTGTGAAAAAGGATGTCTAAATGGAGTGTGTACAATGCCAAATGTGTGCACATGTATTGAGGGTTATGTGAAAAATAGAATAAATAATTCAATATGTGAAATGGATTGTTCCAAACTTTGTCGAAATGGAAATAAGGATAACAAGGTGCACTGCCCAGAAAATTGTAGAGCAGCTGAAACTAATTTAGAAGTACCGCCTTTACTTACTTCAAGGTAACGCATTTTTGTGAACTTCTGATCTACTCAAAATAGGATTTCAGTTTTGTCTAAAGGTAAAAATATATGTATCAAAATAACAAAAACTAACTAGGTACGTAAAAAGTGAAACTTTCTATGAATCATTTTACATAGAAACCTAGAACTGCGTTATTTACAAATTCCAAAACTGTTGGTACACATTCCGACTACAGAAACCTTCCGTATTATCTTATCATTCTAAAATCTTTATTCCAATGACCAGTTTAACATGTATCTCCACTTCATCCCATTATCTGTATGAACCAATCTTCGCATTTCTTAAAAAACTACATGGACCTGCATCTCCAACCAGTTGCGAACAGTGATCTAATCTGCAGCTTTTAACTCCTGTTCCTACTTTGAATACATGTCTAACTAACTCATCTGGCCTATTTTTAATTGAATATCATGTCAGCTGTTCTTCTACTCTTTCCAATATCTCTTCATTTCCAACCTTCTCTATCCACGGTATCCTCATCATTCCCCTGTAACGTCATGTTTCACACGCTTCTAATTTTTTCTTTTTCACAGTAGTCGGTTATGCATTTCACACCCATATACAGTGATGATTCAAACATACAGTTTTAGTAAACTCTTTCGAATTTACAACTGATGGTGGACACAGAGATACCCGGCTGTGCACTATTCTGTGTGTTCTAACTCTAGCGTCTTTTCCGTCCTGTGTTATCTAACTCCATAAATATTGAAAAAGAAATAGAGGAGAAGAAAATAGTATCTTGAACATACTTATCTTTATTGAATTAGTTTAATGATCATCCAGAAAAGTCAGTTTTTCTTTGTAATTTAACAAAAACAAAAAATTAACGCTTTATAAAAACATACTAAATATGCATCTCATACGTTTAACAATGTCTTGTAACAGAAAACGTAGTAGAACATTAGAAAATGTCAAATCAACCCCTTTCCGTCATCATCATAGGTCCGTCAGTCTGATTAAACACACATCTCCACTCTTTTTTATCTTACTTAATCTTCACATTTCCCTAAAACTAACACACCGTACTTCCTAAACTGTTTATGAACAGTGGTTTGCTCCTCTTAACTCCTACTTATGCTTCTAATATGTTTCTAACTATCCCGTCATACCTGAAAAGGTGTCCTACCAACCTCTCTCGCCAATTTCTTATCGACTTCCATAGCGTCCACAGCATGTCGAACCCTGTGAAGTCCGTTTAAATGTACCTTTGCTGTTTAACAGAAATTGGTGATTTATCTGGACCATATTATCGTTTCAACGTAGCTGTATTGACATTATAGGATGCGACTAGTAAAAAAAGTACAGGTCGGACGAACGAAGCTGGCGAGTGGTCGCGCTGGCACTTGCCCATTTATAGCCTATTTGGGTAGATCACTCCGAAACGATACGCAAATAATTTTCCAATAGGCGTAAACTATTGTATTAATACAGATAGGACAGTAGCGTACTAGAAAATAATATAGAAACATAACTTACCAAAAAGAAATAAACCTAATGATTTTGTTTGTTTTGTAGTTAGTTTTCACATTCATTGTTCTCATCGGAATTACTATCACTGCCACCAACATCAACAATTAGTTCTTCTGTTTGTATGTCTATTACTTGCTCATTATTTAACATTTATATAAATCACGTTAAACTAAATTATTGCGCCTATTTCTTTTTTATATAAACTTTAAATATCTACA
>NW_020439523.1:166945-171325 GCF_000699045.2 Agrilus planipennis | reverse complement strand
ATATATATAATTTGTTTTGTAATATCATAATATAAACAATAATATGTGTTTTTTAGGAAATCGCTACTTTTGCTAACATCAATAGTGGCAAGTCTCTTGGTAGGAATTACAATTTTAATATTATTTGTTATATGGAGGCGCTACAAAAAAATTTCATACAAAATCAAAAAATCGTCATCAGATGAGGATTCAACAGGTGAGTGAACTCATCTACACACTGTAAAATTGAGAGTTGCAATATAACTAAATGCGGTACAAGCTACTGGTGTTCTCATTTATAACATACAGTACCCCGACTAGAAATTTGAGGGGGGTGCATGTAGAATCCTTAAGTGGGTAGATCACTACCTCTTGTGGGCCCCATGAGGTTGCCTTCTAGGGCCAGGAAGGGGCATATGACGCCTTGCCGCATTTGCGCATCATTAGGAATGCCGCATGTGCCCCCCGCGGGGAAAATTTATTGCTACCACATTAAAAAATTTTGGAAAAATGAACTTTATTATTATTGCAACATCAACTTGAAATCACTTTTCGAAATTAATTAATGAGGAAAATATTTTTGTTGCTGTTATCACCCCCTTGCCGGGAATCGAACCCGGGACCTTTGGCTTTACGCACCAATGCTCTGACCAACTAAGCATTGCACACCTATTACGTATTTTGTGTTAATCAGTTGCAACCAATTTTTGATTGAACGAGATTTGTCATAAAAAACTATATTTCAGATGCTACAAAATTCTGTCCCTACAATCCTAAACAATCCAATCCGCACGATGGGAAAGTGCCCACCAGTTGGTTGTACAAAAAGGGAAGTGAAACGGTAGAGTTAGTGAATTAATGAATATGTATCCACACGTAATTTTAAAGTTACTATCATTACTATTTACTATATTATACTGTACGAATTTATATGTTTATAAATTCGTACAGTATAATATAGTTTATAGTTACTATCATTACTATTTACTATATTATACTGTACGAATTTATAAACATATAAACAAAAATAATAAGAATAACGTAATAAAAGTACTGAATTTCTGGAATCTTTACTTTTGCAAATGCTGTTTTCCACCCTTATTATGAAAGAGTTTATCAAAATATACATAATGAAATGATAAATAAATAATACGAAAACACGGAATTCAACGAAAACCCAAAAGTGTTTTTCAAGGAGTACTTACAACAAAAGCTAGATTCTGTCTAAAAAGCTTAAAAAGCTATATTGTCCTTACGTAAAAGTTTGTTACATTGAAGATAATATTAAGGATGTATTTAAAATAAAATATTTCTATTTTGTTGTTCGTTGAATTTAATTTTCTAATCATTGTTTTTCTAGCCTTAAAATTTTCAAGTAAGGCGAGTTGTTGAAGAAATGTAAAACCTTAGTATTTTACCTTTATCCATTCTCTGGTTTATATGGATAAACTGGCCTGTAAAGGCAGTTATAATGACTTGTTTTTTATTTATATTTAATAACTTGTTTTTCATTTATATTTTTTTTATGTTCCATAATTCTCCGCTTTATGGCCCTCCCATATTGACCTATATACAGGTCGAACTGTAGTTAGTATCTATACCTACACATAAATGAAATTTTCAAACACACATAGGGCTAGACTTGAAGTAACAAAAATATAGTCATTGTGCTATATACATACATACATACGTAGTATTTTTATGAAGGCCAGTTAATAGTCCAGCGGCTCTACAATTTATTTTCTTTAAACACCAAAATACAATTTTAAGGCAGACTTACAAGTAGTAGACAGAGACATGCTGCAAACATACAGTTTTAACTATCTTTTTTCGAATTTCTAAATTAATCAATCGCGAATACAAAACTGATTTCCTTCATTTTATATCATTACCCGCTTTTTCCATATCTTGCCTTATATGACTTCCCAGATATCGATGACGATGACCTGGTGTTTTATTGTATGAATAAAGAGGTTGTCCCTGCGATTTGGCCCTATTCCATAGTTAGTTTTTTTGCTACAAGGCGTCAAAGTAGATCATTTTTTTCTTCAATTTTAAACATATACAACTCGATTCTGTCTTATTTGAGTTATTTCAGCATATTGCTAATTTCTGGATTTTCGCGTAGGTCCAAGTGGTCTCTGAATTTTGCCCTGTGTTTGTTTATATGAAGTTGTCTAGCGGTGATATATTCATTTCAAGTTTAAGTTGCGTGTGTCTTATCTACTAAGGGGCTCCTACACGGAGTCGGACCATCTTATTTTAGAGTTGAGCCAGGGATTTTGTTGCCTTGGGGTGCTTCCAAATGAAAGAACCATAAGTGATTGTGGGGCGAATATATACTATGTATATTCATAGCTTAGTTTCGTTTTTGAGCTTCCTGTTTCTGCAGATTAGGGGGGTAGAGGAGCCTAACTGCAGCGGTACTCTTGTTACGGAGATGTGTCTGTTGAAGTTAAGCTTTCTGTCTAGAGTAACTCCGAGGTATTTGATTTCATTCTTAAGCAGAATCTTCGTGTTAGGAGTAAAGGTAAAGGTCTAGATGATGGGTGGGATCGAAAGAGGAGGTCTCCCCACCACTGTACCATAAGTTATGGGGGTTAGATGATGGCTTCCCACCCCCAAGGGGATGGGGGTAGGGGGTTCGAAAGAGGGTGGTCACCTGAGTAAGACCCCATAAAAAATTTGCGGCGGTCTCACCCCTATAAAAAGTTATAGGGGTTCAAAATTGATTATTTTGACAATTTTTATACACTATAATTCAAATAAAATTCAATAAAAAATTATTTTCAAGCGGGTGGAGGTGGGGGATCGAAAGAGGGTGGTCACTTGAACAAAACCCGAAAACCTAACCTAACCTACCCTATTGATAAAGATATTTAAATAATGTTTTATGTAACATTCTCAATATTTTTATGTATTTTTCATTAGTTTTACCTTTGAATATTGTTTAAGAATGACTATATAAATATTTACATGTCTAGAAATGTATAAAAATTGGCATTTTTATTAACTTTGCACCCCCTAAAATTTTTATGGGGGTGAGACCACCACGAACTTTTATGGTACAGTGGTGGGGGAGACCTCCTCTTTCGAACCCCCCACCCCCTTTGGGGGTGGAGGCCATCATCTAGACCTTTACCGTTCTGGATCTTCTATTGAAACAAATTGCTTCTGTTTTGCTTTTGTTCGTTTTGATACGCCAAGCTATCAGGATTTTTGGTATTACGCACCAATGCTCTTTCATGTCCCCAGTCCCGGAAAATATTTTCTGCGTTCGCCCTCGCGTAACGCTCCTAAGGATCACTCTCTCTATTCATTTATGCAATAATTTCAGATAGTGCATCTTGAAGGATGTGGATTCTGAATAATTCTAAACACCCTGTACCGCACATCGTTTAAGTTTTGCGCAAAATCATTGACCCAAGTTCACCTGACGGCGCGATAACATGATTCGCGCAGTTATAAGCCCGGTGTCAACAATGAAGCAACTTGAGACATTGTCGATTCGATTCGGTTAGATTTTCGGTTTCTTGTGATTAAAAAAAATCGCTTTTTAACGACCAATACGACGTAGGAATAAGGTAAGAGGGTAGACGTTTGTTTCGGTTCAAATTTGGGGATTTAAAATAGGGGTGAATTTCCCAACACAATGGCATTTTCGTTTGGCTCATGTCCATATCGATCCGGCTCCACACCATCCATCCTTCTACTACAACCAACCGAAAAAGAAAAATTTTCACGCCAATTTTTCGGAATAGTTTACGTCGAAAGGTCACGTATGTGTTATACGTAGTGGGTATACTAACCCTTCGTGGGTTATTGCACCCTCCCGACGTGTTGAATAATTAGATAAGCGATTTCTTTGTAAACAATTTCGTTGAAGTGCCCAGAAGGCACTTTCAAGACGTATTAGAGTTGAGCATTTCTAACATTCCGTAGGAAGTCAAACAATAGAAATGTAACTCTTACATATAATTGCGTCGTGTCGTACCTGTCTTTTAATGAGAAAATTATCGGGTTGTTCACAATTTTAAACATAATACGGGGTTATTGTTTTAAGTGTTTTAAGTACGTTCAATGTTTATAGGGAACGAAGAGAGGTATCGTTATTGAACTTGGTACCTATATTTAAAGAAATTGGAGAATTACACTGTTAACCATTTAGTGAACTTGAATAACCTTAAACTAAAGTGATCCTCCAGAGTTCAAGTTACTTATTATAAAAGTTTGAAATTTCTGGTAGCTTTTTTTCTGTTAATAAAAATAAATTTAATCTGTTCGGTTAACGAATCTCCATAAAATGACGTGTAAAATTACAATTTTTTAAAATTTCAATAACTTTTTAACGGTTTAGTGAATCGATTTGTAATTTTTACAGGAGTTTTAGAATTGAATGAG
>NW_020439523.1:156176-165423 GCF_000699045.2 Agrilus planipennis | reverse complement strand
TTGGCGCGATTAACGATAACATCCTAGAAATCGAAGATAAACTTAAGGCACTATTCCTTCCTTTCATTATCATCATCATCATCATCATCATAGGGTCGTCAGTCCTAAGACTGATTGGATACGCTCATTCCTATCCTATCCCGAGGTAATCTTCGTGTTTCCCTAAATATGGAACATCCCATATCCATAACTATTTGTAAATAGTAATCTAATGTAGGTCTTCCTTTCATAATAGTCAGCTAATTTCAGAAAACCAGATCTGCAGAGGAGATAGCCAAGCAAATCATCACTCTAAACCTACGTAGGACAATAGATTTATGTAGAGCATTATTGTGCATATATTGTTTTTCAATTAATTTATGGAAGACTCTCATTACATGCTATTCAAAAGTCCATAAACGTTCTTGCTTTTAATTAAATGACAAACCAATTCCAAAGAGTAGGATCTTTAGAGAAGATAGTCGAGAAAATCATTACTATAGTATATTGTGACTGAAGTAACAAATGGAAGACACTCAAGACTTGATGTTTAAAAAACATTCCCGTAGAAATAAAACTATCTCCTGACTTTTCCACATGTTCGTAAATTCCTTGAAAGTTTCAAAATACCAAAATTTTTCATGTCGACCAAAGTTGCTTCCTTTAATTAGGCGTCAAAACAGTTAGCCAATTTCAGGAATTCAGACCTTTAGAGAAAATAGTCATCTGAATCATCACTACGAACCTACGTAGGACCGTAGATATGCATACGTAGAGCTGTACGTGACCGTTTTTCAACTCATCATCATCATAAGGTCGTCAGTCCTAAGACTGGTTGGACACGCACCTCCACTATTTCCTATCCTGCGCTAATCTTCGCATTTCTCTAAAGCTAGAGCAACTCATATTCTCAACTATCTGCAAGCAGTAATCTAATCTAGGTCTACCTCTATACTTCCTAACTTCCTTTCTGCCTCTAATATGTTTCTGACTAGACCTTCGTGCCTGAGAAGGTGTCCTATTAACCTATCTAGCCTATTTCTTATTGATTTCCATAGAGTCCTCTGTTCTCTTACTCTTTCTAATACCTCTTNTTAGAGAAGATAGTCGAGAAAATCATTACTATAGTATATTGTGACTGAAGTAACAAATGGAAGACACTCAAGACTTGATGTTTAAAAAACATTCCCGTAGAAATAAAACTATCTCCTGACTTTTCCACATGTTCGTAAATTCCTTGAAAATTTCAAAATACCAAAATGTTTCATGTCGACCAAACTTCCTCCCTTTAATTAGACGTCAAAACAGTTAGCTAATTCCAGAAATTGGGATATTTAGAGAAGATAGCCAAGTGAATAATTACTACAAACCTACCTAGAACAACAGATATGGAGAGATGGAGCTGTACGTGACCGTTTTTCAACTAACTTATAGAAAACGTTGAGACTTTTGATGATGATGATATCAAAATATATTCCCGTAGAAATAAAACTATCCTCTGACTTTTCCACACATTCGTAAATTCCATGAAAATTTCCAAATGTCGTGCCTGGTGAAAATCGCAAAAGAGATATAATTTAGCCAATTTCTATTAATAAAATAGCAAGTTGAAGGCAATCACTGCAAAAACCTCTTAATGGGTGTCAAACAACACTCTCTTTCCGATTTTACTTCGATTAGACATGTACTTCGCAGACATTTTACCTACGTGCATTTTTCCACGTTTAAGAAATCGATTTGTTGTCGTCATTTCCTAAAGCACTTTCTGGCTCATAAATTTCCTGATGGAAATCTGTGGGGTATCGAAATAAAAAGTTCACAAAATTTTATGGACTACTGTAATCACAATTATACTCAAAATAATATGTGACGTAAGTATAAATAAGATTTATTTAGACCATTTGGCGTTCTGTTGAAAAGAAAAAATTATTTACAAAAACAAAATGAACATTAGAAAAAAGAATGAATATAGAACGGAGATTATAGAATAGGTATGTGTTTTGACAACGAAGATTAGAACAGAACCTTACCATTAAGCTACTACATCATCTAGTTTATAAATGGGAATGTAGTAAAAACTTGATACCGATCGGTGGAAAGCCCTTTTCCAGAATTCCAGCCAAAAATTTTTTAAAAATCTGAAAACAGTTGATTGTCTAAAAAACCCCACTTATAATTGGGAAATAATACTGACACGTTTGGAAAGCTATCAAATAATATTTAACCTGCTCCCTCACATAGAACCCTAATAGCGAGAAAGGTGATTACTTTACAATCTTAAGAAGGGCCCCCACTCTCATTTCTCGATCTCAAGCGTATTTTTAGAGATATTCAACCCTTTCCAGACTTTTTGCGCAAGATATGTATTTACACTCATCGTGAAAGAAAAATTATGCATTATTCATCTATTTAGTAGAAAAGCTATATACATATTGCTGCAAGGCTTGTACAAATACACATATGAATAATTTATCCGATTTCGTAATAGGTATCTTAAGTACATTCGCTATCACTATCGATTCAATAAACTAATTACCATACAGAGTAAGCAGATTTGTAACGTTATCAGAAGATAAAATTCTGGAATAACCTAACTATTAAAAGATTAAGTCGTCTAAGCACAAAATAGAACTCTTCATTAAATTTACTTTCGATATTTTGGAGTCACCTTCAACAAGAAGATAAAGGTGTGTGTGGACGGCGGGCGCGGCGGAAAACAAAAGGTTAGAAGCGTTCGAAATGTAGTGTTACAGGCGAGTGATAAGGAGACCGTGGATAGAGAAAGTTAGAAGTGACGAGGTATTAGAAAGAGTAAGAGAACAGAGGAATCTACGAAAGTTAATAAAAAATAGGCGAGATAGGTTGGTAGGACTTCTTTCTCAGGCATGAAGGGGTAGTTAGAGACGTATTGGAAGCAGAGGAGTAGAGGTAAACCTAGGATAGATTACTGTTCACAAATAGTTAAGGATGTGGGATGTTCTAGCTTTAGGGAAATGCGAGGATTAGTGCAGGATATGAAGAAGTGGAGGTGTCATACGACTAATGACGTTGTGATGATGTTTATCTTGGATACTGTCAAATAGTTTAGAAATATTGCTATCGTAGGATCATATATGAGATGTGATAGTAGCTGTGACAAAAGGCAGCCAACAGAATTATTAGGTTAACATGAGTTATGATAAAGGGCGGCCAAGGCTTTTTACGCAGGCGCTTATTACAGCCCTGTTAAGAAACGATTTGTATAAATGTTTGGCAAATAGTACGATTTATTTAAACTATCGTATTAATCGCTATCGAAATCATCCTAGCGGTCGACAGAGTGTACATATCTACAAAAAGAATGTACTGCAATTAAAAAGAAATAGAAACGCAGCCTGTAAGGCTTAATAGTGTGAACCAGGCTTTATATCAATGTAAATTTTATTTCTTTTAAGGTTGTGTCGTTTAAGTGCGCTTTAGGTAATATGTAAATTAATAAAATTTGGACAAAATACAAATATTTAATAATAAAGGTCTTTAAATACTATGATGTGTAGAATACTTTTCAAAATGAATTGAATAGGTACTTGAAACAACTGTGGCAACCGTGAATCGAATCTGTATTAAATAATTCATTTCGAATATATAGTGTGTTTTAGAAGGAATTAATCAACGGGCAGATTAATTGGAAGAAACTAGATAGGTATTAAATATTCATAAACCAGACGGTTAGTCGATTGCTAATAGAATAATTGATTAGAGATATCAAAAGGAATTATTGAGTTTTTCGAAAACCAATTTACAGCATGATGTGACTATTATGATTGATGAATAATGTCAGTTGCATTTCTAAACCTTTAATTACTTATAACTTGTGATTACCTTCCTCAAACATCCCTGCACATTTACTCATCTCGACAGTGCTACAACATACTCTTTTGATGTTTTTTCAATTTTCTGAACATACGAGCTCAGTTCAAAAGGTATTGCGATTTTTGTATTTTTCAAAAATTATTTATTTATTCATGAATGTCTATTTTGTTCCCTTCAAAGTAATCTCCACCAGAAATTATAATACTTTTGCCTACATTTTTTCCAATCCTTGAAGCACTTCAGAAAATCTTTCTTTGTGATCTTCGCCTCCTCTTTCGATGTCGTCTTTATGTCCTCAATCGTAGCGTAACGTCGTCCTTTCACGGGCCTCTTCAGTTTCGGGAACAAGAAAAAGTCACAGAGGACCTGATCTGGTTAATACAGTGGCTGCGGCATTGTAAGTGTGTTCTTTTTGGCGAAAAATTGGTGCACAAGCAACGATGTGTGAACAGGGGTGTTATCGTGGTGCAAAAGCTCATTTTTGTTCTTCCACAAATTCGGATGATGTGACGGATTGCTTTCCGCAGATTACGCATAACTGGTAAATAATATTACATATTGAACGTTCTATTCCGTGGCAAAAACTCATGATGCATCACGCCCCTGCAAGAAAACTGTAAGCAATTTTGGCATGAATTTCGCAGCGATCCGTATCATGCCAAAATCATCGGTAAAAATCGAATGGCAGGAGCCAATCCATATGTTTAGGTCTTCAGCAACATCTTCCCTTCATCAATGTTTTCGTCTGTTGTTGACGTGTTCGCACGTCCGGCAAGCTCTCCGTCTTTCTCATCTTCTCGGTCCTTTGAGAACATTTTGTCCCACCAATAAACGTTGCATCGGTCCAAGGTAGCTTCACCATATGCCGCAGTCACATTCGGAATGCGTCCGCCCACTTAATTTTATTTTTTTACACAAAATTTGATACAGATTCTTTGATCCATTTTTTGGAACAGACAAAAATCGAAGACGAGTTCAAAGACGTGCAAGCAAAGAAGCTGTCAAAAATTAACTGAACATTCAACGTGACCAAACTTGTCGGTATAAGTGAGAAACATGAGTACCTTCCAACATACTGTCACAAAAAAATCGAAAATCGAATATACGTAACCCGCGGAAATTGAAAATTCTCGATACTTTGTGAACAGACCTCGTATATCTTTCATTTGAGAGGCACCACTCACAAAAACTTCACGAAAAATATATCTATTGCACAATGACGTGCGTTTCAGTCACGCACGCTNTCGCTGTCATCAACAATTAGTTCTTCTGTTTGTATGTCTATTACTTGCTCATTATCTAACATAACATTTAAATAAATCACGTTAAACTAAATTATTACGCCTATTTCTTTCTTACATAAACTTTAAATATTTACAACCTGAAAACCAACCGAATAAGGTAATTTTTTTAATTTAATTTTGTAAACTGATCCCTGCTTTTAAATAATCATTCTACGCTCCTGATAGGGATACTGCAGAAAGATGGCTGTAATTGTTATACCTAAAATCATAGACATATAATAATGGACCTTGAAAGTATGTCCTTGTAATAATTTCTTGGCTCGAAAAAAGTGAGGGAGATGGCGTATGGTTTCGGACTAGTGCTATCTCTTTCATGACACGCTTACGCACTATCGTGAGAGAAATGGATATTGTCCGAAACTTCGTTCCATCTCTTTCTTTTGTTGTACCACAATTCTGACCGCAAGGGCATGTCCATTAGTAAACGGCGATGCCTAAAACTGCCTACTTTTGCCACTGCGCATCCACGCCATTTTAAAATTTCCGCCAGCTTCGAGCGTCAGGCCTCAACCTAACTAATAAAAGTTCTGTGTTCTGGGATCGGTCATTTCATGTACACTAGACAGTACTCGGATGGGGTACTTTTTATGTAGAAGTAGTTGCATAAAATCTATATAAGATATATATATATCTTGTATTAATTCCGCATGCACTAAACCAGAAGAATGATCTATATATTTGGGATACGTTAAAAGCAATGAAGACAAATACGTATGTGAACCAATATGCAACATTCCATGTAACAATGGTAATTGCACCGCACCAAATACCTGCACTTGTTTAAATGGTTATTCCAAAAATAACATCAATGCCACAGAATGTACACCAGTTTGTACTCAAACCTGTATCAACGGAAAATGCACCAATCCTGAATCACTTGCAATGAGGGATATCAACCTAAATCTTCCAATAAATACCAATGTGATCCAATTTGCTCAAAACCTTGTGCGAACGGTTTCTGCTCAGCGCCAAACACATGCTCCTGCAACGAAGGATATATTCTGGACATTCAAGATAAATTTAATTGTCTTCCAGAATGTCCTGGAGGATGCGAGAATGGAAAGTGCGTGGCTCCTGGGGTTTGTACTTGCTTAGAAGATTACACCCCTCAAAATAACACCAACACAACGAAATGTATCCCAATTTGTACTACAACTTGTACAAATTCGAAATGTACCGCTCCTGAATATTGCATGTGCCATCAAGGATATCAATCGAATCCTCCAAATAAATACAAATGTGACCCAATTTGCTCCAAACCTTGTAGAAACGGAATTTGTACAGCTCCTGAAATTTGCTCATGCAACGTAGGATATTCACTTGATGATGTGGACAAGTTTAATTGCGAACCTGTTTGTCCTCAAGGATGCAAAAATGGAAAATGCATAAAACCGAGCGTTTGCGTTTGCAGTAAAGGCTACGACGATATGTCTAATTCGACCGGAAATTGCCAACCGATTTGTGAAAAAGGATGTCTAAATGGAGTGTGTACAATGCCAAATGTGTGCACATGTATTGAGGGTTATGTGAAAAATAGAATAAATAATTCAATATGTGAAATGGATTGTTCCAAACTTTGTCGAAATGGAAATAAGGATAACAAGGTGCACTGCCCAGAAAATTGTAGAGCAGCTGAAACTAATTTAGAAGTACCGCCTTTACTTACTTCAAGGTAACGCATTTTTGTGAACTTCTGATCTACTCAAAATAGGATTTCAGTTTTGTCTAAAGGTAAAAATATATGTATCAAAATAACAAAAACTAACTAGGTACGTAAAAAGTGAAACTTTCTATGAATCATTTTACATAGAAACCTAGAACTGCGTTATTTACAAATTCCAAAACTGTTGGTACACATTCCGACTACAGAAACCTTCCGTATTATCTTATCATTCTAAAATCTTTATTCCAATGACCAGTTTAACATGTATCTCCACTTCATTCCATTATCTATATGAACCAATCTTCGCATTTCTTAAAAAACTACATGGACCTGCATCTCCAACCAGTTGCGAACAGTGATCTAATCTGCAGCTTTTAACTCCTGTTCCTACTTTGAATACATGTCTAACTAACTCATCTGGCCTATTTTTAATTGAATATCATGTCAGTTGTTCTTCTACTCTTTCCAATATCTCTTCATTTCCAACCTTCTCTATCCACGNTAATTCTCCGCTTTATGGCCCTCCCATATTGACCTATATACAGGTCGAACTGTAGTTAGTATCTATACCTACACATAAATGAAATTTTCAAACACACATAGGGCTAGACTTGAAGTAACAAAAATATAGTCATTGTGCTATATACATACATACATACGTAGTATTTTTATGAAGGCCAGTTAATAGTCCAGCGGCTCTACAATTTATTTTCTTTAAACACCAAAATACAATTTTAAGGCAGACTTACAAGTAGTAGACAGAGACATGCTGCAAACATACAGTTTTAACTATCTTTTTTCGAATTTCTAAATTAATCAATCGCGAATACAAAACTGATTTCCTTCATTTTATATCATTACCCGCTTTTTCCATATCTTGCCTTATATGACTTCCCAGATATCGATGACGATGACCTGGTGTTTTATTGTATGAATAAAGAGGTTGTCCCTGCGATTTGGCCCTATTCCATAGTTAGTTTTTTTGCTACAAGGCGTCAAAGTAGATCATTTTTTTCTTCAATTTTAAACATATACAACTCGATTCTGTCTTATTTGAGTTATTTCAGCATATTGCTAATTTCTGGATTTTCGCGTAGGTCCAAGTGGTCTCTGAATTTTGCCCTGTGTTTGTTTATATGAAGTTGTCTAGCGGTGATATATTCATTTCAAGTTTAAGTTGCGTGTGTCTTATCTACTAAGGGGCTCCTACACGGAGTCGGACCATCTTATTTTAGAGTTGAGCCAGGGATTTTGTTGCCTTGGGGTGCTTCCAAATGAAAGAACCATAAGTGATTGTGGGGCGAATATATACTATGTATATTCATAGCTTAGTTTCGTTTTTGAGCTTCCTGTTTCTGCAGATTAGGGGGGTAGAGGAGCCTAACTGCAGCGGTACTCTTGTTACGGAGATGTGTCTGTTGAAGTTAAGCTTTCTGTCTAGAGTAACTCCGAGGTATTTGATTTCATTCTTAAGCAGAATCTTCGTGTTAGGAGTAAAGGTAAAGGTCTAGATGATGGGTGGGATCGAAAGAGGAGGTCTCCCCACCACTGTACCATAAGTTATGGGGGTTAGATGATGGCTTCCCACCCCCAAGGGGATGGGGGTAGGGGGTTCGAAAGAGGGTGGTCACCTGAGTAAGACCCCATAAAAAATTTGCGGCGGTCTCACCCCTANTTTAGAATTGAATGAGGAACATTCTTCCAAATTTTTATTTGTCTCGTAGCAGTTTGACATACCCCCCAAACATCCTTAAATGTGATTTTTAACGGTTTTAGAGAGATGTGAAGCATTTTTTATTTTTCATCTCTCTCTTAATATTTAACGTCTAATTTGTTTCATTGCCACCGTTTAACAACATCGTCCAATCTTTAGTGGTTGTGTCTCATACAAATAGTTACTTAGGTGCTACTTTTTGTGCAACACAAATTTCTTTAATATTTACATAGTGTAACCCTCGAATCTCCTTAAGAAAATGTTCTCGAATCTATGGCATTTCCGGTTCTACCGGAAGTGCACCATTACTTGGTTATGTCGAATGAAATCACCCATTTCTAATGACCCATTTCTCTTTGCATTTTGAATGACTTACATATCAAACTTAAAGGTAAGTATTAAGGGTAATGTGCACCCTTAAGCTTAATATTTTTCAAACTATTCATAAATTCAAATACATTATTGTAGTTACTTACCTATATGTATAAAAGTACTAGGTTTTACCCGCGGCTTCACCCGCGTTGATGACTTTTTTATTGATTTTCATATAAAACATTAAAATAATATTTAGGTTATTAACATTGTACATATATTTCAATTTAATTCAGAACAATTTACGTATGATAGATATATGTCGAACGAGCACATAAAACTAATTTTTTTTATCCCTCGGGAACATTTTTTTTTTTTTGAAAAGCACCCTATATGCTTTTCTGTACCCATGACAATTTGTGT
>NW_020439523.1:146709-155124 GCF_000699045.2 Agrilus planipennis | reverse complement strand
CATACGACTAATGACTTATAATATTAGTTATAATTATAATTATTCTGCTTCTGAATCTAATTCGCTGCTCTAAAAATAAAAAATAAATAGAAACATAAAATTATTTGGTTTATGTAAACAAATTGGAAGCTTTTTCTGCATCAATATATTAGATATCGTGTTCGAAGCATGGTAGACCTACATTTTTGGGATCATGATTCTACCGCAGTTGCTATAATAAAATATTCGTTCGGAAGGTACTACATAAATAAATGCTTGAATTGTATTGATTTAATTAATCTTTCTCCTAGAAGGGTGTTGGATCGTAATCTGAGATATCCTAGTCCTAGAGGATAATTTTGCACTATTTTCTCTGTAATCATGAAGTTAAGAAATAAAATTATTTCTTTACTGAGTACTATCACTAACTTTTTATTAATTTAATGTGGAAGTTTTAGTAAAAAGGTATTAGTAACATATTTTTTTTTTAAGGAAATTACAAGTAGAAGGTTCCTCCTACGAACCTTTTTCCTAGATAATTGTTTTTACTGATTTATTTGGATTACTTCATAAATATCATACATGAGTGCACTACTTATATTTTAACTTTCCTTCGTCAGCCGCATGGACTCAGCCGCTAGCACATCCTATCTAGAAGCCTCAAACACTTCCAACTCGTCAAAAGATTGGCGCGATTAACGATAACATCCTAGAAATCGAAGATAAACTTAAGGCACTATTCCTTCCTTTCATTATCATCATCATCATCATCATCATAGGGTCGTCAGTCCTAAGACTGATTGGATACGCTCATTCCTATCCTATCCCGAGGTAATCTTCGTGTTTCCCTAAATATGGAACATCCCATATCCATAACTATTTGTAAATAGTAATCTAATGTAGGTCTTCCTTTCATAATAGTCAGCTAATTTCAGAAAACCAGATCTGCAGAGGAGATAGCCAAGCAAATCATGACTCTAAACCTACGTAGGACAATAGATTTATGTAGAGCATTATTGTGCATATATTGTTTTTCAATTAATTTATGGAAGACTCTCATTACATGCTATTCAAAAGTCCATAAACGTTCTTGCTTTTAATTAAATGACAAACCAATTCCAAAGAGTAGTATCTTTAGAGATCATTACTACTATATATTGTGACTGAAGTAACAAATGGAAGACACTCAAGACTTGATGTTTAAAAAACATTCCCGTAGAAATAAAACTATCTCCTGACTTTTCCACATGTTCGTAAATTCCTTGAAAGTTTCAAAATACCAAAATTTTTCATGTCGACCAAAGTTGCTTCCTTTAATTAGGCGTCAAAACAGTTAGCCAATTTCAGGAATTCAGACCTTTAGAGAAAATAGTCATCTGAATCATCACTACGAACCTACGTAGGACCGTAGATATGCATACGTAGAGCTGTACGTGACCGTTTTTCAACTCATCATCATCATAAGGTCGTCAGTCCTAAGACTGGTTGGACACGCACCTCCACTATTTCCTATCCTGCGCTAATCTTCGCATTTCTCTAAAGCTAGAGCAACTCATATTCTCAACTATCTGCAAGCAGTAATCTAATCTAGGTCTACCTCTATACTTCCTAACTTCCTTTCTGCCTCTAATATGTTTCTGACTAGNAAAATAATTCGAAGTGGTCTGTATTCTGTCGAAACTGCCAGACGCGGATCGCGATTTCGATCTTTTTGGATCTCATCAGCGCGTCGCAGGCAGCCCGACAGAACACAGACCAACTTTTACCTGCTGTCTTAACAGTGCGTTTCAGAAAATACTACAAACGGCACAGTGAGCGCCATCTGTAGCATCCATCCTTAAAAGAATTATTAAATAAAAACGTAAGTCTCAGATTAAATGAACAAAACCAAGACTAAGACTAGGTGTATTTGAGCAAGGCCCGAGTCGAGAATAAGAAAGACCAAGACCAAGACCAAGACCAATATCAAGGCTTGGACAGTCTTCTTGGTCTTAATCTTGCTTAGCTCATAACTATACAAAGCCATGGTAAAGCCCACATTATGCAATTGTAATCAGAAATCGTTATTTGTATCATTCTCTGTACTGACTTCCAAGAAGTTGATTTTTCAACTTTTAGAGTAAAAAGTCAACCAACCAAATCAAGCATCATTAGTTTATCTAGTTGTTGCCTCTATTGATGAAAAACATCTAGCAGAATTTTACACTTGACTCGCTTTTTTATGTTTTGTAAGTGTTAAAGTTAGTTGTCTCATTTCGTAATGAGCCAATTGCTTTAAACTTCACTTCACGACATGATAATAATCGATCGGTTCGAAGAAGTTATGTAGTTCCGTAGAGCCAAGAAGATGCCGTAAAGTTGGCGTCCGTCCAGTTGTGAATTAACAAAGTTTTATTTCTATCGAAGCCTTTTCATGTCCGCGTGTTACTTTAACTTTTTCATATAACCACTTATAAGATTTCCTTCTTTAGAACTACCAAAACTTCCTTAAATGCTTCGTGTCTACTCTACAACAAATTGTTTATTACTAAATAACGTTTACGGAAATGTTAATAATGTAGTAAAAACTTGATACCGATCGGTGGAAAGCCCTTTTCCAGAATTCCAGCCAAAAATTTTCTAAAAATCTGAAAACAGTTGATTGTCTAAAAAACCCCACTTATAATTGGGAAATAATACTGACACGTTTGGAAAGCTATCAAATAATATTTAACCTGCTCCCTCACATAGAACCCTAATAGCGAGAAAGGTGATTACTTTACAATCTTAAGAAGGGCCCCCACTCTCATTTCTCGATCTCAAGCGTATTTTTAGAGATATTCAACCCTTTCCAGACTTTTTGCGCAAGATATGTATTTACACTCATCGTGAAAGAAAAATTATGCATTATTCATCTATTTAGTAGAAAAGCTATATACATATTGCTGCAAGGCTTGTACAAATACACATATGAATAATTTATCCGATTTCGTAATAGGTATCTTAAGTACATTCGCTATCACTATCGATTCAATAAACTAATTACCATACAGAGTAAGCAGATTTGTAACGTTATCAGAAGATAAAATTCTGGAATAACCTAACTATTAAAAGATTAAGTCGTCTAAGCACAAAATAGAACTCTTCTTTAAATTTACTTTCGATATTTTGGAGTCACCTTCAACAAGAAGATAAAGGTGTGTGTGGACGGCGGGCGCGGCGGAAAACAAAAGGTTAGAAGCGTTCGAAATGTAGTGTTACAGGCGAGTGATAAGGAGACCGTGGATAGAGAAAGTTAGAAGTGACGAGGTATTAGAAAGAGTAAGAGAACAGAGGAATCTACGAAAGTTAATAAAAAATAGGCGAGATAGGTTGGTAGGACTTCTTTCTCAGGCATGAAGGGGTAGTTAGAGACGTATTGGAAGCAGAGGAGTAGAGGTAAACCTAGGATAGATTACTGTTCACAAATAGTTAAGGATGTGGGATGTTCTAGCTTTAGGGAAATGCGAGGATTAGTGCAGGATATGAAAAAGCGGAGGTGTCATACGACTAATGACGTTGTGATGATGTTTATCTTGGATACTGTCAAATAGTTTAGAAATATTGCTATCGTAGGATCATATATGAGATGTGATAGTAGCTGTGACAAAAGGCAGCCAACAGAATTATTAGGTTAACATGAGTTATGATAAAGGGCGGCCAAGGCTTTTTACGCAGGCGCTTATTACAGCCCTGTTAAGAAACGATTCGTATAAATGTTTGACAAATAGTACGATTTATTTAAACTATCGTATTAATCGCTATCGAAATCATCCTAGCGGTCGACAGAGTGTACAAATCTACAAAAAGAATGTACTGCAATTAAAAAGAAATAGAAACGCAGCCTGTAAGGCTTTATAGTGTGAACCGGGCTTTATATCAATGTAAATTTTATTTCTTTNGAAACGATTTGTATAAATGTTTGGCAAATAGTACGATTTATTTAAACTATCGTATTAATCGCTATCGAAATCATCCTAGCGGTCGACAGAGTGTACATATCTACAAAAAGAATGTACTGCAATTAAAAAGAAATAGAAACGCAGCCTGTAAGGCTTAATAGTGTGAACCAGGCTTTATATCAATGTAAATTTTATTTCTTTTAAGGTTGTGTCGTTTAAGTGCGCTTTAGGTAATATGTAAATTAATAAAATTTGGACAAAATACAAATATTTAATAATAAAGGTCTTTAAATACTATGATGTGTAGAATACTTTTCAAAATGAATTGAATAGGTACTTGAAACAACTGTGGCAACCGTGAATCGAATCTGTATTAAATAATTCATTTCGAATATATAGTGTGTTTTAGAAGGAATTAATCAACGGGCAGATTAATTGGAAGAAACTAGATAGGTATTAAATATTCATAAACCAGACGGTTAGTCGATTGCTAATAGAATAATTGATTAGAGATATCAAAAGGAATTATTGAGTTTTTCGAAAACCAATTTACAGCATGATGTGGCTATTATGATTGATGAATAATGTCAGTTGCATTTCTAAACCTTTAATTACTTATAACTTGTGATTACCTTCCTCAAACATCCCTGCACATTTACTCATCTCGACAGTGCTACAACATACTCTTTTGATGTTTTTTCAATTTTCTGAACATACGAGCTCAGTTCAAAAGGTATTGCGATTTTTGTATTTTTCAAAAATTATTTATTTATTCATGAATGTCTATTTTGTTCCCTTCAAAGTAATCTCCACCAGAAATTATAATACTTTTGCCTACATTTTTTCCAATCCTTGAAGCACTTCAGAAAATCTTTCTTTGTGATCTTCGCCTCCTCTTTCGATGTCGTCTTTATGTCCTCAATCGTAGCGTAACGTCGTCCTTTCACGGGCCTCTTCAGTTTCGGGAACAAGAAAAAGTCACAGAGGACCTGATCTGGTTAATACAGTGGCTGCGGCATTGTAAGTGTGTTCTTTTTGGCGAAAAATTGGTGCACAAGCAACGATGTGTGAACAGGGGTGTTATCGTGGTGCAAAAGCTCATTTTTGTTATTCCACAAATTTGGATGATGTGACGGATTGCTTTCCGCAGATTACGCATAACTGGTAAATAATATTCCATATTGAACGTTCTATTCTGTGGCAAGAACTCATGATGCACCACGCCCCTGCAAGAAAACTGTAAACAAAACCTTCACATTCAACCTAACCTGGTCTTGGCTCGTGCGGCAGCTTCCATTGGGATGATTGAGTTTCGGTTTCCATGCCATAACTATAAACATAAAAATTCGTCACCAATTATGACCCTCCGGAACAAAGTCCAACAGCTCCTTAACAATGTTAATACGATGCTGTTTTTGGTCGAAATCGAGCAATTTTGGCATGAATTTTGCAGCGATCCGTATCATGCCAAAATCATCGGTAAAAATCGAATGGCAGGAGCCAATCCATATGTTTAGCTCCTCAGCAACTTCTTCCCTTCATCAATGTTTTCGTCTGTTGCTGACGTATTCGCACGTTCGGCAAGCTCTCCGTCTTTCCCATCTTCTCGGTCGTCTGAGAACATTTTGTCCCACCGATAAACATTTCTTCGGTCCAATGTAGCTTCACCATATGCCACAGTCACATTCGGAATGCGTCCGCCCACTTAATTTTATTTTTTTACACAAAATTTGATACATTCTTTGATCCATTTTTTGGAATAGACAAAAATCGAAGACGAGTGCAAGCAAAGAAGTTGTCAAAAATTAACTGAACATTCAACGTGACCAAACTTGTCGGTATAAGTGAGAAACATGAGTACCTACCAACATAATGCCACAAAAAATCGAAAATCGAATTTACGTAACCCGCGGAAATTGAAAATTCTCGATACTTTGTGAACAGACCTCGTATATCTTTCATTTGAGAGGCACCACTCACAAAAACTTCACGAAAAATATATCTATTGCATAATGACGTGCGTTTCAGTCACGCACGCTTGCGCTGTGTAGACGAGCTAGCCGCACTCATTTTAATTTTTAAATAGCCCTTTCAAATTTTGCCGAATGTTTCATAAACACCCTGTATACATATAGATGCATAGATCATTTTATTGCGAGAAAGGAACACTGAGTAAAGTAATTTTTAATTCAATAAATTAAATAAACTATACGCTTTCTGATGAACATCTGTAAGTAGGTAGGTACTTAATAACGTTTTTAAAAAAGGGTTTAGAGGAATCCTCAGTTTTTACTCAACAGCGTCCTTATATTCTCTCCTTTTTTCTTTTCAAAGCAACTTCGCGATGCCGTCGTCAAAATTCTCTAACGATGTGTAATAAAAGGAAAAAGAAAAACACATAATGAACAGGAAGAGAGCGCTAATCAATACGGAGTGGTATACGTCAAGACCTTTTAGGAAGATTAACAAGAATCAACTAATGGCTCCAACGTTATTAATTAAAAGATTGTTGAACATAGTTATGTACCTACATATATCCATGAATGAAAGTTTAGATATTTTAATTTCATTACAATAATATGAATAAAAAATAGTTTAAGAGTAAAATTAGTCAAATAATAAAAATTTTCTTACTTATCCTTTCTTTCTTAGGATAAAACAATAAAGCTGTCACAACTAAGGATTCAAAATCAGGCATTTGCAAAGTAAAACGTGCAGGTGTTTTAAAGATGGGATTAAAGAACAGAAAATACTATTATAGTTGAAGCAGGAACTCTAATTAAAAATATGAGAGTATTTATTGGAATGCTTAGACATTAATAAATTGAACTAGATTTAAATAAATCTCTGTTAAAAATTTACTACTCCATTCAGCAGTTATTCAACCCTAGTCTTAATGTGTGCAATGTGCGTGCCGTTGAAACTCAAAAATGAGTCCCGGAACGACCAAGAGAGTTATGTGGTGTGGTAACCTTCCCGTCCATGAAGAAGGTTCCCGTTTTTATCTGAACGGCATACTTTAAAGATATAAGAGCTGGTTTCGCCCTTTAGAAATTTCTAGAATAGTTCAAAACATTCAATAGTATTCGAGAGCTTTCTGAAATGTTGTGGAATGTTCGGGAACATTCCAGATCATTGTGGAACGTTTCAAAACACTCTCGAATGTTGTGGAATATTCTGCAACATTGTGGACCATTGTATGGGCGGAGCCATCTTTTGGTAGGAGTATGTAAAGCAAGATCCGTCATGGGTTCCAACGTTCGGAAACAAAAAAAAAAAATTTGTACCTCTCATATTTTAAAGTTTATCCTTTTATTCCAACTACTGCACAACCTCATATCAACTCCCTGAACGTAGCCGGGTATCTCAACTAGTTTAACCATAAAAACCAATATGTTAATAGTTTCACAATGAGTTTATTTTCCTTCATTTAACTTCCTCAATTCACTTTTTGAGGTACCTAATTTTTCACTGTGGGCACGTGTTTCGTCCGTATATATTAGGAATTGCAGCCTACTTTAGCGCGTAAAATAATTTTCTTTACTAACGACTTGAAAACGCCAATTAGAGAATGCTTTTCTTTTGTATTCTTCAACTCTTTTCTGCGCTTTAGCTTCTAATATTTCCCTATTGTTCCGAATAAACGAACTACGCCGTCTGTGAGTTATTGCATGGCACTTTTCCAAAAGTCCTTTTTATGTTCGAGACGGAAGTTCATTCAGTGTCCGTAGCAATTCCTCAAAAGTAACCAAACGTGAAAAGGATTGAGTGTAATTCGATAATATTATTAGTTAACTTCTGAAAACGACTCAGATTCGAGAGAAGTGAGTAAATATAACATCATGTCCAATAAATAGCACAAAAAAGTTTACTTGGGAAGTTCAGAATTGGCATAGTCCGCTGCTGACAAGACGTCTCCCGTAGGAAAAATTTCCATTCAATTTCCATTAAAAGAATAATAACAATAATTGTTTTTTTTATAACTAGAACTTTAAAACTTACCAAAAGTAAAATACAGACGGGAACTATGCAGTACACTAAATGATCAACCTAATTCAACAGTTACAAATGGTTTTTCATCGATACCAGTAAAAGGTGGAGTATTGACGCCTATAAGCTCCTAATCTTTCCGTTATCTGTTTGATAACAAATTTTCAGAATAGTGGACTTATTCACAACTGTTGCTAATATCGATATTGTGCACCTTATATCTATCTAAATTAAACAAACTAGCAATTTCAAGAAATAAATTCTCGTTGAAAAATCGCTTTGAATTTTCCTGTTACGTCACAAAAATGTTATTATTAATATTACTTTACCCACACACATCACTTCTATGTAATCATATCAATAAAATATAATCCATTAGGTTCTAATATTTTTTTAAGTAAATGCCATTTCAAAAAAAATTACCACTGATAATAATTAATGGTAATAAATGGAGAATTGCCAATGGGATTCCCATTCCCGAACTCAATGGGATTTCCATTGCTGAACGCAATGGCATTACCATTGC
>NW_020439523.1:144179-146056 GCF_000699045.2 Agrilus planipennis | reverse complement strand
TAACATACAAACATTAATCACACCTATTGTTAATCGTTTCGAACGAGACTGATGAAACTAAAATCCATGTAATGAAACAGATTTTATAAATAAATAATTCAAAAACCAAAAAATATTTCATTTTTTAATTAATTATTTCATTGGAATTCATTGAGAAATAAAACTTTTCCATTTATATCTAACGATAAGAATCTTAATGGAATTATTCAAAATGGAAACAATTGATTTTCTATTTATCTATCTATTTATTTATGAATGGTTTTATATAGAATTTATAAAGCGTTGGAAATATGGTGTTACCGGAGAATGATGTGGATACCGAAGATAGAGAAGGTTAGAACAGAAGACTCGATGGAAGTCAATAAGAAATAGGACACCTTCTCAGGTGTGAAGGTCTAGTCAGAGACATGTTAGAGGCAGAAACGGGAGTTAGGAGGGGTAGAGGTAGGGCTAGATTAAATTACTGTTCGCAAATAGTTAATGACGACCTTATGATGATGATAATAGTACAAATGTTCAACTATTTTTAAACCTTTTACAAGATTTAAAAAAAATGTTTAGGATATCTAAATGAGATACTAACGTGTATCGGTACGTTATTCTTATTGAAATCGGTACAATTTGAACCGTGGGGATGATTAATTTTCAGGATAAATTTAACTACTTATCGAGTTTAAGAAATTGTTTTTTAAAATTCACAAATCAACCTTCAATTTTTTGTTTCAGAAACCGCTCCAAAACTGCCTTCAGACCTTCTAATACTGCAGCCGCATTCAAAAATAAAGAGATGTTATTGAATGACAACCTACTACGTCGTGGTTATGTTTGGCGCACACAGAGATGAGACCATTCGCCCTTTTTATGGTCCTATCTTTCAACAATTTCACGTTACCATTGGGCCAAATTTTAAAGCCACCAAGGAGGTACAATGTTGACGCCGACGATCCAGATTACAACGATAATCACATAATACCCGATTTAACGGATTATGATAATGACAACAATAATGGCACAGGTAATCAAATTCTAACAATGGTAGCAAAGCTAGTCTCAGACAACCTAGGGCAGTACCTGATGTTTAGAAGACCCTTAGCGAGCCCATCCTAAAATTTCATCACTATAGTGAAATTAATCAGTTTTTTAATAAAATTATTGCCATAAATTGGACAAACTAATAAAATTGAAGGTCGAAAACAAAGTGGAATATGGGCTCATACTCTGAAACGCGAGCGCCCTTCTTGATCTTCATTTTTTTAACAATGGGGTTACTAATGCTTATCAACATAAAAAAGTAGTGTTGAGCAAAATTAGTCTTGGTCTTGTAATTAAGACCGAAGGAAGTGGATCATACCGAACGAACAAAACCAAAACTAAACAAACGAAGACAATTATTGTGTTGTTAAATACAAAAATTTATGCTTAAGGATGTTTAGGAAGTACAATTGGAGACAAGAGTACATAAAATTAGAAATTCGTGATTAATAAGGTTTTGCAGCATATCATGAGGTAAATAAATACTGCCTATACTAAAAAAAGTATACGGTTTGAGAGAAAATTTGGAATTTGACAAAAAACTTTGAATAAAATAAGAAATAACGAATAATATGGAAAATTTTTAACTGACGTTTGGCAGTGAATATGCCTTGATTTCAACTTCAAAACAAAAAAATATTTAGTTTCAATCTTTATTAATAATGGGCGTAAAACATTTTAATATGTTTAAATAATAATTAAAACTTTAAAATTGCGTTTACTTCAGACAATTATAAATATTATCATTATATTATCAAGTAAAAACGAGATTTTCAGCTAATTTTTCATTTTTTCCTCGATAACCATTTAGTGAATTTGAATAACCTTACGCTAAAGTGATTCTC
>NW_020439523.1:141284-143999 GCF_000699045.2 Agrilus planipennis | reverse complement strand
ATAAAATAATTCGAAGTGGTCTGTATTCTGTCGAAACTGCCAGACGCGGATCGCGATTTCGATCTTTTTGGATCTCATCAGCGCGTCGCAGGCAGCTCCGACAGAACACAGACCAACTTTTACCTGCTGTCTTAACAGTGCGTTTCAGAAAATACTACAAACGGCACAGTGAGCGCCATCTGTAGCATCCATCCTTAAAAGAATTATTAAATAAAAACGTAAGTCTCAGATTAAATGAACAAAACCAAGACTAAGACTAGGTGTATTTGAGCAAGGCCCGAGTCGAGAATAAGAAAGACCAAGACCAAGACCAATATCAAGGCTTGGACAGTCTTCTTGGTCTTAATCTTGCTTAGCTCATAACTATACAAAGCCATGGTAAAGCCCACATTATGCAATTGTAATCAGAAATCGTTATTTGTATCATTCTCTGTACTGACTTCCAAGAAGTTGATTTTTCAACTTTTAGAGTAAAAAGTCAACCAACCAAATCAAGCATCATTAGTTTATCTAGTTGTTGCCTCTATTGATGAAAAACATCTAGCAGAATTTTACACTTGACTCGCTTTTTTATGTTTTGTAAGTGTTAAAGTTAGTTGTCTCATTTCGTAATGAGCCAATTGCTTTAAACTTCACTTCACGACATGATAATAATCGATCGGTTCGAAGAAGTTATGTAGTTCCGTAGAGCCAAGAAGATGCCGTAAAGTTGGCGTCCGTCCAGTTGTGAATTAACAAAGTTTTATTTCTATCGAAGCCTTTTCATGTCCGCGTGTTACTTTAACTTTTTCATATAACCACTTATAAGATTTCCTTCTTTAGAACTACCAAAACTTCCTTAAATGCTTCGTGTCTACTCTACAACAAATTGTTTATTACTAAATAACGTTTACGGAAATGTTAATATAGAAAACCATTTTAAAAAGATATAAACCAAATTTTAAATTTTAAGTTGTCAGAAAATACTTGCTGTTTTAAATGAGCCAAGGTATCATTAGCATTATGATTTGTATCACCGTTTGTGAGTAGTAGGTAAATCAGAAAAAACCAAACATTTGTAAAGAAAAGCATCCGTAAAAGAAAAAATAAAATTATATGCCTAATATATTTATTTTGATGTGAATAAACTGCCAGAGCAAAATAATTTCAAACAGTTTAAATTACTCCCTAAGGCTTATTTTTGGCTGAACTTTCGCGTTTACTTACTTTATAATTTTACTGGTAGTTTAGACAAAAGACATCCTGACGTCTTCAAAATGCCAAAGAAATGAAACTGACCATAAGAAGAAATGAGTATTTCGAAAAAAGTTGTAATTAACATCCCTGGTCTAATCTAGGTTCAAAATTTTATAAAATTTTTCTTAGCATCATATTCAATACCAAAAAGTTATTTTTTAAGCATTAATTTAAGTATATAAACAAAATAACGACTCTAACTGTAATTATTCATTAGTAAATCGCTTTTTGAGTAAAATCCACATTTTTACTAGAATTTAGTTAAAATATCTATATCGTTCGCTCAATAACTTCGAGATTCATTTATGACGAAAACCGTTTCGATAGAGTGTAAAGCAACGCGATTAGGGGTTGAAATTTCAAAGGCCGCCATTTGAGCATTCATATTAAGTACCTATGTGACAATTAAATTTATTTTATTCAGAAGCTTCCATTAATTAGACTAACGACGTACAACTATCAAACTCTGGTAACAAAACCTAAACGAGCCCATATCTCAGCAATATTAGACGCAATTCATCGACATTATTCAATCATCGAATATTTATCTTTTACGTGGTTATTTGTCGCTCGACAACCCAAATACTATTTTCAATACGAGAAGATCAGTTCTCGCTTTCTTACATAAAATCATATCTATACAAAAATTTTTAATGACTGATTTTCAGATAAAGGGACGTATGTCGGCGGTCCATGCGACCGCAACTGCAGCTCTCGCCTTAGTCACGTCTACTGCGACCCCATTACCAACCTGTGCCGATGTAAGAAAGGATACCCTGTACAACTTAATCCAACTACGGGATGTGGAAAACGTGAGTAATATTATTCAAAGTGTCATCACCATCATAAGGCCGTCAGTCCTAACACTGTTAGATACGATAACACCTGGTTAGATACGAACTTCCACTCTTTCCTATCCTGAGCTAATCTTCGCAATTCCCTAAAACTAGAACGTCCCAAATCCTTAACTATTTACGAACAGTAATCAAATCTAGGTCTACCTCTACTCCTCTTAGATCCTGTTTTCTGCATCAAATGTCTCTGACTAGCCCTTCATGTCCTACCAACCTATCTCGCCTATCCCTTATTGACTTCCATAGAGGCATCTGGTTCCTATTCTTTTTAATACCTCCTTTTTTATATTATAAGTAATTATTTTATATGCGCTTTTAATCTAATAAAATAACCAAAAGGGTTTCAGGAAGTTAGAGATATGCCCTTTCCCTTTATTAGGATGCGCCGTAGCATAATTCCAAATTCAATCATATTTCTCCACCGATCATCGAGCGAGAACTAGACAAAAGTGTACAGTACCATTTGCAAAATAGTTTAAACTGCCTCGTTAAAATTTAAGAATATGCTTTATTTAAAAGCATATTTAGCCAAAAATAATAGCAAGTGAATTAACTTAACATTCTACACACCTATAAAACTTTTGCTTTGTTTTCTATTGTTAATTTATATACATTTTTGTTTTAA
>NW_020439523.1:138810-141039 GCF_000699045.2 Agrilus planipennis | reverse complement strand
TGCAGTGCGTAATGAAGTAATATATATATATATATATATGTATATAGCTTTAAAGGGGACATTCTCATTGAGAATAAAATTAGAAACGGATTGAGGAAAATATACTATCCATATATTTGCGCGATGTAAAGGACAACAACCCCAACGAACGGGGTCAACAGCACGATAATAACCTAAAGCACATTTTACCCCACGCCCGCAAAGGAAAGAAGACAACGATGACCTCGATAATGAAAATTTATTTTGTACTTAATACTATCACGGACGCACGATATTAAATGAAATATTAACTCATACTTCCTTTTATTAACCCCAACAATTTAATCAAAATTAATTTCTATTTACTAATTCAGAAAAGGAAATTAAATTAAAAAATACATTTATTTGCTATATTTCTAGCGAATTCAAAATTCCTGTAACTAAAATGCAAAATAATATTTATGGGTTGATTTTGAAAATGACGATGATGTTCTAAAATTATTTTCAGAAATTTTGTCTGTGTATCAGTTCGTGTATATAGTTGAGACAAATGGACGTATCTTCTTTCTGGTTTCCGCTTAGGACTATAATCATTTTCTGCGTTTTGAACACCTTTTAAGTTAAGTTAGGAAATAATTCATGAATATTACAAACAAAGTGAAAAAAGATAACCGAATAACAGTAAGCTGTACAGCGCTTAGGTACGCAAAAGATCAGGGCCGGCTTCGTAACTGCCTGGTTGAAATTATATCTTAAAACATGCATCTTTGCTATCCTAAATTCCTGACAATGTTGAAGTTTCTTTAAGGTCCGATGCTGGCAACATGCTCAAATTCTGCTTGCCTGCATCTCTTTTTATTACACATCAATTGATGTAATGTTATTCCTTTTTCTTTATTAGTGTCCGCTGCAATTCCTGCCTGACATCTCTTTTTATATTTACGATATTTCCTACAAAAGTAGACGTTCTGTTAGCAACCACTCTAGTCTAGTTAGTAAGTTGAAAGAAGAAGGTAAATGTGACAGTTTTATTGCAGACTATGTCAATTTTGAACGTCCTAGCCATAGCACTTGTACAAATAATAGTCGGAGAGTAAACCACAAAATTTTAACATCATCCGGAATACGGACAAATTTTACGGTAACATGTTCGAATAAAATAGACGGGCTACCTATCTGAACAGATGGACAGCCTACACAAGAAGAAGAGTGAAGCTGTTCCATTTTTTAAATTACGTCATCAAGATAGCTCTTTAAAATTTAGAGAAATGCAGATAACTTTCTAACTTTAAGTCGGAACAAGTGAACCAAATAAAATTATTGCAAAAGAACATGAAATATCCTGATTGATTCTTATTATTTCAGATAAAGTTTCAGGTAAATATTGTATGCATTGAAATGGGAAATCAATTGGCGAATCCAAAAGCAAAGTTTTTAAAAATGCTTAATACATTAGAACAGTGGCAGCTTAAAAGCTGTTTGGTAATTGATTTTTAAAAATAGTCTCTGAAACATGAAGCCAAACATGATGTAGTCAAGAATACATAGTTATTACATCATTAATTTAACTACAAATAATGTTAATAATTAAGACGTGTCCTCAGTTAAATAAAAGAGAAAGAGATTAATTTAAATTGAAGAAAAGCAAAACTGATGTAATACCACTTGAACCCTTAATACTTTTTCTGTTATATAAAGATTATCGTTGCACAATCCTGCAAATATAACATTAAAAGGGCTTTCTATTCGTTCGTTCGTATGTATGAAACCCACCAAACATCAGCATCACCTTTTTTAACAACTGAATCGACCTCAGTATTTCATTTAGTCGTTCAATTACCCCTATATCAGAAAAATTTTAGTGCCTTCCAGTTAAAGTAACTCTTTTATTAATCTAATAGATATGGTCCAGCACCTCCATCATTTTTGTTCAATATGCTTGTCCTAAGCTGAAAGCAAATCTCATTATTTACAAATGAGTAAGGTATGTGGCGGACGTAAATTAAAGAGCAATAGTAAGAATTTTAGTAGCGAATCCAAAAAGGGGAAATGGGGGAAATTTCATGTTCCAACAGGTATTTACTCTAACCCTATGGATTACTTCAGTTGCGTGAGAAAATTCGAAGTACGAGGGTGGATTGATAAGTTTCCGGCCTAACCAAGAGATGACGCCACTAGGCCTACCTTGAGGTGACATTCTATAGTACCATCCTTGGATAGCTTGTAGCTATAGTTTCAGCCCGATCTCCT
>NW_020439523.1:132440-137725 GCF_000699045.2 Agrilus planipennis | reverse complement strand
AATAAAAAGAAGTCACTTCTATGCTCGCGAACGGTTAATTTAGAAATTCGAAAAAGGTTGTTAAAGGTGTATGTTTGGAGCACGGCGTTGTACGGGTGCGAAACATGGACAGTGGGCGCGGAGGAAAAGAAAAGGTTAGAAGCGTTCGAAATGTGGTGTTATAGGCGAATGATGAGGATACCGTGGATAGAGAAGGTTAGAAATGAAGAGGTATTAGAAAGAATAGGAGAACAGAGGATTCTATGGAAGTTAATAAAGAATAGGCGAGATAGGTTGGTAGGACACCTTCTCAGGCATGTAGGTCTGGCCAAAGACATAAAGGCAGAAACAGGAGTTAAGAGGAGTAGAGGTAGACCTAGATCAGATTACTGTTTACAAATAGTTAATGATGTGGGATGTTCTAGTTTTGGGGAAATACGAAGATTAGCTCAGGATAGGAAAGAGTGGAGGTGCGTGTCAAACCAGTCTTCGGACTGACGACCTTATTATCATGATACGTTACTATCGAGAGGTTGTTTTTTCCATTACTGATCCAATGAATAGATGCTTATTTACTATGTTTAATACATTTCCTTTTCTTTTACAGCAAAAAGACTCGGAGAACAATGCTACTACCGAGAATCATGTCTGTATTCAGACTCCCACTCGTCGTGTATACAGGTACATCACAACGCAATTTGCCAATGTGACTCAGGTTACCACCTGGTTTCGTTGCAAAAACCATCCAATAGGACGTTTTGTGCAGCCGGTAAGCTCGTTGAATCAATCAAATTCAATTATATAAATCAAGGTGAATATACCATAACAAATTAGATCAATTAAAGTGCAACACAAAATTCTTAATTGTTATACAACATTAAATACAAGGTTTTTCCAATAAACATCAAGATTTCTTTCACAAAAAGTGAATTAGAATTCTGACAACGATTGCTGTTGGAATACCGCGTTTAAACAGCTTCCCCTGCGACTATAATTCCAAACTGATACCCTTTCAGGTTCCTTTTCAATAATGGGAGTACATAAAGGTCAGGTTTCTCGGACAATATCCTTGCAATCAATTTTATGTAAATATTCCTCTCGTGCAAATAATCCGTCACAATCCAATATACTCTTGATTTGCAAATTGGTTATTCATCTGCCAATCTGACTCATAACTATCGAGTAGAACAAACAAAATAGCTCAAACCCCAACGCCAAAACACGGCACTTTAGTTGTCCGAAACACTTTTCGGTAACAAGGTTACCTTCTTCAGGGACTGAGTTCTACAGTTCACTTCAGTTACAGTTCAGAAGGTAACCTTGTTACCGAAAAGTGCTTCGTACAACTAAAGTGTCGTGTTTTGACGTTGGGGTTTTGAGCTATTTTGTTTGTTCTACAACAACCGCCAAAGTTTTTCCAGTCTTCATATTTTATAAATATCGATCCCAATTCGACAAATTGGTAAAAATTTTCGCGACTTTCAGTTTGTGAACTGATGCTGTCCCGATTCGGATGTAAAATCCGTCGCCAATTGGAGTTGCTAAGACTAGTGACGAGTTTCTACAGAAATCCTTCCATCTCCGATGCTGGATGTGGTCCACCACAAACGTTAGCAAGCAACTCCAAACGACAACGGCCTTTAGACCCGAATCAGGACACCATCAGTTCTCTCAATTTGATAGTCTTTTTTTCACATTTTCGTCACTCAGGACTATCGTTAGCAATCCTTCTCCTTGCCCCCCCCCCCATCCTTATCTAAGTATTTTATACCATATAGAAAACTTATGGTTTCCGTTCCTAATAAGCGTAATAAACGTGATGTAAGCTTCTGTGCTGGATAGTTTTAATTTGTTACTGTAATCTTCAATCGCATAGCGGGCTCACCTTGGGAATGCGCAGAGGATCGAACAGGATTGAATCCTAATACACCTGAAGTTCTACCTTACCTCTTTCATCGCTTATTTTATGTTGTTAGGAATAATTATTTCCGATATTTGTTGGACCTTACATTTGTTAATATTAATAAAATTATTCGAAGGGGTCTGTATTCTGTCGAAACTGCCAGACGCGGCAGACGCGGATCGCGATTTCGATCTTTTTGGATTTCATCAGCGCGTTGCAGGCAGCTCCAACAAAACACAGACCAACTTTTACCTGCTGTCTTAACAGCGCGTTTTAGAAAATACCACAAATGGCGCGGTAAACGCCATCTGTAGTACGATGCCACATTTTAGGAGTACGTATGCTCCAGCATAAATATGTAATCCTAAAATGTAGCATCGTACTACAGATGGCGTTTACCGCGCCATTTGTGGTATTTTGTTAATATTATTCAATTAATCTATAAACAACTCGGAAATGTAATGCATTACAAACATTTGTTGTTTTTCAGATGTCAAAATCATGACGACCGATTATTCCACCCTCGCGGGGGTGTTATCCGGCATTGCCCTTTTGTCCGGCTTAATATGTTTCGTCTTACACCTCTTCAATCAGAACCGTTACGGAGGCCCGCACCGTTTCGCCAACGCCAACATACCACCCCCAATCTTCTTTTCAAACGATGCAGGTAGTTTTCATGTTTTGTCGACGTTAGGTGTGTCGATGTGTTTTTAAGTGTTTTCCCGTATAGCCCTCCCCCTCTCTCTGTTATTCAGAATGTCAGGTTAGTGTTTATTACCAAACATAAGTACGTACCTACACTTATGTATCTGGTTATTGTGTTTCTCTCATTTCACTTTTCTTTCTCTTCAATGCCAATGCTGTTATCAACGTGTTTACGGCTTTTCAAGGCTTTCCATGTTTACGCTTATGTTTTTTACATTTTACACGTTACAAATCATAGAATTTAGAAATGGAATTACGACTGGGTCTTTTTCAGAAGGCGAAATCTGCAATAAATTATTCAACTACACGGAGATAAAAATGTTCAGTCTCGCACAGTCTCTGAAAGCGAGACTCGAGTTTCCGTCTCTCATCGAGTCTCTCTGGTGTCGCTAAGAGAGACTGTCGAGAGACTGTCTAAAAAACTGTTTAGCGTTTCTGAACGAGAGACTCTAATCGCTCATTTCTTATCCAGTCTCTGAACGAGAGACTCGAATCTCTGAACGAGAGACTCGAATCTCTCAATAGTCTCGATAGGCATGGATAAAATTTTCTAAGTTCAACATATTTCAGAGATCCCAATCTTTCTACGGGAGACTCGAGTCTCTCAATTTTTCAGTTTTATTCATTCAGTCTCTCTGTGAGAGACTCGAATCTGTGAATTAACAATTCTATCGTTCGAGTCTCTCATACAGAGACTGTGAGAGATCCATAAAAACTCCTAGGCAATAACTGAGAGACTGTAAAAGACTGTGAGAGACGCTCTCAGAGACGCTAAAAGACGCTGAAACTGGAGTCTGTCTAAGAATGACAATGCGAAAATTTTAATTTTTGAATATAAATGACTCAATTTGCTGTAGAAATAGTAGAATTTATTAGGTAACTTGTAATAATCTCTATTTTGACATGTTTTATTAAAAATTATTAGGTTTCATAATTATTACAATTTAATTTGTTATATCAACTAAAACACCTANACGGTATCCTGATCATTCGCCTATGCAGATTGATTTGATGTTTTCGATTATTTAATTAGTCGGAATTTCATGTTCGTACCATCGAGGTAGTCGGGTATTTAATCATCTTTTATGGACAGGGTGTGTGCGTGTGTGTTTTGGAAATGTGGTTAAAACCAATAGCGTTTGTTTTCAACGCTAAAAGCTGTGCTGCTACTTGCTTTAATGTCATGCATGAATTTATCATGGCACCAATTGGCTTTATAATTATCCGTAGAAAATTATAGAAACAGATTTTAATTGGGATTTGCAAATCAGGAGGAAGAAACGAAAATACTTATAAATTTATTATTAACAGCTGCATCGAATTTTCGCATTTTACACAATAGCCTGATAGATGATCATTTATAGGTTAGGTTAGAATTGGGGCTCCAGACCAAAATCGCTCCAAAAATGTTTTCATCAATTTCCGGTCTTTCTACATAACAGAATTAGATATTAGAAGGTGGGAGAGACAGTTTTTTATGACTTTTTTTTCAATGATAATTTTTCAAAATTCATATTACAGTTATAACTGTAGGTACGAGAAGAGATGGGTGAGGAGATCAAGGGCAGAAGCTTTTAATTTCCTAATCTCATGATTGTCACTGCATAAAATTCTTTTATTAATATTAAAAGAAATGAAATGTGACTCCCCACCTCAAATATAATCAATAAACCCTTAGAAATCGATGAAGAAATTTTGGTCTGGAGCCCCAATCGTACGAATTGTATGAAATTCCGATATTGTACTAGGAAATGTATAAAAGTAAAGCGTTCTGTGAATAAAATACTCCAACGTAGATTAGATATTAGAAGGTGGGGGAGACAGTCTTTTATAACTTCATAAATAAATAGTACATTACGTATCGAGGGAAGAAACAGGGTTTTTTCAGACTGCATGTGAATTGTCACCCGAGCCGAAGGCGAAGGTGGCAAACATGCAGTCTGGGATAACCCTGTTTCTTCCCGAGGTACGTATACTATTTTTTGTCATGTTTGTGCGGAAAGCTCGTCATTAAATTGATTGTTGGCGAAATAAGAGTAAATGATTTAGAGGTTAGAAAGACATTGTCATTGAACAACTGATTTCTGCGCATGCTCATAAACATCGGCGCATGCGCTCAAAAGACTAATTTCATTTCCTCTCGACTAAAACACGACTGAAAAGGGGCCATTTCTTCCCTATTTCATAGCATGCAAAACGAGCTTTCCGCGCTAACATGACAAAAAAAATATTTTTGAATGATAATTTTTCAAAATTGCCTCAAATCTGGATAATTACCTGCATTGGTGACGTCATTGTTTGGTTAGGTAAATTTATGACAGATTGGAGTTTATTCCATGCTTCAATTTTTTGCCCGATATGTTGGCAGATATGTTAGAGTATTTTATTCACAGAAAGCATTAGTTTTACACATTTCCTGGAACAATATCGGAATTTCATATAATTTCTAGAATTGAGGCGGGGGAGACACATTTTTTTTTATTACAACATAAATCATAGGATATAACTTTTAAGCCCTTCCCCCCTTCCGCCCCTAATCTTCTCACCCATCTCTTCCCGTACCTGCAGTTTTGAACTGTGGTTAGAATTTTGAAAAATTAACATTAAAAAAAAAAAGCTTTCTTTGTTTTATTTATGAAGTCATAAAAAACTGTATCTCCCACCTTCTAATATCTAATTCAATTATGCAGAATGACCG
>NW_020439523.1:130088-132112 GCF_000699045.2 Agrilus planipennis | reverse complement strand
TGATAGGCACGTTACCATAATCGAATAAAATAATTCGAAGTGGTCTGTATTCTGTCGAAACTGCCAGACGCGGATCGCGACTTCGATCTTTTTGGATCTCATCAGCGCGTCACAGACAGCTCCGACACAACACAGACTAACTTTTACCTGCTGTCTTAACAGCGCGTTTTAGAAAATACTACAAATGGCGCTGTAAACGCCATCTGTAGTAAGATGCTACATTTTAGGATTACGTATGCTCCAACAAGGTTCATTTAAATAGATGGATATCTACTTGCTGAAACTCCTAAGTTGTTTTCATTTTCTGCGTCTACTTGGGCACAAACCGGCTGAGTTTATTTTTGAGGGCCACGAACCGTTTCGAGCCAAATTTACCACTGTAATTAACAAAAACCATTAAATCGGCCGAATTTACAATCGCCGGTGTACGCAAGCTTGCCCTTGACCTTGATCTTTTACTTCTTATTGATATGGTTTATAATTTTTCACGGCAACACCATAAAACTCGTTAGCTTAGGGTACTGTTTGATCCTATTTAAAATGACGGGATATTAAGAAGAAATTCCTTTTCAATTTTAATAATACACTCTCCTGCTACTGTAGATAGCAGTAGATAATCAAACACGGCGCTGCGCAATTAACGAAGTTTCAAGAATTCAAGTAAAAATTTCAATGGTTTTGCAGACAGAATAAGTGATTCAGAACTGAACAGAATATGTTCTATTAATGAATATAATTACAAATAGGAATATACAATGAATAGTGTATACACATAAATATGTATATATACAAGGGTTGATCCCTTTGCTCCGCCCCTGACCCAATTATAAACTGAAATAATTATTTATTTTTACGTCACATTATAACATCCTATACACAGACTAACGCTACAAAATTAAAAGTCTGAACCTCTTAAATCCTGTATGTAGTAGATGATCAATTTTGGGGAGATTCATATAACATTGTAATATCAAAATAGAACGTATCGAACAACGAGCGGTGATTAAATACAGTGGATTTCGGGTGTAACGACGACAAAAGGGACTACTGTAATTTCATTGTTATATCCGACAGCCGTTACATGCGAAGGTAAAGAGATAGAGACACGTATGTACAGTTTTCATCATTCTTCAGTTTTGAAACGATTTCCGCCTTTTTTTTACCAGTTAAATGTGCATTTATATTCAAAAGTTTACTAAACACAGTTGCTAATCAGAATATCACTTTGTAACTGTACCTGCTATTTTAACGCTTATTCATAACATTAAATTAACTATCTTTTTAAATAATATTCATAAACGCTTTTCGTACAACACGGTGGAGGCGCCAGACATTATACGTAATAAGCATTTTAGTTAATAAATAAATAATTAAATAAGGTAATGTAATAATTACATCCAATTTTGTTGCCATTTCTTCCCCAAAATTGTATTGTTTAGGGTAGGAAATCAAGTTATATATTGAGCAAAGGTTTTTTATTTATACGAAACCAACAACCTACGTTTCGCCTCAATTATGAGACATCTTTAGGGTTAGGTTTCTAAGTTATAAGATTTGCGCTCTCAAATTATTAGTATTAAGTAATTGAAGAAACGAAGAAAATGTCAGAAAGACGGCAAACCGCCTCGCCACCCTAACTTACTCGCTTCTCGTAATTCTTCAAACCTAAATTCAAATTATCGATTATTTATTGATAACGCTATTTAAACGATAGCTGTATTTGACTTACTTAACCTACTAATAGGTGTTAGCTTGCAATTTTAACCAAATAATTAAGATACTGTCCTATATTGGGATTCGTCAAATGGGAGGAGCCTAAAAACATGGCGCCGATTAGGGAAAATTTATCGTAGTTCCTATAGTGTACCGTACAATTTCCAAGTTTTTAAATTACGATAAAATAAAATGATAAGTATTGACACAATATGTGATTGGGCTGACACAAAGCCTCGGAAAGGAAATTTCGTTGAAGGTGAGCGTGTTTTTAATGCCAATCACATTATAAAATTCGGAAATAACAAATC
>NW_020439523.1:126423-128897 GCF_000699045.2 Agrilus planipennis | reverse complement strand
TATTATAAATAAAATACTACTATAATTAATAAATAATAACAACAACAAAATTTACTAAGCGGTATATTAATTAACCGGACTATAATTTTTTTGTAAAAATGTTCATCATGGATTAAAAAAATACTGTATTCTAATACTTATCACGTATCTGTTTATTGAGGAATTGCATTTTGACTAATTATTAAACGACATATGGGCTTATAGGGTTGGAACTTAATCATCAGCTGCTTCTCTGCTTCAGTAATCGTTAGCTAGTCGCCAAGTTATACCGCAATTGACGTACTGCGCGTGCGCAGTACAGATATCCAATAGAATCTAGGCACCTGCTGCCTCATCTCTTTACCCACCCCGCTGGTTTATGTTCTGTCGTTATAACACTATGGGTACGCATATCGCTTTGGCTTGCGTTCACCTTACTTGTCGCTCGACTTTAGAAGAGAAACAAAATAAATATAAAAATAATTAAATATGCAAGTTTTTGCTGTAAAACGTGGCAAATTGTGGCGCCATTGAGGATTTCGAAACAGTTAAATGATGGAAGTTGTTAGCAACATTTTAATATTCAAGTTTGTTTGGAGCTGTTTGTAAATTTGGTACATTTCGTATTCTTTCGTCAACATATAAAACTCCCCTTTAAAGCAGTGTGGCTCATTCCCCGCCAGAGGTCTCACTATTCCTATGGGATTCCAATAATTCCAAAATAACATGTAATCGGCGGCCCTTAGCTATGCATTGAAGGTTTTAAATTTCATTCTCTATTATAGATGCCTAGAGCATTTTCTTTTTATTATAAAATGTCATAATAGCACGAGTATCATTTCCTTTCGGAAGTCCACTGTTTAAAATCCACTTTTCTGCAGCACTAATGAGTTCAATGTGCTCGTAATAAGTAGATTATTTAATACATGTCAATGACATGAACTCAATCTCTCAATAAACAGATAGTGAATGTGAATAAATAGGTATATGTCTCTAAAGGTACGTATACACCTAAGCACGAACACGTTCGAGGCAAGACAAGGCAGAAAAAAAATACGTCTACTGTGACCGGACAACAGAGGGTCAGTAAACCGCCTCGATCTGAACCAACCCCATACAGACTCCATCTGTTTCGAATCAGTACTTTAAAGAGACTTTAATTTGATGTGAATGGCATTTGCGCATGCTTACCTCGACTGTGTCATTTTATTAGCAATTATTTATTAAATGAAATAAAATGAGATAAAATGCGGCACGCAGACGGATGTTATTGAGTTCGTTGCCTCGGCCGGCTTCGATCACAGTTCTCCAGGATACAAACGAGGCAAGTGTTTCGCCTCGCCTTTTCTAGAACGTGTTCGTGCCTAAATGTATACGCCCCTTAATATGTTTCTAAAGGTGCGTTTACATCTGAACACGTTCGAGGGAAGGCGAGCCAGAACGAATACATCTACTGTAGACGAGTAACCGATGTGCGGCAAACTACCTCTGTTTGTACCAACATCTTGAGTCAGTACATCAAAGAGGTAGACGACATTTGTTCGTACTTGCCTCGTTTGCATCATTTTATCAATAATCGTCATCAGCAGTCATCTATTAAGTGAATATAAAATGAAAAAAAATGCGGTACAAGGTAGATACTGCTAAGTTTATCGCCTCGGCCGACTGTGTTCAGAGTTCTCCACGATACAAAGGAGACATGGATTTCATCTCGAACGTGTTCGTGCTGAGATGTTTACGCACCTTTATGCGACTGTGTGAACCCAATTCGAAATCAGCAGTGTTGCCACCAGTTCAAGTTACTTCTGCTGTAAAGACATCAAATTAGGCCGGCCCATATCACAGATCATTTAACTTTATAGAAGTGTCTATTTTGTTTGTTCCACAAATTAAATAAAAAAATTTATAAATACCAACAGAAAATTAGGTATATATACATATTTTAAATAATTTTGTTTTGGTTGGTTTTAGAACCTTTTTGAAGGACTTTAACGTATTTTCAAGCCTACTCTGGAAAAGTTTTTTTTGTATACCACTCATTTTTCCGTTTTTTTTTTTTATTATTAATTATTTCGGATTGCTTTCTCTTTATAGCCGTATATTACATAGAATTTGCATGAGCCGAGAAATAGAGTAGAACATTACCATAGATTAGAAAAAAATTCAACTTCAAATGTTGCTTCTCTCAGAAATTTTAGATACCTAATATATGCATATTACCGCTAAAACAACCAGTCGCATAAAAATTCACGTTAATATCTCTTTTTTTTTTTAAAAATATTAGTCCTTCAAAATCAACTGCCACCAAATATCTTCTTGCACCATTAGTATAATGTAAATTGATAAAACGTTAAAATTTACAATAAACCAAAAACTAATACACATACTGATGTTGAATTTTGGTCTATTTCGTTATTTACAATAATTTTAAATTGGATTTGGCTCTTTTAACATATTTGAGAAGGTTCGGTTCCTTAACGAAACGTTGCTATAGA
>NW_020439523.1:116145-125666 GCF_000699045.2 Agrilus planipennis | reverse complement strand
GATAATAAATTATGTTTATAATAACCATTTAACAGCAAGATATGAAACATTTGTAATTCTATTGAAACTTTTCATTAATAAAACGAAAACAAAGCAAATTTAAAATTAAACTTTGCATTAAATGGTACATCTTCATAACTTTATAGCTGAGAAAGTTCATTTTACCAAAATTTAATTAATTTTAGGTTTAATACTTTTTTAAAATTATATAAATGAAAACCACTTAATAATTGTATTGATATCTTTTAACGGAATATTATTATTTAAATTTCACTTCAAACTGTTATTTCTTTAGTTTCTTATTTAATCAAATTGTTAAAAAATAATAAGAAGCACTTTGATTTTCTTGTAGGGTTAAATTCAATGCATTAGTGAATTTTTTGAATTAGCATTACTGGTGCGTAAAACCAGGGACCCGGGTTCGATTCCCGGCGAGGAAGTGACACCAGCACTATTTTTTTCTCATTAATTTGAAGTTATCTACAGTGGGTAAAGTTAATTCAAAAACTTAGTTCACTAATGTTACAAATATTCTTTCACCATATAATTCTACCTTTTATAATTGCTTTGCAAAGCACAGATGTCATTGTACATTACATAGCACACAAATATATGCTTAAAATGCTTCCTTCTTTTTATAATGTCATTTAACATTGAATTCTCATCATTTTTATATTGTGACGTGTTAAGGTTCTCGTCGACCGAGTATATCGTCTATCCACAGCGGATCGTCGATTAGAAGTTACAGCGCAAAAAGATTCGAACGCGACAGGGAAATGAAGGAGGAACGTGAAATGCAGAAACGTCTCGCAAAAATGACGGCGGCGATGCAGGCCAACGGAAGGATAAACCAGCCCACTCCTAGTCCCCGGTCTACGGACGAACTGTTGCCAACTTTAACTGAAGATAAACCGGTAAGAATTAAATTAAATTAACCCAACCTAACCTAACCAAGGAAAAATTGAAAATTTAAGAAATAGTTTACGTGATTTTGATTTATGTTTTACAATGTGGGGAAGACAGCCAAATATGTTTGTAACTTGCGTCGAACGTCCATTATTACAATCATAATAACAAAAAACACACAACTGAAGGAACGGAGGATTATAATCCTGTTACGTGGAGGGGTCAAGGTTTACATTATGTAAAGGCTTTAAAACCGTTCATAGATTGTACAAACATATGTAGAACGTAGGCAAAAAATTAGCNTAGAAATTTGAGAAAGCTTCAATCCCTTTAACTTTATGTCGATCTTTTGTCGCTTTTCCAACCCTATTCCAGACGTTCATCAAATTATGCAGAAAAGATGCAGACAAAAGAATGTGAAATTTCTATATGCTGGATGAACATTTTGCCTTACCTATATATCAAAATGGTATATCTACTTCTTTCTTTAATATAAAGTATAAGTTTAAAACGCTTTCAAAAAATAACGCACACCTGTTTTATGAGTAAGTAGTGGGCCTAATGAAAACTGCAATATGGCGCCTTAAAGCTTGCTGATGAAAGTAGCCAAACAACGAAATGCATCGCGAGAATACATGGTGAGTGAGTGAGTGATATAGGTGACCGATGAATTAATGAATCTTCCAGATCCTCTTCTCCTTGCGCTTTAAAAGAATATACGTGGAACAAACTACCACACTAAACATTCTTTTTATTTTGATCCATTTCAATTACTGACACCTTGAGATTTTTGCATATGGTACGAACACGGTATGAACACGATTGTATAAGTAAAAATGCAATGTAAAACGACACGACACAAAAACAGTAGGAACACGGCATCAGCGTAATATTAATAATGAAAACTGCACCTCCAGGGTCTCGTTATCATTCAGCAACCTAACCTAACCTAACCCAATGGAAAAATACGTAGGTGCAACACCACAACCCTTCGACATTCGTTTTTCTCTAGGAACAGATATATTCAAAATGTGTGCTCATGGTGATCTTCTTGGAAAAATGTGTACATATGCAAAATATATTAATGGAACATAAACTTACCATTTGGATCTTTGGCCAAAAAATTCTTCAGAAAGTTTATATTTGCACTTCGGTCAATCAAATGAAGACGACCTTTATCATTATAGGAGAGACACTCACTAATAATTGTTACGTAATAAATAACCTTCTTAACTACTCACTAATTTTATTTAACTGTCTAGGTACTTTTCAGCCAACACCATTATCATTAATTAATTATTAATTCACCACTATACCGCACACTTTGTCGCTTCTTCGCTTTTACTAACACGCTTTGTACTGCCTCGTAACGCGAACTCGCAGCAACTATTTATTTGTTCTGGAAAGATCCAAAATGTGACAACTCGAAACTCTGGTCTTCTTTGTCGCTATGTACGTTGGGTTGCATACAGGTGACAGTGCATGTTACGTTGCCTACATCTGACAATATCATAAATCCTTTCTTAAAATAACTTTCTGTCCTTTGAAAGGGTTCACGTGTTGGATTTTTTTGATTTCTGCTAGCGTATTGGATTCTTCATTTACCATTGCAATTATCGTGTAAAATGGGAACACATCTGTAATGATAACGGTCTTCAATATTATTTTCACCCAATCGATTAACTTTTAGCTTATTTCTAGCCTTCCTCTTCTTCAGTGTATTATTGATGGGATAACCAATATTTTTTCGACAGGTCTTCAGCTACTCTACCATAACATTGTGAGTCCGTGGATCTGTTCCGCTGGTGAGTTGATCAAGGATTTTTAGCTTGGCTAGTGTAATAATCTTAAGATTCATTCTTGGTTTGTTATCTTCAGTTATCAGTTTTTTTCTGAATTATTGTTTGATTCTATAAATTCGTCACCCAGGTTTGGACTCGGCTGGTAGGTAAGTACATTAATGAATGAATAATAAAAAAAAAACCAAAGAAAGATTTCGTTAAAAATAACGCTCTAGATATTATATTAAAGCATCTTGTCGTTAGTTTACTAACCCTCCCTATACTGGTAAAGCTAAACCGATATTGTACACGGAAATGACACATTTCTTCGTCAGGATTTTTATTTTCATGTCACAAGCGAATACGTACAATTTGGTGAACGTGTGGAATTATTTTTTTCAACTACGTCTATTTGAACCTGTCCATCCCCTGCTTCTCTGAAAATTGTCCTAAACTAACCGAGCTCTCATAATCTTCAAAGCAAAGCAAAGTGTAACACCCCTCCAAAATATTCCCAATTTTCCTATAGCACGTCGTATTTATGTTGCCACCCTTTGATTATTGGATTTAATAGAATATCCCTATTGTTATGTACAATCATGTACATGATAATCAGATAATTATTACACTGATTTGTATGTCTGCAGGCAGGGACCGACGATTTTTAAGTTCAAAATTGATATCAGCATCTGTCAAATCACCACTTATCGTACAGGGAACTACAAAATTCTATGAATTACTACAAAACAATATCGAATTAATATACCCCAGCTGAGTAAAACTGAAAACTACAAGATATTGTGGTGGGCTAATAAATGCGTATAATCCAAAATTCCTAGAAAACGATTCGAAAAAATTATTGATTCCATTTCTTATTAAAATGTGTAAAAGATCGGAAACAAAATGGGGTTGCAAGTATTTTGATATAAAATGATTGATCTTGATTTTACATCAATAAAATTTATGAAGACTGAAAAGACTTTGGCGGTTGTTGTAGAAGTGAAGCAGTTCACTTTAGTCCCTGAAGAAGGTAACCTTGTTACTAAAAAGGGCTTCGGACAACTAAAGTGTCGTGTTTTAGCGTCGGGGTTTTGACCTATTTTGTTTGTTCATCAATAAAATTATTACAACAAACTATTTTGGCTTCAGTGTTTTCTTTCATGATGACAAAGGTAAATAAGGAAGCGTACAGAAGAATTATTTTTTGCTGAACTGAAGAAACTATGACATAAAGATAGAAAAACTGTATCTCAATTACTTCAAACAGAAAAATATAAATCATACTTAATCTTCCCAGCTGGTGATATAGTGCAAACACCACTATTAGTCTAGAAAAACTCCAATATTTAAAAAATGAGCANTTTTCTTAAAAAATATTTTATTCTCAAGTAAATGTAGATAATTGAATAGGTAGGTACTACAAAAAAGTATTTAATTGAAAAAACGTATTTTGCATTTAGCATTTAATATACAAAATGGGAAATCTATTTTGTGCTTTACATTTGAAATAACAAATCAAAAAAGTATTTGCATTTTATATTTAATACTTTTAAAAACCATTTTGCACAGAGGACTCTATGGAAGTCAATAAAAAATAGACGAGATAGGTTGTTAGGGCTATCAGATATGAAGGTCCAGTCAGAGACATATTAGAGGCAGAAACGGGAGTTAGGAGGGGTAGAGGCAGACGTAAGTTAGATTACTAGGTGAGTAGTTCTAGTTTTAGGGAAGATTAGCTCAGGATAGGAAAGAGTGAAGGTACGTGTCCAACCAGTCCAATAGGACTGACGACCTTATGATGATGATGATGATGATGCACGTCTCTATCAGCTACTTACCTACTTAATCTATCTTTTACTTGCAGGTGCCATTAGCTCTCCAAGAAGAAGAAAACAGCTCCAATAGCGGAGTTCACGATGACATTCCATCGACATCTAGACAATTTCTATAACATTTTGTAGTAATAATTATCATGTGCCCCCTCCCTGCCAATATTATATTAACAATTTTATTAAAGAATGGCCTATGTGGTGATATGATGGTATTTTGTTGTTAAACGTTTAAATGGGCGCTTTTTTTACAAATGTAATTAAGTATTATACAAATCGTTGTTCTTTATATTGTAAGTAATTTAAGATTTAATATTAGGTAATTGTACATATTTACATGCTTTGTACAGATGAACGTGAAATTCGGGCATTTTATGGAATAAAACTGTTCAAGTTTACAGTTTTTGTGTTGTCATTCAAAAATTATTACTTTCCTTCTTAGTTTTTGGATGGATTACAGAGAAATTCGAAACTCAAATTTAATTTTTATAACTTTTTCAGCATATTTAAGAAACACAGAAATTAAAGGTGGAAATTAATCCTCCACTTTTCTCAAGTCTTTTTTTCAAAAATGTTTTAAAAATTAATAGAGAGGTTAGGCTGAACTCCTTTTGGTGTGCTTTTTGGGACTCCGTTAAAGTCACAGATTAACTGGGGAAGAGGGAAGGGTGATGTATCAGGTTAATCAACCCTCTGAGTAATAAATGGGGTAGTTCTTTGAAAAACTCAGCTTTTTATTGACATCAACTGCAAGCTCTAAATGTCTCACCCCTCATAACCTCGTTGCATTCTGCGATACTATACTCCCTCATTAATGCGTACCTTATTAATCTTATTTTTTATATAAAATACAATGTTTTACCTCAAGGGGATTAGGGAATATTACATCAACAAGCATTCAAATTTTATTTGAGGAGGAAATCAATTATAACATTTTATAAAATTCATAAAAATTCACGTTAATATCTCTTTTTTTTTTTAAAAATATTAGTCCTTCAAAATCAACTGCCACCAAATATCTTCTTGCACCATTAGTATAATGTAAATTGATAAAACGTTAAAATTTACAATAAACCAAAAACTAATACACATACTGATGTTGAATTTTGGTCTATTTCGTTATTTACAATAATTTTAAATTGGATTTGGCTCTTTTAACATATTTGAGAAGGTTCGGTTCCTTAACGAAACGTTGCTATAGAATTATCGGACTAAATATTTCTGACGATATATTTTATATTTATAGGGAATAAAGCGGATGTAACGTTGGACAAACAGACACCTGTATGATTTTTTAAACGTTCTATTTCCCCTTTTTAAAGAACTCTTAAAATTGTTATGCCTATGGTTTATTTCGCTGTTCGCGTAACCCACCCTAGTCGGTCGCGTGGCCCACCCTCGTCGCTCGCACGACCCGCTCAACCAAAAGGAACATAATAATTTTTACGATATTTCTCCGAATATGTGTCAATTGTTGAGGGTAGGGTTTTAGAAATGTCAGTAGGTAATTTCATAATTTAGCACTCTTTAATCCTCTAGTCTTTAACAGTTGCATAATTTAACATTACTTTTTACGGCATTTGACAGTTTCCATTTGTAATAAGAAGAAGACTTTCATAGCCAAGCCCGATTTAAAATGAGATTGTTTAAACTTTTATGCACAGAACTGTATGATTACTTTATCTGCACGTTTGCTTTTGTAAATCTTGCTAGCATTAAAAAAAATATTTTACGAAATGCATGAAGCAGACATCTCGGATAGATCATACCGATCACTAACTATTTATTTTATCTATAAGTAGGTATGATCTCAAAACATAAAACTGCTACATTAGCAAACCCAAAAAGTTTTTTATTTTACTTTGTTAATAATTTTTTCAACTTTGTGGCTTTTTTAAACTGAAATAATNTTTATATAAAATACAATGTTTTACCTCAAGGGGATTAGGGAATATTACATCAACAAGCATTCAAATTTTATTTGAGGAGGAAATCAATTATAACATTTTATAAAATTCACAGTCTTATGAATTGCTATAAAGAAGTGATAACGTATATATCTCCCACAATAAGAAAGTTAAAAAACAAACTTTTGGGTGTTTCATTCCCACCAGCCAGTAATGTTGGTGGGCGGGCAATCCCTCCGGATTACACCGGAAGGTAGAACGGAAGACCCTCTTCAGCCTCCCTTCAGGAATCGTGCGAATGGGTAGGTGGTGGTTAAGCCAGAAGAGAATGAAAAATTATCTGTGGAATATTACTACCCCAGCATTTGCCTAAGTGATCCAAGGAAATCACAGAAAAACATGGACCAAGACAGACGGAATCGGAATCGAATCGACGTCCTCCCGAATGTTAAGCATGGTATAAACCTCAGGTCATGCCGCTCGCTATTACGTCTTTATAACCACATACGTATACATATAATACAAAACATTCACTGCTTTGCACAGGTTTGGCGTCTATCGTGCAACGTTGTATTTGTCAGGGAGTGCGGAAGTATTCCATGACGGGAAGGGGGGTAATTTTATTTCATAAACGCGGTTCGGAGGGGTGCCGTAGGGATGGGTTGTTTCACTACTTTTTGGAGATGTAATGACCATGGAAGTGTACCCAGGACACTATCGTGCTTTTTGCGTACGTGCCTATTATCGCTGATGATCATAGTTAAACGATTATATCGGGCAAAATTTAATGTACCTACGGAATGCACCGAAGGACGATACTATCAGAAAATGGATTCGAATATTTGGGGTTACTGAGCCAAAGAAAATGCAAAACATAAACATTAACAACCACTACATAGTCCAAAAGTTAATGCATGGGTTGCCATGTCTGTTGAGGACATCATTGGGACTTCTTTTCTTTGAAGACCAACAAGGCCGAACACTTACGATAAACAGTGACGGGTATTGTGACGAGTTAAGAACTTTTTGGTTCCACAACTGCAAGAGTTTGGTGGTTTTAATGTGGAAAGATGATTTCAACAAGATGAGGTCACTTGCCACACCTCAAATCAATCGCTTGTAATTGTTTTTTTTTTATTTAATTTACAAACACACTCTACCCTTTCTGGACACCCTGTAATATTTACAAAGCATCTTTTATGACTAATTTAGTTAACTTTGAACAAATATGCCGCAAAATGTAAAGTTAGGACGAACGTTTACTTTCGTCTAGTATTAAAACTGTGCGCAAAGTTTATTATAATTACAAAATTAATTATTAACAGTATAAAAAACCTTGATGTCCTTTTGATATTTCTAAATGGTTTAACGATCACCCACGCCATTTACCGGGCACAACAAAATAGTATAAATATTCACTTTCAGCAACTTCGCTCTGTACCTAAACTCGAAATGACGTCATGCGCGTGCGAGACCGATTTCAGTCAACGGAGTAGCACGCCATTGACGGGTAAGACACTTTGTAATACGTGAAGTGCTTGCTGTAAACATATTGGAAACATAAGCAGAAGTAAAGAAAGGTAGATAATAATTATTAGATTACTGTTTGCAGGTATTAAGAGATATGAGATTTTTTTGGGAGATGCGAACATTGAAGAAATGTAGGAAAGTGTGAAGGTCGCCTTTAAACAGTCTTAAGGTCTCTGATGATGCCTTTCATTAACCCATTACACTCGGGTGAAAAAGTTAATAAAAATAAAAAGCTCAGTTCTGTCTTTTAATTGTTTTATTGACGTGGTTACAAAACTGTTTCGGTGCTACTTCTATGTGAGTGCATCTCTAACAAAATATTCTGACAATAAGAATAATTATCGATAATAATTATAACAACAATTTCATCACTGTTTCTACCTTATACAGTTTTTGCAACATAATAATAGCTTTTAGTAAACTAANAAATTAATGATTCCATTTCTTATTAAAATGTGTAAAAGATCGGAAACAAAATGGGGTTGCAAGTATTTTGATATAAAATGATTGATCTTGATTTTACATCAATAAAATTTATGAAGACTGAAAAGACTTTGGCGGTTGTTGTAGAAGTGAAGCAGTTCACTTTAGTCCCTGAAGAAGGTAACCTTGTTACTAAAAAGGGCTTCGGACAACTAAAGTGTCGTGTTTTAGCGTCGGGGTTTTGACCTATTTTGTTTGTTCATCAATAAAATTATTACAACAAACTATTTTGGCTTCAGTGTTTTCTTTCATGATGACAAAGGTAAATAAGGAAGCGTACAGAAGAATTATTTTTTGCTGAACTGAAGAAACTATGACATAAAGATAGAAAAACTGTATCTCAATTACTTCAAACAGAAAAATATAAATCATACTTAATCTTCCCAGCTGGTGATATAGTGCAAACACCACTATTAGTCTAGAAAAACTCCAATATTTAAAAAATGAGCAAATGCCTGCAAGGTTTTCTTAAAAAATATTTTATACTTAAGTAAATGTAGAAAATTAAATAGGTACAACAAAATAGTATTTTGAAAATACGTATTTAGCATTTAAAATACAGAAAGGAAATCTAAGTTTTGTTGTTACGCCACTGGTACATACAAATTCACATAGCTGTTGTCAGCATATCTAGGAGACTCTAATTGCAGACTATCTTCGGAATCTCGTCTCGAGACAGGAAAGGCAGCAATTGGGGACCACGTAGTATATTTCGGGACCATAAGTCCAATGGGGTGTGTACGAACTCGTACAATGACTTCTAACACACCAAAACAATTTTCATTCGATTCATTACTTAAATCTCTTGTTTCATAAATCCCTTCATGGAAATTTAATTCAGCCATTTATACAACAAAATTAATGCTGCAATATTATTATTGTTCATACAAGTCTTGGTCTCAAACATTCATTCTTCTCACATCACAACCTTGACCTTGATCTTGATCTTGCTAATGTCTGCTCACTCTCTATTTTGATGATCAAACTTTTTGCTGTATTTTGTTTCTGTTCGTACCACCGATCTTCTACGTTAAGTCTTCATTTTGGCCGGGATCTTACTTCAGTTGTTTTTGACAACCATTTAG
>NW_020439523.1:67387-111644 GCF_000699045.2 Agrilus planipennis | reverse complement strand
TATCGATAGTTATCAGTTGCTTATTGTTATCAATATCGATAGCTACCGATAATTATTGATTATATATCGATAGTTGTAGACATATCGAAGCAGATACCGATAGTTACAATATTTTTTTTTATCGCCCAAGATTAGACAGTACCATTTTTAGGTACCCGTCCCCGTATTTCGTAATAACGACAGCACGATAAATTTTATTTCTAAAGGATTTTGAATGAATAGAAAAGATTTCTTTTTACGTTTTTGCTATTGAATTTACATTAACTACATGTTCGTATATTAAAAAATATATAGCTATTATTAGAAAAAAGAAAAAACGCTAGGCAATATTAAATGCCTTTAAGGCAAGAAAAATAAGCAAAAAGAGAAGCTTAAAAGATAATAATAATATACATCAACACCTAAACGTCAGTCTACTTCATTTTTTATGAATGTCAACTCTTAGAACATTGTCAAACAATAAAATTAACGCCGAAAAAGCGTGTTATTTATAAAGCAAAATGTAAAATCCCCACTCACTTACCTCACCATTTTATTTGCTTTTGTACAAAACAAAGCGGCTAAAGCGTTTGTAAAAAAAATCGAATGAAACATTTCCTTCTTGTTGACGAATATTTTTAATGATGATAAAAAGAGTAAAAAACGAGGAAACATTTCATCGATCAGGCGCAAGCATTTGTCTACTATTTCTTTTGAACTGTTCAAATACATACGTTAAAATTAATAGCACACTTAAGTGCTAGATGATCCTAGCCGAGATAGGCGACGTTCTGTAAAAGAAGTGGTACATTCACATTTAGGAAACAGAAAAAACACAATTTGTATTTGAAGGGTATACCATACTTGGTGGATGCTTTTATACTAAAGAAAATAAATACAGTTGATAAAACACAAAAACCCTCGCACGCAATCTACTACAACATTACAAGAAAAAGTAACGCTAATACAGGAATACCGGTATGCAAGGGAAGAAAAAGTAGGGAAAAAGCGAATATAAAGATAGGAGACGAAAAATTAGAAGCGGTTGATTTTAGGTATCCAGGAAGTCAGATAAGTAAGGACGGAAGGAGTAGTAGGGATATAAAGCAGAGGATAGTGCACGATCGGGTCGCCTTTAATAAAAAGTGGTCACTTCTATGCTCGCGAATGATTAATTTAAAAATTCGAAAAATATTGTTAAAAGTGTATGTTTGGAGGGCGGCGTTGTACGGGTGCGAAACATGGACGCTGGGCGCGGCGGAAAGGAAAAGGTCAGAAGCGTTCGAAATGTGGTTTTACCGGCGAATGATGAGGATACCGTGGATAGAGAAGGTTCTTAGAAATGAAGAGGTATTAGAAACAATAGGAGAACAGAGGACTATACGGAAGTCAATAAGAAATAGGCGAGATAGGTTAGTAGGACACCTTCTCAGGCATGAAGGTCTAGTCAGAGACATATTAGAGGCAGAAAAGGGAGTTAGGATGGGTAGAGGTAGACCTACATTAGATGACTGTTGTCAAATGGTTAAAGATGTGGATTCTTCTAGTTTTAAAGAAATGGAAAGACTAGCTCAGGATAGAAAAGTGTGGAGGTGCGTGTCCAATCAGTCTTAAGATTGACGACCATGTGATGATGAATACAGGAATAATTCCTCCAGGTAAAATCCGATCAAACATTATATAAAACAATGAATGAAACGATTCGAATTAGATGAACCCAAAACTAAAGAAACTATGGATTCCATTACTTTCTCATATTACAATGTGTAAAAGATCAAAAACAAAATGGGGTTGTTAATAAGTTGATATAAAAAATGATTGATCTTGATTTTACTTCAATAAAATTATTTGCAATCCTATTTTAGCTCTGATCTTTCGCATCCACTTTAACAATGTGACATGCAATCACGTGCATCGGTTTTCGTTTGTTATCAACTGTATAAATTTATTTTCCAGTACGTAATTAACATGCTTTACGGTAGGGATCAACAGCTAATTTTATTTATCTTCACATGTCAATTCAAAGTAATTTATAAAGCGATCTGTATCTTAATGAATGAGAATGAAAATATAAATTTAAATTACTTTTAAAATACATTTGTCCTACAAATACTACGGCCTCATATAGAACATTTCAAAAACAAAATTTTAGTTTTAAATTGGAAGGGGGGAGGGGGTTAGGTCCCCCCCTAGGACAATACCTTAATATAAAGATGTAAAATATAATGTTATTGATTTTTTTCAACAGTTTATTTTAAACAGATCGCTGTAGTAAATTCAATAAATAATAATTAACTCAATATGTTAGTCCATGCTGTCACTGTTACAATTTGGTAGGAAACATAAAATAAAAAATACAAATACATAGTTAGAACGGGGGTACGAGCTTCACTCTTGATTAAAAACGTCAAACTGTGTGAAAAGTATTTACGACAAAAAGACACAATATAAACTATGCACAGCTAATTGTAATTTTTGAAGTGTAGACAAATATTTATAAAAAAAAATCTATACCTTCTACAGAGACATACGTAGGTACATATGTACATTTATGTAAATTGTAGTGTTAAAAGCATATTAGTCCAGGAAATAGAGCATTAAAACATTGAAAAATTAATACCTACGATTTTCGTGTTCGAATGTACTGGGGAAATACCGGAAAAATATTCCCGTTTTATGTGTGTCAAAAAAAGTGGTGTATTATTGTCTTTTTTAGACAATAAAACCAAAAATTTGAATATTTTTAGTTTTCTGGATATCCTAAAATATCCTACCCTATCAGCCTTATTATTAAAAAAAAAACAATGACGTACCATTTTATTCGACACTTACGAAACTAGAAAACTTTTCTGTTAACTTTCTCAACATATTCGAACAAGAAAATTACTGGTATTAGTTTCTTTTCTTATTTTGACATTTTCCCCTGTTATTTCCTGGGCTGTACTGATAATGTGATTGAATATGTTAACACGAACAATGAATTTATAGTGAAAAAGACTTATTAAACATGAAATGACCATAATCGCAGTACAATGCATTTTTATTTGGTTGGTTATTTATCGAAACTACCTATGGTGTGCCGATGAGAACCAATAATCTCAAAATCGCGATCCACATAAATTTCTGGTCACAGATCATTCTTTATAAAAATATTTTATTTCGTCTAGATTTTATACATATGTATATCAATTTTAAGCCTTTCATGCTGTTATTCTGCTGTTTATCCAATTAATATACGTCTAATTTTCCTTTATTTAGACTACAGCTACAAATTTTTCATTAGAAAGCGATGAAATCCTAAATTTTTCTTTAAAATGAAACTTATCTTGCATTTATTTATCACTCTCGAAGGTTTAACAAAATATCTTTTTATCCAGCAAAACAATTAAATTCACACAAAACAAGTTTCATTTTTCTTTTTTTTTAGGAATCAATAACTCGTAGCTATCGCCTAATCAATGCTAATGTACCAACTGTACGATTCCAAGTAATTTTTGTTATCTTACTAAAAACCGTATCAGTGTGGCAACAGCGCTAATGATTAGATGGTAAGTACGAATTACGCCTGTTATGCCATAAAATAAAACAAACGCAATACGAGTAAGTATAAGCTGCTTTTGTTATTATGTATTAATTATTGCTTGTAAAAACAGCGTTTTTTTCAAAACGATAAGAAATTTCAGCTGTACCTTCACTTAATTAGGGGGGTTTTCCTGTGGTTAAAGAATCTGAATTGCAGCCGTAACGTTAGGTCTTTCCGAACTGTGGAGAATAACAATGTGATGTTGTGAAACGAGCATGTAATGAAATGTTTTAATAATAAAATATACGAAGGGGTACCAACAACACTTTTTCTCACTATAATTTACCATATTTATATTAAAAAAGAAAAAGAAATATACATATAAAAATTTGTATGTACCCTATCGTATATATACCAATTTTAATGCATGTATTGTATATAATATATTTATGTAACTCCGCAGAAACCTAGTTATACTATTTTTTGTGTAACATTGTCCTCTACACTGCCTTCATTTGCCCTAAACTTTATTTTTATGAAATATTTAGTTAAACAACGTGGCAACACCGCTTTTACGTGCGTTTTGTAGGTACAGAAAGTTTAGTTTAGTTACGTGAACAGGGTACTGAAAATCGAACACCTAATTGTACGAGGTTGAAAGCAAAAGAAATAACACAACAGAAATTCAAGGGTGAACGTAAGTCTCTCATTTGATAAATTAAACTGTCTAAAAAGCATCACTAATAAAGGATAGAAAACGAAACGATCCTCTGCGCGATAAGCGGCTGCGCATGAATTTCAGTAGTATAGTCTGTTTACTTAGAGAAAGGTACATGATACCAGATCGACTGCTCTAAAGCGCGTAACTGCTAAAATTTATTTACGGCGCCAAAGACTTGCGGTTGGAAAAGCAAAACTAGAAATACATAACCAACTTCAATGTAAGAAAATGACTATTTTGCACTAAAAAATAATTTTACAAGGCAAACACACGTACTACTGCATTAACATTTCACTTTAAACCACCGGCTATATTCCGGCAGTCCCCTCCGCCTACGACCGATATTTATTTGTGCACATCCTTCACGGTGTACCTTTCTCTAAGTGAATGGGCATATCAGTTGTCAAACCAAGAATACTATAAGCAGAAGAAGTAACAATCTACCTAAAGACCAAGCGGTATGGCCTAGAGGTTTAGACCATTGCTTAGCATTCTGGAGGACGCTGGTTCGATTCCGAGTCCGTGAACCAAGTTTTTCAGTGATTTCCTTGGTTCACTTAGGCAAATGCTGGGGCAGTTATATATTACATAAGATAATCTTTCATTCTCTTCTGTCTTCATTTCGTCCGTCTCATCCTTCTCACCCGAACCACCACCCACCCATTCCTACGATTCCTGAAAGGAGCCTGAAGAGGGCCTTCCGCTCTACTTTCCGGCGTAATTCCGAGGGACTACCCCCACCCACCAGCATTAAAGCTGGTGGGAATGAAACACCCAAAAGTTTCTTTATTATATTTGCCCAAGTGATCCAAGGAAACCACAGAATAAAACTTGGACCAAGGACTCGGAATCGAACCGGCGTCATCCCGAATGCTAGGCCATACCGCTAGGTCTCTCTTACGGTTAGTGTTTCTATGTACTTTATACTCCTGTCTCTTGTCTTCTTAGCTCTCTGTCTCTACCTTTTTTCCGATCATCGACAAGATCATTTTAAAAATTTTATAACCACTACAAGAACCTAAGTTAACCCTTGTATTTTTGTAGGCGATTTTATTTGTACGTTACCTCCCGTTTCGGTCATCTCCTGAATTTTAATACCGGACCCTGAAGACCCTAAGGTCACCATAAACGAGGCACGTAACGTTCGACGTTCTACAGACGTACAAAAAATAAATGTTTCCTTCTTTTCGATTTTATACACGCCTTCTTAACTTGATATAAAAGAATAGTAATCTATTGAATGTTTTAACAAATTAAAGTTCGTTATTGGCCTTAACAACATATAAAAGTACATAAATAATTTATTTATTTCTTCTACATTCCTTATTAGTGACGTAACTCGTTACATATAGATGCAAAGAACGGCACGAAAAAAAAAAAAAACAAAAAAAAACCTTTGTACTTGGTTTACGAGATGACGAAATAGACCAATCTGGGAGAAAGGAAAATGATTTTCCAGCTACCTTGATCTTTCAAAAGTGTTTATCGATTGATTGAAACAATAACAAAAAATAATTTAAATGCAATGTAAGCACTTACTTGTGTCAATATTACGTTGAAGATGCGTGGCAATACGGTGACGCGCATCGTTGTACTCCAAGTGGAGTCCCAGTCGTAAGAGGGTGGGATTTTGTTCCACCAGCGACGTAATTTCCATTTCGATTTTGTTGCCAAGAACTTGGGATCTCTGAAACAATAAAACAAATCAAATAAATATAATTCTTAGCAAAAACCCAAAACTAAACCATATAAACAGAAAAACACTGCTAAATATAATGTTCAGTGATATTTACCTGACATTACACACTAGGCAAATGTTTTTAATTATGTTCAATTTGTGGACACTCGATAATGTGAACATCGCATAAAAGAAACCATTTATAATGTGAACAGCATACTTACTATGATAGGCCACCGAATACAATAAACTTTAACAAAAGAAGGCAAGGTGATGGGCTCGTCGCTGGGATAGGGATAGAGTGTGTAGGGGAGGGTAGGACTGACCTAGTACAACTACAAAAAAGTGGTGAATGCTAGGGCTGACAGGTTGAAGGCGCAGAGGGTGGGTCTAAAAATTGTCTTTCTTTTAATTTGGTATAGGTATGGATAAATTCATAACTTTGTGTAGAAAAAGGGTGCAGCAAGAACGGGGAAGATGGATATAAAGATATATTAATAACTTTGTGTATGGTAAGGATGTTTGAAAATAAATAAAACTAAAACAAAAATACTAGTATACAAGGGATAAAAAAATAGGGAAAGAGCGAATATAAAGATAGGAGACGAAAAATTAGAAGAAATGACTGATTGTAGGTATCTAGGAAGTCAGATAAATCAGGACGGAAGGAGTAGTAGGGATATAAAGCAGAGGATAGCGCAGGATCGAGTTGCCTTCAATAAAAAGAAGTCACTTCTATGCTCGCGAATGGTTAATTTAGAAATTCGAAAAAGGTTAGAAGCGTTCGAAATGTGGTGTTACCGACGAATGATGATGATCCGTGGATAGAGAAGATTAGAAAAGAAGGGTTAGACGAGATAGATTGGTAGGACACCTTGTAAGGCATGAAGGTCTAGTGAGAGACATATTAGAGGCAGAAACAGAAGTTACGAGGGGTAGATGTAAAGCTAGATTAGATTACTGTTTGCAAATAGTTAAGGATATGGATTGCTTTAGTTTTAGGGAAATACGAGGATTAGCTCAGGATAGGGAAGAGTGGAGGTACGTGTCCAACCAGTCTTAGGACTGACGACCTTATGATGATGATAGTAAGGATGAAGTAAGGCACATGGAGAGTGGGACAGATCTAATAAGTGAGGCTCTACAAATTTTCATTTTTAGAGTCCACCTTCCTCGACTTCACCGCCACCAATTTTGTGATGCAAATCCTTAAACCTCCCCCCCAACCTCAAGGTCCTAACCGCCCCTTTGGAGCGACCGTTTCATCACTTTTACATTCACCATTTTCAGTTTTAACTCTCTTCCTCCTCTTTTATCACTAGGAACGAAGTCCTTGGACCTCCACCCAGACCCCCCCCCAGTCTCATTCAAACGACGGCCCCACCATATAGACAACTATGGAATCGATATTTAGCTATTGCTATTGCTCCATTATTATAAATCCCCGATATTTTTGGTAATTCCCCAATCGTATTAATTGGAGAGATGTTTCGTTTAAGTATTCACTTTCGATAGATATATTTTTGATTCACACTATCGAGCATCTTATATTATTAGTGTACTTCAGTGAATTTTAAATTAAGAAAGTAACAAATTGAATTTTATAATTATAAAAAATAAAGGAAACATTATTTGAAACTTACTTGATTTGATGCTCTAAATTCTTCAACGACTTTCTGTTTCAGAAGGGACTTTATTAGACGAACAACACCAGAAGGCGAAATAAAGTTAGTTTCGACGTTAACCACCTTCAGGGTCCTGTTCTTTTCTAAAACGTCCGCCAATTTTTCCGCGTGCCTGTCAGTCAGACCTACATTCACTAAGGAAAGTGTTTCTAAATGAGAATTATTTGCCAATCCTTCAAAAAGTTTGTCAAACTTCTCATCAGAAATATTCTGGAACAAAAGCATACCTTTAAAATTTCATTTAATATTTATCTACAGATAAATGAGGAAAACCCATCACTTTCTATTTTTAATCTATTTATTTACAGTTATCAACTTAACTTATTTTATTTATTTGTGTAATATTTACGGAGATCCTTTTATAAAAGTAAAAAGGTTTACAATATGCTTATATTTTTAATCAGATGCCATTACTTAAATTTATTGATCAAAGTATTAATTTAATTAATGAATACAAACTTAAAATGTGAGACGACTTAATAAAAACTACATCAAAAAACAAATAGTTGAATAAAACCTTTAATAAATTCAAATTTGAAGCATAAGGCGCCAAACCACAAAACTGTGTTTTTATTGGACAGTAAGCTGTTGTTCAATAAAATAACCAATAGCACTACAGCATCGCCATTATTTTTCAAGTCTATGTATAAAACGCGACCCTTAAAAGCGGTTTTCGGGAATTCTTTTGTGTCTTTAAACGAAAAAACGAAACAAACAGATTTAAGTTATTTTTAAAAGCGACAGAACTATTCTTTTTACTATAAATATCATTTATATTGCCAAAAAACTTTCGCGAATAAAGTGTAACCTTACTTTTAAAAGGTATTCTACTAATATCGTTAAAATATAATTAAAACAGTGCGAAATTGAAAACAAGCATTAAAAATCTGTTTAAATTAAGAATACCTAAACATTGGACTAAATTAGTGCGATGTCAGTGTAGTATTGGTGATAGATCTTATAATTTTTGATCGTAACCTTTTCTGCGGCTTACAACACAGGAACTAGCCTGGTATGTGCAAAATAATTTTTAAAACCACCCACTTTATTGTAATTCAGGATGTTAAACTTACATTAGAGTAATAGAAATAATAAGTGTTCTTTAAATAGCATATTTTAGACTAAAAGATGCAGACTTACTAAAAATAACAGAAATATTTGCATTCAAATTACTACTTCAATTTTTATATCCGTAGAATACACTATACCCTAATTAACCATTACAAATACTTACTTTAATATTATTCCAATTTAAATCTGTCAATTTGGGATCATCTTGTTTTATTTTCTGTGCAGTCTCTTCAGGATCGGTATTGTTGGGAGGATCCATGGGAAAGATTTTGGGCTTGGAAGCTTTTGTTATCCCATCCCAACCAATACCAACAGGCTGTCCTTTGTTGAGCAGAGAAGCATGATACTGGTCCTGGTTCATCATTGAGTGGAAGCCCAAAATAGCTGCAACAAGACAAATGTAAGTGGAAATATTAACTTAAATGTGAAAAAAATATTGTATTAGCAAGTACATATTGAAACTCCAGATTAACTCAATGTAATAAAAGAAAATACTTTTATTATAATGCATCTACCTATTGAAGCCACAGTGTGGCGTAATGATGACAAAGGGAAACAAAAGTAATTTTGCAACTCACAAGTCTTTTCTGTTATTACTTACATTGAATGAAGTTTATTAATTTGTTTCAACAACAAAGCAATTCTAACTATGTCAATAGGACCTTTAATTAAATTACAATGAAATGATCTCTATCAAACCTTAATAATCTAGAGTAGGTACTTACCAGCTAAATCAATAATTTCCTCAGGTGCTGCATCATTTAATGCTTGTTCATATTCATCGCCTAAATCAATAGTTATTTGTTCATCTGCTTCTTTTTCTTTTGCGGGTGGTTCAGGAGGAATCCACTGGAATAGTAAACACCGTTATAACTCTGAACTTATAATCTGTAGTGGTCTATTGTATTCAACTTAATTTAACACATACCTTTTTACCTCTAACCATGCCAGCAACATAGGGTTGCAGTTCAGGTTTGTCTGGAGTTTCTAGGGCTTGTTTGTTAATATGTTCTATCAGTTTCTTACGATTTAATGGTCCTGTTGGGTCCTTTTCACAGTCATAACTACATCTTTGTGAAGGAGGTAGAAAACTATCCTAAAATTATTTAAATGAATTAATTTCACATTCAAAACAATTCACTTTGTTACTCACATCTGGGTCTACTTCTTTGGCAAGAATGTTTATTTCTTCAGGGGTAAGCTTTGATAGTAATTCTTCTACATCAATTTCGTCATACTGACTAAGATCTTTTCCATAAAGTTTAGCCGGAGTGGTCATCGTAGTCGTGGTCGTCGTAGACGACGTCTAAAAACAAAAAATTAACCTTAAAATGTGTTTATAGACGTCTTTAATTAGAGTAGTTCGTTATTTAACCTTACTTGCACTCTTTATCAGACAGGCACCACGATAATATATTGTAAAAGTTTATCCACAAGTGTATATATTAGGTTTAATTGAAAATCCACGCCCAAACATCAACTTAATGACCTTAATTTCTCAGTGAATCATTTCCATTTTAAGAGGTTGACAGATGACAAACAGACAAATCAATACACAACAGGTTGCGCTACATCGAATTATCGCCGATTCAAACAGCTCTTTATAATAATTTGCAAAGTTACCTCCAAATTATTTCTTATTATTTCAAGCTATTAGTTTGTAAACATATTAGAGTGGTTGCTTTAATATCTGTAAATATTATTGTACATTCTTTCTCAATAGACCTAATTACTACAGATACTAATGTTCATTAGAACGAATACTTCTCCATTCTAATTTCCTTCAGTCCGAAATTCATAAAGTACAAAATATAACCAAAAATTCACTACTGCGCATTCAAATTGCACGAGACCCAACAAAGTCGTTATAATGTTGTTTTTATGCATTATATTCGGTTTATAAATCATATATGAGTCGTGAATGGGCGTTTTCTGAAGATGGTGCAAACATTATGCGGTGGTACTTCAAGGTCATAGCACAGGTTTGCCTAGTTTTAGCGAATTTCTTTACGATTCAAGCAAAGTGAGGACGGGGACTGTTAATTGGCAAAATCCCAACGGTCTATACTTGGAGATTGACTCGAAACCACTTATATATAGCGTCGGGGTACTGGCCTTCCGAAAAACGAAGATGGCGGCGCCCGTGACCTACGAGAGCTCTTTATGTTATACATCTGCATATTTATTTCAGTGAGATGCAGCCTGGCGGGTTTTTATTATAAATTATAGCGTAAAATATTGTCGCTGTTCCGTTCCGGTTACGTTTTTAAAAATAGAAAAACAACTATAAAATAGCCAACGCAATTCAAAATGTGTTAATATCCGCCATATACTTTAAATACGTAAGTCCCCGTGGACCGTGGACATTGTTTATAAACAGCCATATTTTTTTAACCTCCAATTAATGTCAAATAAATGTTTAAATTTAAACCGAGTAGGTATACTTGCGCTCTCAATAAGTGGAAAATACATTAAAGTAACTGATTTGTTTACTACTTTCAGCAAGCTAACAATATTTGGCTTATTATTGCAGTTTTGCATACGGCGAAAGCAAGTTGTTTTTGTTTTTAAAAAATTATCTATTAGGTAAACGAAAATAGAAAATGTACCATATCGTATTATCGAAAAATCAACTTCCTAAATTCAATTTTTCCGCCATTTATTTCAATAACCGCAGAAGTAAAATACCGACCGTATTTTGGATGCTACTTTAATATTCTGTTTACTTTTGGGATGTGATCTACCTATACTTTAATATGAAATTTACTAGAATTTATAATGACCTTGACAGACATGGTTACGAGTTTTTTTTTACCGTAGCCTTCAGTTAAGATTCGATTAGGTTAAGATTCTAAGGTTACGGTAGAAACCGACAGCACAAACGAAGTGAGGAAGGACATTGACCACCATTCGTACGTTTAAATGTACCAAGCAGATCTTTGTTGGTAGACCGCATACCAAAGAACGTGACGGTAGAATTTGGCCACAACCATGTACTTCCATTCGTAGGTTTAAGGATATCAAGCAAATCCTTTTCGGTAGATCGTATACTAAACAACGAGGCGTAGTTTCTCGATAACAGTAACACATACGGGGCCAAAGGACTTCTATCCAAGCTAAACTTATTTTAATAAAATATATGGGATTTTAAGGACAAACTGTAAAATTACCGATACGTTTACCTAAGCATAATATTGGTAACACAATTTCAGGGACCACCTCCTATACCCAAATTCATAAACTTTAATAACCTTATAATATTGGGATAAATATCACGAACATCCTCTTTTAATGACTGTGATGATTAATATAACGAAAAATAGACAGAAAATTAGTGAACCAGAAAGAGACACCCTAATTATCCGTAAATCCCTAATCGTTTCTTTGTGTTACACTAGGTACGCTGTATACATTAAATCTAATCGTCTGTTAACAAAATGCCATATGCTCAATTTCTCATTTTTTTCTGTGTAAACGAGAAAAGATACACAAAACTTCCGTATTTTTAAAGAAACACATGAACTCATGACATGTTTGATTAATGAGTTAGCTAATTACGTATTTGCTACCTCCCGTGTTCAGGTACCACACGTGTAGATGCCCCATATGTAAATATAGGTGAACGTACCAAAGTTTATCTACTTGTTTTTAACTTTCATAAAACACCAATTCTTTTTTATAAGTTCAAAGACAGTAAATGTATGAATATGTGATTCAGGTATCTTCAAGTCTAAAAAGGGAATAAAAATCATTTGAAAGATATTGTATCACAGATGAGCACAAAATAGAAATCATTTGTTGTTGTGTTGAGCGGCGAAGGGAAAGAAAGGCCTGCGGCGGCGTCGGAGACAGAGCAACAGCTGTATTAGATAGATATAATGCGCAACCGCACGGAGAGCGAGGAGTCCGCTACAGTCCCGGCGGCTTGTGCTGTGCTCAGCTGTTGTTGTCTTACCTCTGCTCTCCACGCGGCTGGGCATCATTGCCTCTATTTGCAGTTAAAATGGTCACTATTGGGACGTTCCGCAAAAATAACAGGTTTTACCATTACCTACTGTAAGTATGGAACTTAAACCGCCCGCGATGACAGATTCGATCACATCCGGATACGTACGAATTGTATCAGATTGTATCAATTTTATGTTAGTGATTGTTTCAAACTGCCTGAAGTTGGGATTAATTCACTTGTATAAGGTGAAATGTATTTTTGTTTTTTATTTGTTTTCATACGATTCTGTTTTATCAATACAGCCTCCATTTTATTTAAAGCTATCTCCTCTAACTTCTTGCTAGATGCTTATATCTGCAAATCTAAGCATACTAATCTTTTGCCCCTGTATATGCATCCCTACATTTGTCTTGTCTTTAATGATGTTGATCGCTTCTTCGATGTATAGATTAAAACGTAGCAGTGGCAGTGTGCATCCTGAATTAGCTAGATATTACATTTAAAAAAATACAGACTTCTTTTGGAACGCCTCGTAGATGAGTATGTACCTCTAAAAGTCCAATGCACCTAGCCGTTGAAATATTTACAATCGGAAGTCTTGTAACGGAGACACATCTATTTCTGTTCACGCTTTTCTGGTCAATTTATTTTTTAAAGGTGCGTGTATAGTCTGTTCTAAAAATAACGTACACGGATGCATATGTAGTAAAAGGGAACAGAATCACGGTCCATTGAAAACCAGCCATCGCTTGTTTGAGGAGCAAATAATATAAAAGAATACGTGACGGTATCACTTTTATGTAATTTTTCCGTTTCAGACAGTCCTAGGGGCACACATATGTTGAGACCGAAATAAGCGGAATATTAAGTTGATGAGGTTAAAGCTGAGAAATATCTCTCAAAGAGTTCTATTTTTATCAAATTAAAAATTTTTGCTTCCCGAGTTCCCGTAGCCTTAAAAGTTCTTGGTGTACGGTCGATATTCTGCCGGAACTGTCAGATGTAGGTCGCTGTTGGATTTTCTTCCGACAGAATACCCACAGTTCATCATTCAATGAATATCTAAAAACAGTGTAATGAACGCCGTCTGTAGAGTTACTTATAAATTATTGTTGAATTTTCCCGTATTAAGCTTGATTTTATCAGTAAGATCAAGACAACAGCAGGGTGTAGTCTGTTAGAAGTCCATCCAAATATTATTCAGATTAATAGGCATTATACATTGACACAGGGGCGGCCTTAGTCATTGGAAAGTTCCGGACGGGTAAATTTTTGCGAGGCCCTCGTCTTTGTGAAATTAATTTTAATGATGATACTTGAAAAATGCAGTGATTCATAAATAAGTTTACAATTTTAAAATTGTTTATCGAAAATTAAAAAAAATTGATAAAGACAAAGATAGCAAATTTGCGGCCTCTTTTAAGACTATTAAGAAATTCAAATAAACATTGGTAAGATGTACTATTACTACCTAATATTTTTCTAATTAGATTGTTGCGCGAGGGTGCGAGGCCCCTACAAGAGCGAGGCCGCCCCTGCATTGACATTATCCGTGTCTTTCAGTGCCTTCTGGTGACGGTCCTTGATGATAATGAGAATACAGGATGTCCAGAAAGAGTAGGGAGTGTTTGTTGTTTCCAATAAAAAAAAAACTACAAGTCAGAAAAAGAATCTTTTTTGTTAATTTTTAGACAAAGTTTTGGAAAATTAAGTGTCAAAAATGATGTTGGAATTTGATTTGCGAAATTCAGTCGGAGAGGATAATCGGTAACGTTCAGTTTTTCAGTTCAGCTAACTGAATTTTGTAAGCTGTAAGATGTAAATCTTGCTTCAGAATATTCTGTAACGACGATTTGTTATTGTCAAGTTCTTAACCGTGTTTGCGAACTGATTGAGACGGATTTTCACGCACTGACACTCTCATTTCTTCAATAGTTTGGTGGATTCGAACAGAACACGGGTGACCTGAATGGATTGTGGATTTTTACAGTCGAACCAGTATTCTCGAATCCATTTTCTGATGGTATCATTCTTCGGTTCATTCAGTACATTGAATTTTGCCCGATATACTCGTTGAGATATAATCATGGGATCGCCATTGCGATATTAGGCGCGTTCGCAAAAAGCACGATGGTCTTCCGGGTACACTTCCATGGTCATTAAATCTCCAAAAAGTAGTGAAGCAACCTATCCCTACTGCACCCCTCCGAATGGCGCCATTACAAGGACAACGCAAATACAAATACCCCTTACTCTTTCTTGTACATTAAGTTCGTTGATAACCAGCAGAGAGGTGATATTGAGCTAAGTCACTAAATTGATGTTTAGTCAAAGTACTAGAGTACTAAAGAAAATTTACTTCTTCATTTAACAATTCCTTAACAGAGTGAAAAATTTCACTTCAGTTTTTCGGTACAATGAACTTTTATGTACCCAATTTATTTTTGCATCAAATTGGTAATTTATGGAATCATATTTAACATACTCGAAGTGTATGATTTGAGATATGAGTTGCGAACTTCTGCAGAGGTCTTCAATGAGTCAGTTAGACTCAAATCAGTTGGAATATATTTGTTTAAATCCTCCGCTAATTTCGAAAAATTTTGAGTTTAAAATTAATAAAGACATCTGTTGCTATATATCACATTATTTTACTTTTCGAAACGTTTTTTAAAGTAAAATTTAGGGTAACTGTCTTAAAGTTCATTCGTGGTTGTTTTTCTTTTCTACTGTTTGAACTACTACATAAAATTTCTTCGAAACGATGTCCCGTTTGGTTCGTTGACCCATAATTTATTAAGACTAATGGCTAGAGTACGTAATGACTTAGAAAAACGTAAAAATACATTGACACGGTGGGATGCAGCTTATTTTTAAAAGTTTCTTTCCAACAATTTGTAAATATGTATAGGTACCTTTAGTACGTTCTTATGTATCTTTAAAACCAATTTCACTCTCCTCTTTCTCTAGGTATATCAAATAGATACCATTAGTTTCAATCATACATGAAACCACAACATTTTTACATCTATTAACGCATACACATGTCTTCTACTTTGAGCAACAGCCTAATTAACCAAAAAAGGAATCCACCATATTGATATTAAAGGTATAGATATCGCTTGACTTTGGTGTGATAGACAAATGGGTCGTATAAAGATTCTATTTTTCCATTTGATATTTTTATCTTTATTATTATCGACTATAGTGCATTCATGAAATAATGGACAGTAATAAATAAATAGTATCAGACCATTATCACTACGAAGCGTCTAAGTCATACTATATGTATTTGTATGCATGTACTCATCATTAAACTAATGCCGCTTTATACTGACAACGGTTTGTAGTATTATGGGGTTGTAAATGAATCCGAACGGCATAACGTTGTCAAACGCAATATTGCTTTGGTATTTCTGGGGTAATATCTAACGAATTGACTATACAAATGAAACTATTCGGATAAATATCCTTTAAAAGTTGTACACAGAGCTGCACGACATGCAGCACACAAGCTGTGTGGCGTGTAAATTACTATTTGCTGAAGATTCATATGACAGACGATAGCCTGCCGTTGTTTTGAAGCTTAATTATTTTACGTAAAATAAGAAAAGAGTGGTGAGTTACTGTTATTATAAATGTAATAAGAAATCATAATAGTTCTAGTAACACCAATTAAGAAATAATAAACCAAAATAATAATTTATAGGACATTGCTAAATCAGTTTTAGAAATCCCAATAATTCAAACAAGAGGTAGTATCTATGTAAGAAACCATTAAAAATTAGTAATACTATTATAACTACATTTCATACATCTATGAAAAACTGACCACATAGCCTAATTGAATTCGTTGAATATAATTCGGTTTTTAATTTGGTTTAAACGTTATAATTAAAAATTTAAATATACAAATATTAAATGATAATATGTATATAGTTTTCAGAAAAACATGAGTAATCACAAGAGAACGATATCATAACGACAATATGACAGATGACAAAGATACGGAAATTGAAAATGATTTTCAGTTTTAAAATCTAAAATTAGTCAATATAGAAAACATAAAATCAATGTACATTATTAAAAGAATAACTGAACATATTTGCATATACCTGTGAGTTGCTGTTTGTATCTTCGATTACTTTATCTGTTTCCATGTTAATCATTTCGTTAGGTGTGCTTACACGAAATATTACTCTTACATTCACTATATTAAAACTATTTTGGGATTAGGCACGTCAAAACCTATTTAACCACATTAAAGAATCACTATAGTTTGGGATAAAACCCTCAAATCACAAAAAATTAAAAATATTAACCCACAACAGCCACACCACAGCGTCAGTACCTGTCAGTACTACTTTTACTTGACGCTTCGCCTTTCTCGCTTCTTTTTCTTTAATAAACTCATAGACAAAATAAACTCCATAACTGTCATAGACTATAGATATTCAATAAATTGCTTATAGCCTTACAGCTCGTTGGTTACAGCCTAGCCTATTGTTCATAGAGCAGCAAAATTCGATTTCCATAGAGATTTATATGCTTTGAACTCCTATAAACAAAAACATAAATCTTGATACTCTCGAATCCTTTTGTAATTTATTGTTATTTATTGATTATGCTCCTTTCAACTCCGATGCAGGTTTAAAACTAATTTAGAAAAACAGAAATAATTATTTTTAAGTATAGTTGACTTACTAGATAACTTACTTTCTTAATGNTAGGCAGTAAACTTGACGGAATTTGAAGGCTAGCTTCCGGATTTGTTATTTCCGAATTTTATAATGTGATTGGCATTAAAAACACGCTCACCTTCAACGAAATTTCCTTTCCGAGGCTTTGTGACAGCCAAATCACATATTGTGTCAATACTTATCATTTTATCGTAATTTAAAAACTTGGAAATTGCACGGTACACTATAGGAACTACGATAAATTTTCCCTAATCGGTGCCATGTTTTTAGGCCCCTCCCATTTGACGGATCCCAATAGCCATTGCCCGGATCTTCCTATATGAGATAAAACAAATTCCTATGATACATGACACTTTTCAATGGCTCATAGTATCCAATGATAGAAGCTTTTTCTACCGTAACCTAACACTTCTAGCTGTTATCTGCCCCTACCGCTTACCTCATTGAATTACCAGTCAAAAATATAAACTATTAGATAATTAACTGCAAATTAACAATGAAAACAGAAAATTAGTCACGTTTCAAGCTCGATTTAGAATGCCTACTATGATCTCACTCGATATTACGGCTTATGGCGGTTGTAGGATCGTCTAATTAGAAAAATGATGCCATTTTGAAACAAAAAAATTCGAACCCCTGGTTAGTAGTCTACATCGTTAACAGTTAATTAGCGACTAATTATGAGACCGGTTACAGCTGCCTATTAAAATATTTTTAATTTCATTTGACGTTAACATGCAAACTGGATTTCGATTCTCCAGTCATAGCTAATTTTTTGTTTAATTTGTGCTAACTTTGTTATGTCAACCACGGAGAGGTTGACCACCGCTTTGGACGTAAGATAAAATGAAGGTTTATTTCTTTGCCCCATTCTAATCAGGGCAATCTACACTAACCTAACCTAACCTTCAAGAGATGCCAAGCATTTAAATGAAGACAAAAATTAGTACCTAGTGAATAACACAAATAACAAGTGAAGATCTTCCCCTGAAGAAACTAATGTTTAGCGAAATAAATTTGTAGTAAATGTATGAATATATTTTATTGAAAGTAGTATGGTAATTCATTACTTGTCAACAAACATTCATTTTCATATACATACATAATTGTATAGTATATAAATTACTTATTGTATATTAAAGAAAAGCCCAAAATTAAAATTGCATAAGTTCAGGAATAGCAATAGACTTTTGAAAAACATATACAACACCTAAATACAAATTTAATACATTTATACATAATTTTATTATGATATGTGCGTTGTTGGGACAAGATGAACATCTATCCGATCCATTAACCTCTTTTTTAAAATTCGGTTACCGACAGTCTCTGTTGGCAGTGTGTTCGAACGAATGGATAAATATCTACATTGTTAAAAATATAAATTTATGCCAGTGGTCATTAAATCAGCAATTATACAATAGAGTCAACACCCACTAACAATAAGTCGAATTGACACATGTTATCTTCAATTGTCCGACTTACTGGAACTTGGGGTTAGAGAAGACAGAGACGTTTGAAAGAATTCATTTTTAAATTTTCACAACAGTATAATGATGTATTATGTATGAATTCTATGATGTGCCTATTGTTTTTATGTTAGAAATGAGAAGGTATTAAGAAGAATAGGAGAACAGAGGGCGCCATGGAGGTCGAAAGCGGATAGGCGAGATAGGTTGCTAGGACACCTTAAACATGAAGGGCTAGTTAGGGACGTATTAGAAACAGAAACAGGAGTTAAGAGGAGTAGAGGTAGACCTAGATTAGATTCCTGTTCGCAAATTGTTAAGGATGTGGGATGTTCTAGTTTTAGGGGAATGGGAAGATTAGTTTCGGAAAGGAAAAAGTGGATTTGTGTGATGAAGTTTTCATGTTGTCCGAAAAATGATTTGTTAAAAAGTTTTTATGCAAATTTTTGAGATACTCCTTTCAAATATTTTCTGATCGACTTCAAAAAAATAATTGTACGAAGGAGATCTTAAAAATAACAAAATTCGTTCTATAGCTGGCTAGGGATGTTGCCTTTAGAATAATTTTTGTTAGAAAGCAATTGTACTTGATTTAGAGTCGACTGTGTTCGGTTAGTTGGTTGGAGATTCAACTTTTAACTATATTAATATCGCAGGTTCATAAAGCCGAGAAGAAAAGTCCAAAAAGAAAATGAATTGCCGATTGTTGAAAACCGATATGTCTCACAAATTTCAACTTTCGTCCAAATAATTTACATATCCATATTTGCTTCGTGGTATATGTCAAAAGTTGTTACGAATTTCGAAAAACAATAAGGGAAGAAGTAGATATTATAAAATTTGTACTTATTTGCTGTATGCTCCGTTTAACGAACGCTAACCAATTTTAAACGTGTTTCAATTCGGCTCCACTTTTATATTATACTCAAAACGATTTTCTTCGTAGTTCTCTCCATACTATATTTTTCGCATTTTTTACGGTTTCCCAATAAACAATTATAACTGATTGTTATAATAATATACGTTTTCATCCATGAGTCATGCCGTAAAACCCTGCACAGTCAAATACTTGTTTTTTTAGTGCAAAAATGACCTGTTTCTAATATCACGTGCTCTATTTGATTTTCACACAAGAAAGTGTTATTCAGGTAACCTTCTGTTTGGCATATGTCCAAGAACTTTTCATTGTTCTAGTATTCTACGATGTAGAATTGTCATAGGCGACATAAATTCGTTATGTATGATTATGACGTTAACATGTGAACATCGAAAATTGTCCTACACTTTTTTGTTGTTAAAAATGTACAACAAAAATCAAATATTTATTTTCTTGACAATATTGTTCCTGCCGGTACGACCATTCTCAAGAGTGTGAATTTGGATTGCAATAATCCAAAGGGTAAAACGCCATAAGCAACTGTGGCTGGGCGAATGCTCGAGGTGGGGTTCATGGATGGTCCACAGTGATGTGCTAGGTGTATCGATGTATACAATTTTGTGTAAAGTTGAAAAAGCTTGACCTTTAACCTATTGGATAACCGCGGTCCCACCAACATTTTTCATCCAAACTTTTAAGATAAGACAAAATAGATATTCATGAATAAACAAATAATTTTTGAACCTCGTTTTTGTATATCAAACTGCGCGTATTTTCTATCATAATCCGGCCCTGGTCGTACTTCGTTGGCTGATAATAAATAATCTTCACTAGTGAATTAATTTTTGAATTAATTTTACCCATTACCTCAAATTAATGATAACCTCATGAGATGATTAGTATTGGTCTTTTATTTTTTGTTCAATAGTGAAGGAAGTCATTTTCTCCTGTATTTCATAAAACGGTTTCACGATATGTACTGTCATTCAATAGTAATAAAATTTAAAATGAGATTATTATGCGCTACGGTTAATCGCATAACATGAGCACACTTAACATGCGAACACATACGTGCATAGCAGCATGCTTGTGCGGCCACAAGTCATAGAAAGTTACGCCATTAAATTTAAACTATGGTGAACTAAATAGTTTGCTCGTTAATGTACCCAAAACTTTGGCACCGTACGCACCCTGGCGACAAAAGGAATTCGATACCTATTTAAATCGTACACCACGCCGCATACATGTCAATTTTCTTTAAATTCTACAAAGACATCTCCAATGCCAAATTATTTTAACGTACATATATGTTAATTGAAGTGATTGAAGATTAACTTGCAAAAACCACGTTTGGGTATCTTAAATAATTAAACTAATTTTAACTGTCGTTGTCGTTTGGTGAAACATTTCATTTGTAATGTTATGAACAATAAGAACTGGTCAACTGTAAGTCAGACTTGCCAACTCAGGATTTCGGACTGTATATCTTTAAATACAATTTTGGCTTCTGAACCACGGATTTACACACTCTACTGATAAGTGAATATGAAGTCAAGTCGACATCTCATTTGGCTTGAAAGTTTGTACAGAGGAACGGATAGCTTTGACTAGGGAACCATAAAATACCCTTAAATACCACATNGAATTTAATTACTTAGGCTTCATATTACAGAGGAATAATGGAGTAGACAAGCACATTAAAAATCTGAAAAAGAAGGCATTAAGTGTAATGGGAAAAGTATGGGGAATAGGAGAAAGAAACTTAAGAGATTGCTGGAAAAAGAGAATGTTTCTTTTCGAGACACTAGTAGAAAGTATAATAATGTATGGGGCAGAAATCTGGGGATGGGAAGAGAGAAAAGAAATCGAAAGTATTCAGGACAGATATATTAAATGGACACTAAAGCTAGATAAGAGTACTCCGAGATACCTTCTTCAGGAAGAAACAAAATATGAAAAACTGACCATAAAATATTCAAAAAGGGCCTTAAAGTACGAAGAAAAAATATTAAATTCCGAAGGCAACGCAATACTAAAAGAATGTGTAAAAGTTAAGGACAAAATTGCGCTCTTGCAAAAGGAAGAAAAGAAAACCACAAGGGAAAGATGGAAAAAAGAAAGAAAGAATTTTTTAATGGAGAGAGGATGGTCAATCAAACATTATATATGGAAGCTGGAAAATGAGAGAAATGTATGGAAGGAACTAGAAAACTTAACTAAAGATATTGATAAACAAAGAAGGAGAGAGAAAATGAGAAACATGAAATTCGCTCAAGAGTTCAAGATATTATGGAAAGGAGAAGAAAAACTTCATTATTTGAAAGATGAAGGAGTAGAGAAAAAACCACCTACAATTAACTGCAAGATTCAGATTGGGAAGCGAAAATAGAGCGTCAAGGTATTGGGAGGAACAAGAAAAGAAATTATGCAGATTATGTAAAAAGGAGCCAGAGACGCTTGAACATATTTTTGAGCGATGTGGGGAAACGGGAAATTCTGCAAAAAGCTGGAAAGCTTAACTGGAAGAAATAGACAACCTGAAAAGGATGAGAGAAATCTTGTGGAAGAGAAGAATAGCAGGAGAAGAAAATTAATAAAAATGGAAAGAAAGGATGGTCTAAATAAGATGAGAAAAATATGAATAAGGATGTAAATAGCAGAAAAACGAGAAAGTAGAAAAGAGAAATTAAGTAAATGTAAATGTAACTGCACCTTGTATATATAAAACATAATGTTTTTAATAAAGCTATCTAACCATTAAGACCAAGTTTTAAGTAAATCTGACGACAAATACTATATGTTCCACTTAAACATTGCAACTCCTCTTCACCACTCCCCCCCCCCCACGGGGACGTAATAAAAACTATCCTATGTCCGTCTCCGGGTTGCAAGCTACCTCCCCACCAATTTTCAGCCAAATCGTTTCAGCCGTTTTTGAGTTCTAAATAGTATATCTAACACGACTTTCTTTTATGTACTATTTCCATACAGAAGCATTAAGTATTTTTGTACAATATGACAGATATCAGGATCAAAATGTACATACCAGAAAAAATAGAATAGTGAACTAAAATACTCCAACAGTCAAGGGATTGAAAGGTTGAAATTTCTATATTTACAGGGACAAAAATTAGCCTAAAACAGTCATGAAAAGCAAAGATCTGACTGTTGCAATGACTGAAAAAATTATATCAAAAATGCATTTCCACAGAAGTCATGAACGGCAACAGATATAACATGAAAATTGTATCAACTACATATGGATAAAAAAATCAATTAACTATTTCTTGTTGCAATAACTTCTTTGCAAAAATGTAGAAGTTCTGATGAGTAGATAGCTTCAATATGGAATAATTTATGAGTACCTAACGAAATCGAAGTCGACAATACCATGTACGCGTCCGATATGAAGCTGATTCAGTTTTAATGTCATTTGTGACAGTCAATTGTCATTAAAGAAAATGCAGAGCGCCAAGGAAATTTACACTAGCCTTCCCGAACCCAAAAGAGAATCAGTGTACGAAATACTACAAATAAATCTCAAACGTGCCGATAGAAGAACGTTTGTTCATAGAACTATTGTAGTGGGAGAACATAGTTTCGGAGTGAACTGGACTTGGGGTGTGGAGGAAGTTTTTCGGTCAATTATAACCGAAATAAACGAGGCATACACTGACGAAAATCTGACCGGTTTGCTAATATGTTATCCGAGTTTCTTTTGCCACCTCGTCGAAGGATCGGAAGAAGCGCTGATCGAATATATTTCCACCCTATTTAAAAAATACGATAACCAATTAGGCAGCGTTAAGTTTCTAGCACCGTTCCATCATATCTACAAAAGAGCAATAGACAAATGGATAACTGTCAAAGGAAATCCACCCAGGTCAATAATATTGTACTTTAAGCCATGAGGGAATTACGCCCATCGGTTTATATTAAGAAACATTAAGAAAGGCTGGACGCCCACCTCCATTCTTTCGTATTCTGAGCTAATCTTCGCATTTCCCTAAAACTACAACATCCCACATCCCTAACTGTTTCATCATCATCATAAGGTCATCAGTCCCAAGACTGGCTGGACACCCACCTCCATTCTTTCGTATTCTGAGCTAATCTTCGCATTTCCCTAAAACTACAACATCCCACATCCCTAACTGTTTATCATCATCATAAGGTCATCAGTCCCAAGAGTGGCTGGACAGGCACCTCCGCCAACCTCTTTTCATTTAATTAATAATATCGAACAGCATATATACCAAGTATCAAGTAAATTCAACCACAAATAAAGTATGTTTCAAACAAAAATGCAACACCTTTTTACACTGGAGGTTTAATTTTTAAAAATGTCGAGATAGGTCTTTCAGAAATTAAATGATACACCATTAAGACCACCACAAGGGAAAGATGGAAAAAAGAAAGAAAGAATTTTTTAATGGAGAGAGGATGGTGAATCAAACATTATATATGGAAGCTGGAAAATGAGAGAAATGTATGGAAGGAACTAGAAAACTTAACTAAAGATATTGATAAACAAAGAAGGAGAGAGAAAATGAGAAACATGAAATTCGCTCAAGAGTACAAGATATTATGGAAAGAAGGAGANCCCACTGTCCATGTTTGGCACCCGTACAACGCCGTGCTCCAAACATACACCTTTAACAATCTTTTTCGAATTTCTAAATTAACCGTTCGCGAGCATAGAAGTGACTTCTTTTTATTAAAGGCAGTAATTTTATCTAGGTCTACCTCTACTCTTCTAAACTCGTGTTTCTGCTTCTAATATGTCTCCAACTAGCCCTTCATGCCTAAGGTGTCCTATCTCGCCAATTTCTTACTGACTTCCATGGCACCCTCTGTTATCCTACTCGTGCCTCTTCATTTCTAACCTTCTCTATCCACGCTATCCTCATTATTTGCCTAATACGTTTCAAATGCTTTTTCTTTTCTGCCACGCTTATTCATTCTACTTTATTTGACTTCCTAGATACCGAAAATTAGCGACTTCTCCTACCTTTATATTCATTCTTTTCCTAATTTTTTTCCCTTGCATACTAATACTTGCTCCTCTTCAAAATACCATGAAAATATTCATATTAATTCCAATAATTTGTAACTATTCTGGTAAATACATCCACATTTTGCATATGGTTTTTTAAAAACAAACAAATGGTTTACGAAATATTCATAATTAAAATACTGGTGTTGTGTTTGACAGGGAAAATTCCTTTAATATTGCTCTTATAACCGTTACTGTAGGATAATGTTAATGTTATTGGACGTTGGTCTTTTTAGGCTACTAAATAAAATAGAAGACGATTGCGACATCAGTGAAACTTGTCATCATGCACTTGTATGTATGAAGAAGCTGTTCAAACTGTGCAATCTCATAAAGTGTTATGTTCCAAGCAGTCCTACCAATATGTCATTATCGGGAAGAAGTTCTACAGATGACAGTCAGGATATAGTATCCCATTCCCTACTTTTGCCTAGAAGTAGCGCATCTGTGGCTACAATGAGTGTAGGGGACGTGGGAGGACATTCATTTGAAACGAGCAAATGGAGAATACTACTTCCGGAAATTAATGTTCTGACTTTCTTTCTCCAATCGCCGTTTTTGCGCGACGTCAGAGAAAAAATAAGTATTTTGGATACAATCGCACCCCTAGATATTCCCGAAGATTTAACGTGGCCTATGGCAGCTGAAAATGCGTGCGATGAAAGAATGTTTGAGCCACGACTCGATCCAGCAATCGATCTTCCAATATCGAAGAAGTAGAAAAATCGATTCATAATGTGATTTCTTACGCTACGATGGTGATTATCATTAACTTTACACTATACTGTGTTATGTATACTCTTTTGTATAGTTTATTGCTATTTTATGTTTATATTTGTTTAATGCATACACAATATATCATTTATACAAAGCCGAGTTGGAGCAACCAATTCTTAACTATTGAGGCGACCCCAAAAATACCGATAGCAAACTAATTAAACATCCGATTTTGATCAGTTTATTCGATTTTGAAGTGATACTTTTTATAGCACACTTGAGTCCTAAGTGTGGCATCCATCATGGGCGCTGCTTACGCTCTTAGCCCTTGACAGAAATATAATAAAGCAAGCCAATCAGAAGGAATAATAAGCTTAGGGGAATGGCCTAGAAGTTTAGACCAGCGGCTCCCAAAATTGATTTTCTACGGAACCCTTTCTGACTCGCCCTTTTTTGAAGGAACCCCATCTCGATAATAAAGTAAACTGGTAAGAGTTTATGTCTAACAATAACCATCTCGAACGGTATCCAGTCAAATTCTGAATTTGTTTTTGAAGTGAAAGGGGGTAATACGATTTTTTTCTGTCACGAAAAAGCGTTACGGCCGCGTGGAGTGATAGATGGTATATCGCGGGGTAAGGGGCGGCAGCGGCGCAGGGAGAGGAAGGCTGGCGCCGGCGGAGAGGGGCAGTGGCTGTATTAGGTGGATATAATGCGCAGCAGCGCGAAGAGCGGGGAGTCCGCTAGAGTCCCGGCGGCGTGTGCTGTGCTCAGCTGTTGTTTTCATACCTCTGTTCTCCACGTAGCTGCGGTCTGTATAAAAACTAAATCATAATTGGTAGTAAACCTGTGAAAACGAAATGTATGCTGGGACACATAGTAGAAGAGAAACTTCAACGGCCAAATGGAAAAACGAATGGCAACGGACTAGTGGAAAAACGAAAGGCAACAAAAATTTACTTCAAATTTTACGGGCAGATTGTTCTTCTCCAATTTGAAAACCGGACAAAATTTTTACTTGAAGTTTTATGGGCAACACTGGTCCAAGTTTTCGGTGGCATCAAAAATTTTTCTTTTTTCAACGATGTATTACAAGAGGGGGAATGCCATTTAAAAAATCGGTTGTCTGTAAAGTCGGTTTACTGACGATTGTTGAACGTGACAACGTCATAAGAAAATACTGATGGAATGGTTTCATTTTTCTTTTAATTTTATTTGTATGATAGATATTTTGTATGGATATAGAGAAGGAAGTAAATGGAAATGTATTATTGTATAGCAGCTGTCCACGCGGACACATCGCTCAATCAAGTAGGAGAGAGACAGATGTCGAACGCTGCCGAACGCGGAGGCCGATTGTGCTTCTTTGTCGCTCGTTCCGCGCTCTCGCTTGCACTTCAAGCCTTAAATGGAACGCCTCAGAGCGAGGTAACGCCGCATGAGTCATGTTTTTTCGTGCGTGCAGCCGTCTCTATCGAATTATAAGACGTTGTCACGTCAAAAACAAAAGTTGAGAGAGGCTCCAGCCCCTCCATTGAGGGAAATCAAAATTTAGACTCTAGTAAAAGGCAGTTTTTATTTTGTCAAAGAACACTCCCAAAATTTTGTTTTCCTTTCAACAACCATTTAAAAGTTATTCAGCCGCCTCCAGTCTTTTGGACCGCCCTGTATACTCGTCCAAAGATTTATTTAAATTTGCTTCGGATTACAAAAAACTGTTTATTTCTGTTGCCTCATTTTATTGATTTAGATTCTGCTTTATAATTTCCTTGATTTGTAGACTTAAAAGAAAAAGAAAAAAAAAGCGTTGCGGCATTTAAAACAATTAAACTTGTGTTGGTTTTGTATTAATCAAGTTTAACGACACCTACTTCCTGGTGAATGCAAAACCAAATCCGCGTACAAATTGAATTAATCGTTTTAATTTAGAGGAGTTGTTGACCTAGGAAGTTGGCAACGATTACAACTACCAATGTTTTAATGGTCGAAAGATTCCGTATTTTGGTTTTCTGTTTTGTTGGGTGCTACTAACTAGCACTTCCCCATTTTACTGATTGACGAATTCTATTTAGATGGATCGGAATATCACTTATTGTTAGACTATGTTGAACAAAATATATGTCAAGTTATCTGAGAATTTGACATGAATGCCGAATTTTCCATACCGAATCGTTGTTAAATTTAACAACTTCAAAAACTTTAATACCTACACTCCATTACAGTAAATGCAAAATACAGTATTATTTTGGACCACAGTCGTCGAGGATACAATTATACCTACAAAAATGAACCGTTTTTACTTTTCCTTCTGAGAAACTACTAATGTCATAATGTTATTATTTCTGCAAACATCACGTAACAGATTCAAACGGAACAAGAAAATAATTATTTTAGGGTTGGAAAATACTAGCTTTTGCGAATTTTCTGTAATCAAACAATTGTTAATAAAATGCCCCATTAGAACCTTACTCCAGTCGGAAATATTGATAAATTATTTTTAATTAAAACTTTAAGAATATGGCAGACATGACGTTTTCATGAACCTATTTTAACGGATTTTAGAGCGGTAATCCACCAAAAAACTCGAAGTAGCTACTGCCTCGATGCGTGAAAGGAGAGCTTATACGGCAGCGGTCGGGGAACTTTTTTAATCATTACCCCAAAATATTTTTGTGTAAGTTGATATTACCCCATGGCGAAGAGCAAAAAAAAAAAAACGAAATCGCCTCTTTTTAGCATCTTTCATATTATAGCCCCCATGATAATTTTGAAAAGAAAACAATCATTTATTCAATTTATCAATGTAACACCTAGTAATACATAACGGTAATAATAGTAATATATGTAATATACAATTGAGGAAAAAAAATTCGCCCCCACAGAAAATATAAGTAAATGAAGCAAATTAAAAATATATACCCTTTACCCCCAAAAATTTCATTTTTACCCCATTTGGGGTTATTTACCCCGGTTCCCCGACCGCTGTTATATGGGGTGAAATGTTGTTCATTATTATTAAACCAGCCAATGTAAGCTCTAATTTATCGCCTAAATTGTATTAATTTCCCTTAGTGTTATGAACCTCATGAAAGTTGGGTTAGGTTACGTTAGGTTAACAAAAGTAATAGATTCGCCTTTATTCTCAGAGCCCTAGCCGGGGGGCGGGAATGCCGAGGGATGCTCTCCTCCAATATCTCCTCAGTTGGCTTTTTCAACTAGTTTATTATTGAGAAAATATGTTGAAAACAGACTTCCCTCATAATTTCTTGTAAAACTTGTTGAGAAACTCGAACGGGCTGTAATAAGTTTACAAAAAGCCATAAGGACCATAAAATTAATATCGGTTCTTAGTTCGGTGTTCACTGAACTCTCATAGGTAGCAACTACTACCCTTACAGTATCATCAAAAAAATAGAACTTTTGGTCAATATTTTGAGTCAAATTTTCCAATGTAAGACGGTTACTATAAGCGGCTTGTAAAAACAAGACAAAGCGGACTTGAACATTATAGACGCAATAAACACTATTAATAGAACCAGAGAATCCCTAATTTCAAGAAAGCAACAGCGAAATGTAATTCTAAACTGAATAGGAAGTGCTAAAATTTTTGCTAGAAAAGTAAAAGAATTAATCTAGAACAGAATTTTCAGACATTATTGCAAACCTTTCAGATAAAAAGAATATTACAAATCAAGTCAAAATACCGAAAAATTAATTCTGCTGTATCCACCTAATCACATTCCTAAGTTCTAAGCGCTTCTTATGCAGTTATAGATATTATTTGATAAATGCTCTTCTATGCAAGGCATCATGAAGTTAGCTGCTAAGTATAAAATAGCTGTTGGGGAAGTCTTTTGTCTTTGTCAGGTAATATACAGTGAACTTTTCGGTTGTTTCGAACAAAACAAATTTAGTTTACTTAAAATAGTTAAAAATGCGACCAGGTCCATCAATAAACAGGAGAGACTTAATGTTCTAAGGATGATGAAAAACCTACTTCTTTTATTCATATCAATTCTTTAAGAAAGTTTTTCGGGTTCGGTTCCCGGCGAGGCAGTAACAGCAGCAACAAACAGTTTTAGCTCACTAAGTTGAGGTAATCTGTAGTAAGATGAAATTAAGCTGATTTAACATTGTTTGACAACTATTTTTTATTTCTAAATGCATATTTTTAGGCGTGTGTGTGTGAAACTGTTGTTCAAAACAGAATAATTCGCTAAGGGCCTGCCTGTTTTATCATTCTATTAAATCGTGATACAGTTACTACGCAAGCGCAAAGGACTTAACCTGATTTACCTCAATAGCACCATTACTCAAACAGCAGCAATATTCGTGTTATATCATTGCTTAGCATTCGGAAGGACGCCGGTTCGGTTCCAGATTCGTCTGCCTTGGTCCAAGTTTTTCTGCGGTTTCCCTGGATCACTTAGGCAAATGCTGGGGCACTAATATTTCACAGATAATCTTTCATTCTCTTCAGTCTTCACTTCGTTCGTCTAATTTTTCTCACCCGAACCACCACCCACCCATTCCCACGATTCCTGAAAGGAAGCTAAAGAGGGTCTTTCGCCCTACCTTCCGGCGTAGTCTGCAGGGACTGCCCGGCCACCGGCATCAATGGCTGGTAAAAATGAAACACCCAAGAGTTTTAATGTTTTTTTTTCTGTAATACTATTTTTAGGTACATATATATATAAGATGTATGTTATAATGTAGATAGTAGTCTTAAAATACAATAAGTATAGTAAAATGTATATAATACATATGCATATGCTATATTAAGTAGTTATAAACATCGTTTCGACATACACAACTATAGTAATAGGTAAATAATTAAACTTCGTAATTAATTGCAGTATTCTAATCAGTTAATTGTTCTTTCGGTAACTTTAAGTCAAGATTGACGGGTTTCTCAAGAAGATGATCGGGAAACACGTCACCTATAGGCCAGGTTTCGTCTTGAACTGTGCTAAAAACGCTTCTAGTTTTCCAATACGACTCCAAAGTCATCCTTACGTCCGGTATCTGAGGCGATTTGATAAGGAATTTCAACAATCCGAATTCTGGAAGGAGAATTCTCCACTTTTCACGTTTCTGATGTATTGAAGAAAGAGTTCCGCTAGCACCAGACAATAACGAAATCGTTGTAGTTACATGCAACGACGAATCAGTAGAAGCATAATTTGGAAAAGTTAATGCTGACAAAGGTTCTTCGTCCAGCAGCTCTTGTTCAGTCTTCATCAGGTTGCACAATTTCAAAATCCTTTGAGCGCATAATCGACAGTGACCAAACGTTGCTTTTATATTGCTGGTTTTGGCTATCTTGTGAGAAAGTACACGGGGATTCCCCGTGATGGCACTCCATGTTTCCGAAGCTCTTGCGTATACATGATGAGAAGTTGCAATATATTTTATACTTCCCAGTTGACTGCCATATTTTTGAAAGGAAGTTCGAAGATATGTGTTGATGGCATCTTCGCATCCTTCCAGCAAGTGACAGAAGTATTGTGGATAGTAAATTAAGAGGCCAGTAAGTTTTTCCAAAGGATTTGTGTCGTTAACATCCTCAACCAAAGTGCGAAACGATTCTTCAATGCCCCATTGGTCTTTAGTGCATGCGAAATTATGGCCTCCAATTATAATTATTCTTTGAATGAATGTGGTTCTACCAGCACTCGTTAAATTCTCTAGTACGTAATCGTATAAAGATTTTCTTTCCATTTTCTTTTACGATAACGAATTGCTTGATTAATGACAGCTATTTGGCAGCGAATGTTTTGTGTCTACAAATTGTTTTGTTATACTTGTTTAACAAAATCATTGATTATTGTATGTCTCTGGAGTTATTTAGGGTGCTTTGCATGAGGATAATAGATTTATTACGGTTAGTGATTATTGTTTTGGTCCTGCGTGAAAGTTAATCAAAAATAATGATAATAGTAAGAAGAACCGTTAGCTCCCTAAATTTTAAGAACCGAAAATTGGTTTCTATATCCCAAAAGATGTGAGTGAGGTTCTTTGGCATTAGCCCGTCTTCACTTGCTCAAAGTTACCAGTGAAAACTGAGAAGACCAGGAGTATAATAATAATAATTTATTGCTTAACGGGTATGCACCCTTTTTTACATAAATATAATTATTGCACTAAAAATGGCCTGTAAAAAACGTAACAGTTTCGAAAAAAGGAATGACGATCTGATTTCCCTTCAAATACTACAAGTTTAACACATCAAATGCTACTGTAATGTAGTCTATGCATGAAGGCAGACGCAATTGCCTTTTATGTATCGTCATACCACAACTAAACGTTTCCCTTCAGATTGCTTTATGTTCTTGGCAACAATCACATGATGATCTACTTAAAACCATCAGTGGTTTTACCATTGAAAACTTATCTTCACACTGTTCCGATTAAAAAAGTCGTCATTCTATGAGTTCTCATTGAGCTTTAGATCCTGTTTCAGCATTCTTCCCTTCTTAATATGAAATTTTAATTAAGTGCAAAATAATCAATTTCTTGAGCATATATTGAAGAACTACCGAGATTAGTCTTGCATTGTAGATTCTATTATCATCACAATTAAGCGTTTTTCTGAGATTGCTTTATGTCCCTGACACCAATCACATGATGATCTATCAAAATCCAGGAACCAAAAAGATGTCTGTCCGTATGTTCTTATTGAACTTTAGATTCTGTTATAACATTTACCCCATCATCCCATGAAGCTTAAATTAAGTGCAGAATAGTCAATATTTTGAGCGTATCTCGAAGGACTACCGAGATTAGTCTTGCGTTGTCCATACTATTCACACAGATAGCTTTGTCTCTTAAAAGCTCCCATAATAATCTATCTAAAACTAACGGTGGTTTTACGTTGTATACTTATTTTCATCCTGTTTCATCGTCAAGCGAATGTAGTCCAAAACCTTTAGCTAGAACAATTTCTAAAAATCACCAAAAGTAATTTATCCGCGCGAAACTGTTATTCTGTAGATATTAACAATTACTTCCCATCTTTTACAGTTTTTAATATTAACAGTTAATTTAGAAATTTGAAAAAGATTGTTAAAAGTGTATGTTTGGAGCGCAGCGCTGTACGGATGCGAAATATGGACGATGGGCGCTGCGGAAAAGAAAGAAGGTTAGAAACGTTCGAAATGTGGTGTTATAGGCTAATGATGAGAATATCGTGGATAGAGAAGGTTAGAAATGAAAAGGTATTAGATAGAATAGAAGAACAGAAGACTCTAAGGAAGTCAAGAAGAAATAGGAGAGATAGGTTGGTAGGATACCTTCTCAGGTATGAAGGTCTAGTCAGGAACATATTAGAGGCAGAAACAGGAGTTAGGAGGGATAGAGGTAGACGTAGATTGGATTACTGTTCGCAAATGGTTAAGGATGTGGGCTGTTCTAGTTTTAGGGAAATGCGAAGTTTAGCTCAGGATGGGAAAGAGTGGAGGTGCGTGTTCAACCAGTCTTAGGAGTGACGACCTTATGATGATGAATATTAAAAATGCAATTTTCTTTTTTCAATATCTCTGCTAGTTACCATGCAGGCGCTAGTGTGAAAAACTTATAAGGTGGTCCATCTTGAAATTCTATAAAAGTGAATACTTGTAGCTTTTATTATATTATATCTTCCTGGAGCAAAATCTAAAGGGTAACTTAGCATTATAAAACAGGGTGTCAACTGTAATTTCATTTAGATATACGTATATGGATTAACATATCCATAACAACAAACCTAGAGCTAATAAATACCAGTTGGGCTAGAAGAAACTCAAAATCTTCACTTATGACACAAAACATTTTAAATTTTGTACCTAGTCAACTGATTTTTCATCTGACAATAACATTGCTAGTAAGTTATTTATTTTTATCTGGTTTAAAAAATTTCGAACGCAGGTAGCTATTTGTGAGTATTTTGATTTTTGAGACGGCAGTACGACTTAATCTCTTACAAAATCGTTATAAATTATAGACCGCCTACAGATACCTAATGGGACTACTGTTTGTTTTATGAGCTTAGTCAAAAAAATAGAAACACCGAATTAACCACATACGACACAAAACATTCAGAAAATAAAATTTATATCGTCATTCCTGATTTTACTACGCCATCTATTAATTTCACAAATTTGAAGTTTCAATGTATTTTTTTATGAAGTTACATGTACCATGTACATTACCAGATCACGCAATATGCGTGGGATATTTCAAATACCTTCAGCAACTAGTCATAGAAAAACGAACAAGGGGCGGCCAAAAATACATATTTGTAATTTCGCAGGATAAGCGAACTCAAATGCAAAAGTCACAAACCACTGAAAGTCCGCTTCCTCATCCAAACCTTTCAATTATTCTTGACATTCAGATGGACATAAATTGGGCACCACCTGATGCTGTCCACTGCCAAAAAACCTCATGCATACGTACATTTATTTATACTCTACACAAACGCTCATCAAAAATATTATTTACCTAAAAATTTCCTCAAGGTATTTGTGCATTTGCGTTATATCATATCCGCTAAAATAAATCTATAAAATATGAAAACTCCTTTGTAGTATCTTTCGGTAAGTTAGAGAGCCAAAAGTCAAAACGTCAATTGAGGATGATTTTGATTCTCAAAGAACGGTCTCGACTTTAAAAAACAGTTTGTGATTACGGTGCATTTGGAGTATTTTACCTATTTATTAAATCACAAGCGTCATCTGCCGATTAAGGATTAAGTTGTAGTAATTACTAGTTATAGTATTTTGAATTTTGTAATTCAAAGTATTGTTAACTCAATAAAAAAAAATCTATATAATGAAAGCAAATTTATTCTGATTAATTGCGTGATTATTGTTCAAAAGAAGGTACATGCAATTAAGCTCTTATTGTACCCAATAATGCACATACAGTAGAATCCGCTTATAATGACATCGAAGGAAAATGACAAATATGTTATACTAAGCGGGCGTCATACAAAGCATATAGTCTTAGAAAATAAACAACTTTCTATTTTGGTTAGTTGTTTAGTTTAATAGAGAGAAAAACGACAAATTGTATATATTTATTAACAGAAAAAGAAAAACAAGAATAAATTGTAATATCAATATACATAGGAAGGGTCAGAAAAATAAGCGAAAATGTTATTATTAATCATTTGGGTCACCGTAGCCGGATATGATTTCTAGAGAATCAGTCATAATAAACGATATGTCATTTTAAACGAAGTCATTATATCCAAACTCTCCTATAGAGAATTTAATATGAAAACCAAACAACACTGCAATTACTTCATATTAAGCGGTTGGTCAATATAGGCGGAGCCATAATAAACGAATTCCACTGTATATGTTATCGAGTATGCATATAAAATTGAATACCGACAAAAATTTATTCCAAATATTATTTTACCTAAGTACAGGATACTATTTTTTCGAAAAGGTGACATAGGAGAAAATGGAAAATTGATAGAGAGGGTTGGGATAATCTTATACACCACTAACATAGTGCTGTTAGGTGAGGACTGAGATTTGGAGACTCAGGGGGTGAAGATGCAAAACCCTACTTTTCTTCCTGTGCAACGTATTGCAAAATAGACCAGCTTGTCAGAATTGACAGAACGGTGTAGGCCTTATAGAAAGGTTAGTAAAACCATCTCAATGTGTGCAATTTTTGGTGAAAATTTTGAATGGTTTTCTGTTACAGTCAGTAATAATACTGACATACTGTAAATGTTTTCTACATTTTCTATTGTTTGCTAAGATTTAATATAAAGTTAAAAAAATTATTTATTTTCTGTAAAATTGTGCCCACATAACCTTAAATATGGTTGCGATTTGACTAATTTTGGTCGTCTTATTGACTTAGCCTACAATTTTTTATAATTTTTGTTATTTGGAAGAAATGGTATTCATTTTCTTTACATTCGGGCAGTGCACACTGTCATATTTGTAATTTTTTTAAATCTCGGAAATTTAATTAATCTGTTTCTTTTGCACTTAGAGATTTACATTAAGTTATTCCGTTATCAAGATAAACCTGAGGATCATAGTAATAGTGACACGCAAAGAGAGAAAAAAAGTTAAAAATCTTGTTCATTAAATTGACATAACATAAATCTCGGCAAACTGATACAGGTATTTTCATCTGAAAATAAAATTACTTTTCATTGTAAAACCCGTTAAAATTGGATGTAAATTATATTATTACAATGTTGCCTGGAAGGGATAATTTAAGAATATGGTGAAAAATGGGTGACAGTGGGAAAGATACAATACACGCAAGCGTTTACAGACCAGAATAAAATAGTTTACAGGTTGTAGAAAATACGTATAAAGTTGATATGCGACTGGCCAAGCGTCACGGGTCCCGCTTCTATTTTCGACGAATTATTTACGGGATCACAAGGTCATTATTTGGGTTTATTTTGATGAGCGAATTAACCGCAGTGCACCACGATGTGTTGTGTTCTTTCCTGTTTTGGGTAGAATCAAAACTCAACAAAACATTTTGGTATTACTTAGGATAAAAGGTTATGTTTCTCAAAACTTATGCATACAAAAAAAAACTGAAAAAAGAATTGAATCTTTATACTTCGATGATTAGAAAAGAAAGACAGCACTAAAATTATTTATAATATTGCTTTAGTGCATAAGCACACGATCATGCAGTCGAGAGCCAATAATTGTTGTTGATACTGAAGTTTTTTGTTGATTTTTGCGACGTTTCGATGGCCTTATCGCCAAAGACATACGATTCCAGCCGTTGCACTTTTTGTTGATAAAATAGGAAAATATCATAAATAAAAATGCAATATCTACATGATCAAAGCTCACAAAATTGTCATTATACGATAATGTGTCCCGCGATAAAAATACCTCTGAAAGCGAGACTCGAGTCTCTGTCTCTCATCGAGTCTCTCTGGTGTCGCTGAGAGAAACTGTTGAGAGACTGTCAAAGAAACTGTTTAGCGTCTCTGAACGAGAGACTCGAGTCGCTCATTGAGGGATCCTCATTTCATATCCAGTCTCTGAACGAGAGACTCGAATCTCTCAATAAGTGGTGTCTCGATAGACATGGTTAAAACACAGATCCCAGTCTTTCTACGAGAGACTCGAATCTCTGAACGAGAGACTCGAATCTCTCAATAAGTGGTGTCTCGATAGACATGGTTAAAAAAGTTCAACATATTTCAGAGATCCCAGTCCTTCTACGAGAGACTCGAGTCTCTCAATTTTTCAGTTTTGTTCATTCAGTCTCTCTGTGAGAGACTCCAATCTCTGAATTAACAATTTTATCATTCAAGTCTCTCATACAGAGATGTGAGAGATCCATAAAAAAACCTAGGCAATAACTGAGAGACTGTGGGAGACGCTCTCAGAGATGCTGAACGACTGAGAGACTGGAGAGAGACTGAAAATTTGTGTCTAGGGGTGCCTACTGTTTTCAAATTCCCTTTCTGCTGGTATCTACCGATCTTTTTCATTTACAAATTATTTCAAAAATTAGAAAAAGATTTTTAAAGGTGGTTGAAAAGAAAATATTAGAAGCGTTCGAAATGTGGTGACGATTGATGGGAATACCGTGGATAGAGAAGGTTAGAAATAAGGATGTATTAGAAAGATAGAAGAACAGAGGTCACTATGAAAGTCAATAAATAATAGGCGAGAGGTTGGTAGGACACCTCTTCAAACGTAAAGTGCTAATTAGAGACATTTTAGAAGCAGAAACAGTAGTTAAGATTAGTAGAGGCAGACTAGTGATGAGCAAAACAAGACCAAGACCATTGCTCAAATGCTTATAGTCTTGGTCTTAGTCTTACTGATATGGTTACGGTCTCGGTCTTGGCCTTGGTCTTACGTGTTGAGTCTTGGCATCCTGAAATTATCTCTCATATATGTAAGCTCGTCATGACTTTTAAATAAAATGGTGTCGATAGTTATGAGAGTTAAAAAACTTCCTCCAATGCATAAGTTGACCCTTCCTTCAACGCATAAATTGATCTTGTAGAGAACAAAATAGTACAAGATACTCGAAAGAAGTTAAAAATATCGAAAAAAAAATTAGTTTGTCTAGCTATATTTTAACCGTTTGTTATCCAGGCATAGGAACAAAGGAAACCTACTCCAAGGATATTCTTTTAAATTCAAATAATAATTTTTCGTTTAGTTTTGCGTATTTATTATTGGTCTTGTTCTTTCGGTTTGGTCTTGGTCATACTAATATAAAGACAACCTTGGTCTTTGCCTTAGTCTTACATTTTTACAAGGCCAAGACCAATTTTGCTCATTACTAAGGTAGATCTAGATTAGATTATCGAATAGTTAAGGATGTGGAATGTTCTAGTTTTAGGGAAATGCGAAGATTAGCTCAGCATAGGAAAAAGTGGAGGTGCGTGTGCAACCAGTCTTATGATGATAATGACATGGTTTAATAAAACAAATGATATTTTTCTGAAAAGGTAATGATATGACATCGAAAAGTGGAAAACTATTGGGATCCGACAAATGGGCATACACTATCTGGTGGCAAAACTTATAACTCGAATGAGGGAAAAATTTACATAGGAACTGTGCACGCAAATTGTAAAATTGTTTATTAAAATAATAAAACACGGTAAAAAAGTAAAAATTTTTTTGATGATGGAGTCGACGAAGTTTTCTTCTAAAGTTAAATCAAATAAAAAGTTAATATGTTCAGTGAAAAGCTGCAATAGCACTTCAGACATAGATCTTCACTCTTCACCTACATTAACTACTTTCCAATAAAAACTAACCGTTTTATATATGTAAAAAATATATTCGGAAAATTAGAGAAAAAAGTAAACTAATAGAAGCTTGGATGAAAGCAGTAGGTATCAAAGAAGTGAATTCCGGAATAAAAATTTGTTCACGTCATTTTAATGCACATGATTATATTTCAGCAAGTATTTACCATCAGCCATAACCTTAATATTTAAAACTAGAATCATACTAAAATTATAAAGTGAGGAATTATTTATTCCTGTGTAATTGATTTAACACAATTCTAATGATACCATATAAGTATTTTGAGGTTAAGAACCTACCTGCTGCAATACAACAAAGTTGCAATAATGTGTTTGCAACGTTCTCTTAAATCGGTTTTGCACGTGCAAGTCATCACCTCACCAATTATATAACGTGAATCACTTTTTATATCCGAAGTTTGTAAAAAGTAGGCAGTAAACTTGACGGAATTTGAAGGCTAGCTTCCGGATTTGTTATTTCCGAATTTTATAATGTGATTGGCTTTAAAAACACGCTCACCTTCAACGAAATTTCCTTTCCGAGGCTTTGTGTCACCCCAATCACATATTGTGTCGATACTTATCATTTTATCGTAATTTAAAAACTTGGAAATTGCACGGTACACCATAGGAACTACGATAAATTTTCCCTAATCGGCGCCATGTTTTTAGGCTCCTCCCATTTGACGGATCTTAATACTCAATGTTCTCAAAATTTACCAAAAACTCAACAAACCTAGGCTGCTACTTAAAAAAAAACCAAATTGTAGATCGACGCACTATAATTCCTGATGTGACGTACATGCCATTAATTTTGCGGTCTGGTTCTCAACTTATAAAACTATTATAAAATTGAATATTTCATATGCTTAAAAATTACTTTAAATATTTATGTAGGAATGGCCAATGATTTTATGTCAGTATACCTAAAAATTTTGGCAACGAAAAGCAGGGCTTTCAATCACTAGCAATTAATTTGGTCTGAGAGACGAAAATCTTGTTTACCTACCGCGATTTCCAGGTAAAATTTTTAAAAATGTGCAAAAATTAAGCAGGTACAGGTGTCAAAAATATAAAAACGTTCATACCGATACCAAAAAAAGTTTATTTTTGGGGAATTCACGTGGGTTTTTGCTACTTGTTTAGTTTAATTAAAGGTGTTAGTGTTCGACCATAACATTCAAAAGGCTTTGAAATGTTTTTCAGGTTGAGAAAAATCAAAAGGTTTGTACGTAGTAGGTGGCCTTGCCAAAATCGCGATTTGTGATTCATATTTTTATGCGGTAAATCCGTTCACATGCCACTTAAATACGTCACCATTTTATCTTCTATGAAGTCTCATACGTCATAACCTTAATGAGGTAATTAAACTTGTAGCCCCTCACAATAAATATTCGTAACAAAAAAATACAATTAATTTTTATACAAAATAACAACGGGATAACATTTTTATACAAATATAAACACGACAGTACAAATTAATTTGTGCATATTAAATGATACAGTGAGTGATTGATATATTATCAACACACAGTCTAACCCCTTGATCTAGGAACTTTGCAGTATAGGACAGAAGATCCCTGTATAATTTAGTCAAGCAGTAAGGGAGGATTTTTTAATTTTTGAATCCCTAAAGGGGTTAAAAGGTATCTTCAATGTTTGATGTATCGGTCAAGACCCAGCCCAACCAGAAACATGTCAGTAAGTTCTAAATTTTGCCCAAAGACTTTTTGTACAACGACATTATCCTTTGTATAAAAGTTTTCAAAATAGGTACTATCGCTATACAGGGGTGTAACGGGGGTTAAAAGTTTAATATTATAAAAAAATATTAACGGTTACGCACTAAAGACTTGGTCTAGAATATGCCATTAACTACCAATAAATGTATCATCCAAATTTGGACAGGTTACTGGTGGTATGTTATGAGGAAATTATACCTTTTATTGTTCGTGAAATTAAAATAATTGTTGCGAATACATTTGTTTCAGTTGTTAACGCGGAAAATTGTGAATAGCTTGTTATTGCTACTATAAATATAAGTAATCGCCGATTAGTGATGTACGTCTACTTTTTATTAACTAAATCCTAACGGTCTCTATATAGTTGAGACGTTTAAAATTGGAATAGTACATAATAAAACTGTCACATTTACTTTCTTCTTTCAACTTAGTAACTAGACTAGTGCGGTTACTGACAGAACGAATACTTTTACTCACGGCAGACGTTGTAGGGAATATCGTAAAGATAGAAAAGAGATGTCAGGTAGGAATTGCAGCGAACACTAATAAAGAAAAAGGAATTAATGTGTAACAGAAAGAGATGCAGACATGCAAAATTTGAGCATTTTGCCAACATCCGGCGGAAAGAAAGTTCAACATTCTCTGCAATTTAGGAATTCAAATACACTTGTTTAAGGATATAATTCCAACCAGGAAGTTATAAAGCCGACCCTGACCTTTTTCTTACCTAAACAACCTCTAACCGCTGCACCGCTTACTATTATTCGGTTATCTGTTTTCACTTTGTCTGTAATACTCTTGAAGCATTTCCTAACTTGACAAGGGCGTGTTCAAAACGCAGCAAATGACTTCAGTCCCAGTTGGAAACAAGAAAGAAGATACGTCCATTCTCACAGATAATTTATTGCGAACAATTTTGATCGTCCTAACTATAGCTAACTAAAGTTTATCGTTAGTTTTAATATGAGCCATTGAAAAAGGGATAAATAAAGCGATGTTTCGAGACAGATTTCGGACTCAATCCATCCCCACGTTTAAGCATCGCCGGGTGCAGTAGGTGCGTATTAATTCTAATGCTTGAAGCATTTCTGCGGATTCAGTATTAAGTGCGCTCCCGTTAACGGTGAAGAAGGAGAAAAGACTCATCCAAGTTTATTTGGTTCTACAATGTTTGCATTTATAGATTGTAGCGCAGCGACTGTGTGAGATAAATGTAGCAGATCTCACACCGTTTCTTACAAGTTTTCCTTTTAACATCACCAAAGTTCACCAAGAAGAAGGTTACAGTTTTTTGGTTTTAAACGCGTCACATGCGCTGTAATTTTTTTTCCTCAAAATTTCACGCATTTGTTGTTGATACTACAAAGACTATAACGAATAAAAATAGTCGGTATCTCGAATGTCGTAGATGATAGTTTGGACTGAATTTAGAAAAAAAAACGTTACTTAAAACATATAAATTAAGTAATTTGCAAGAACACCACTATTAGCCAATTTATTTTTAAAGTAATCAAGAAAATTATAATTAAACTACTTTATCACTTTATCTAAAGAAAAGCCAATGATATTTTCATAGAAACTAATTGTCAGAAAATATTTGGTTAACCTGCTTTTAAAACGCTTTTGTGGTTGAAACAAAAAATTAATTTCCTTCAGAATTGGGCATTAAATGTTAGTGAAGCCAAACAAAAACAAATTGTAAACCAGAAACTGTAACAATCTGAAGCAGAATAACCCTTCATAAAACTAGAGAAATAAACTTGAAAATAAAGTTGCTAATGGTATTGAATTATTTAATTTGTTAATAAAAGGATAATTGTTATTACTTTCGTGTTGCATATTTTAATAGTAGTAAAATAGGGGTAAACCTCTCTTTTAATTCTACATTAAAGGTGTAGAAAAAACAAAATAATGTTTGCTTTTGGTGGAATCGTTAAACTTAAGAATAGTCGGTAGCCGTTTGGAGCACAGTTTTAATGTAGCAAGTAAGTGCCAATTTTTTTTTTATAGAAGTCATGGGTTAAAAATAAAAGTTAGAACTGCGGTAATATGTCCAGAGTGAATGACTCATACAACTGAAAACATTGTATCTACTCTGTAGTTTTGTTGCACGATGGTATCTAAACTTTTAGATTTTGATCTGAAGGTACAACACTTTATATAATAATAAAAACCAAGCACTTTAGTTTAAATGCTTTGCGTTGGTTTTATTAAGAATACCCCACATAAATATACCATTATTTTGCCTTACCATGTCGTTTTCAAGGACTGAAGCCTTCATTTTTACAGAACAATACAGTGCGAGTAACAACGTATTACAATTTTTACGTTAAATTTATGTTTATTTTAAGAAAAATGTTCTGAAAACCTAGATATATTAAATTTCTTGCCTGGGATAGGTTTTTATGTTCTTTAAATCTAGTTTTAAAAGTTCTTCTAGTTTGCCCTACTTATATTAGGGAATCTCCCAACTTCAAATTTTTGGTTTTTGTATTACGTTTTACCGTTGCTGTTGGACTGTATTAGACCTAGCATTTTTGAAATTTGTATGCGGTGCTATTTTTGTACGAACATTCGCCGAACTAATGGTAATTTTTTCAATTTTAATGTGTAATATCACACAGGTTATTTTAGAACGATATTTATTTTCAAATAATTTTTTATTGGCGACTTGCTTGCAATGTCCGAAATAACCATTGTTTATGACCGCAACACTGTATGAATCGCGAACATATTTTTAAATCGGCGATTACGAAACACCAGCGCACCGGCATATTATACTTAAAACAAAGTTGGCGCTACAAATTTTTCGTTTCCGTTCCTAGACAACGCCTGACAACAACCGATTTATTTTACATCAGCGTCAAAATATTGAATATTTATGTAACATTAATTCACCATGAAAACAGCGACAATCAAAAAAAAAACTGCACCTTTGACAACGGATCTCGGGAAATCCCTCTCTTGTAGGACTTCTTGGTGGTTTTTTTCGTTGTTTCGGTGGTAATGTTCTCCTCCCATTCTTGAAAGAATTCTGTGGTTGCCATGGTTCATAGCGTGCACTAAACTTCACTATAACAACAATCGCTAACAATCGCGAATCAGAATGATTGTTATTGACGGATATGCCGTCCAAGGCCCACTCGAATTTTATTACTGTATTGTCGCGAACGCAATAAACAAACAAAAGCGAATCGGATTTTGATGACTGACAGATCGGCCCAGAGCCTACTTTTAAAACTACTGTATTGTCGACGATATTCAAGCAACAAACGGTAACAATTGTGAATCGGATTTTAATTGTTGGTTGATCCGTGCAGGACCCACTCGATTTATTGTATTATTCACACTTTATTGTTTAACAAATCACTGATCGTGAGTTAGGTAGATTGCACGGCATGATTGATGGATTAGATGGTGTGGTCGCGGTAAACGGGTCACACTTCAACTGCGCCTGGCGCTAATACGACCGCGACTGCTCTCCGAATTTTTGGATACGCATTTTAGTAAACCTTAGGTGTATTTTAATATTCCGAGAGAGAGAGAGAGAGAGAGATAGAGAACGACGTGTGTGTACGTTTACGACGCCGTTGTCCTAGTCGAAATGATGATGGAACACACTTGCTTATACGAAACCAAGCATTGGATGTGCTATAGGTACATGTACTTTGTTTTAATATGCGGAACTGGCACTTCGACGTTTTTACTATCGTCGTCGGGACGCTCCCCCTCCGCCGCCTTCAAGTTATTTGTGGGATTCTGGGAAAAGCTGCTTGTTCCGGTAGAAATTTATCCCTAATTAGTGACAGTTGTTTTTGTTTGTCGTACACGAAATAAAAGAGAGTTCAATTGTTAGGTTCTGTAGACCATTTAACATAAGTACAAAAAATTGAGCACTGAGGAACTAATAAGTGCAAATTTTTTAAAATTAGAAATTTACACTTTTATTGTCATCAAGCCTCCAATATAATGTCTTCTCCAGGCAAATACTAACAATCAGTACCGGACTAAAATAACTTTATTACTACCTGATTAATATTATTGGTAAATGTCCAGATGATGGTGGGATCGAAAGGGGAGGTCTCCCCTATCACTGTACCATAAAAAGTTCGTGGCGGTCTCACCTCCATAAAAAGTTATGGGGGTTAGATGGGGTGGAGGTAGGGTAGGATCGAAAGAGTAAAACCCCATAAAAATTTTGCGGCGGTCTCACCCCCATAAAAAGTTATGGGGGTTGAAAGTTGATTATTTTGTCAATTTTCATACACTATAATTCAAATAAAATTCAATAAAAAAAATATTTTCAAGCGGAGATGATAGTTTGGACTGA
>NW_020439523.1:19176-67225 GCF_000699045.2 Agrilus planipennis | reverse complement strand
CATTACTTTTACCTTTGAATATTGTTTAAGAATGACTATATAAATATTTACATGCCTAGAAATGTATAAAAATTGGCATATTTATTAACTTTGAACCCCTATAACTTTTTATGGGGGTGAGACCGCCACGAACTTTTTATGGTGCAGTGGTGGAGGAGACCTCCTCTTTCGATTCTTCGAAGGGGGTGGGGGCCATCATCTAGACCTTTACCAAATTATTTGTATACAGAAAAGGGTAATGATTACCATAGTTAATTGTAGCATTCGACTGATTCTTCGCATTGATAAGTATTTTTAATGGGTATGCTCCAATTTCAATGTGAAAATTTTCTTCCCTTTTGGTATTTATTCTATACTGTTCCCATTAATAAACAAAACCGTGCAAATTAGAAAAGTAACGGAATAGTTTTTCCGTTTTTCAAACATCTAGACTTTGTTTATATAGTAGCACATCTAAATGAATTCTGTATTTATTTATTTCAACTTCATCTGTCAACACTTTGTGTTTATTGCTTCACAACGACAACCTTAAAAAATGTTTTTCTGTAAATTACCTATTTCCGCTGAAATAGTAGTGCTGCAGAGCCATCGTTTAGTTTGGAATACAGTTGTTCATGATAGTTTCAACGTCGATCCTGAATCCGATCAAAGTTCTGATTCATTTACTCAAATCTCTCCACATTATTCTTTACAACAGTGAATGTGTAATGAATAATGATTGATATTCGGTTTTGATGACCGTGCTCTAGGATTCCTTTTCTTTCGGTGATGAGACCGATGGAGTCGTTTATAAATTTTTATTTATTTATTATACGGGGAATACCCTTGAAAAAGTATACAGAGTAGAAATTAATAGTAATGTATGAATAATTTGCTTTGACAAAGTGTATAAAAAAGATAACGAGATCAATATAAATATAATCATGAATAGTTCTATAAAGTAAACAATCGTATATTACATAAGCCTCGATTAGCAGTATATGACAGCCTTAATTCAGTCAGGTAGGTTGCTACTTTTCGCTTAAGGACGGTTTTTGAATCACAAAAAAAGTTTGCCGATTGCGAAAGCCCGTTTGCGAGAATCGAAGCTCTGACGAAGGTATCGTTACGTCCAACATCCGTTCGCTTTCTCGCGATGGCAAAGGGTTCATGCAGTCTTGTTGGCCTCGACGGAATACGGAGCACAATCAACGAACGTACTTAGGTCTTGATGGCCCTGATCTAGGATTCTTTTTCCTTCGGTGAAAAGACCGATGAAGTCGTTTACAGGTGGAGGAAATAGAATCCTAGATCATCGTCATCGAGCCCAAATATCAAACATCCAGATAACGGCAGCCGTGAAAACCTAATAACTCTTATCATATGTTTCGGAAGCTAACCTGTTAGTACCAACCAACAGATCTAAAATTTAATTTAATTAATATTTATCAAATAGCGTGGGAAATTTTCTTCCTACCAAGTGTTTCTGAAAGAGCTAGCTCGATTTATTCTGTCGGCCGAATCATGGTTCAATAGTGGTCAAATCAAATAAATTATCGTTGGACAGAAATTGACTCAACCATTCATTTTATATCGCGGTATTCATACCATAAAGAACGGTCAATTCATGGTCCAATCAGTTCACCACGGTAATTCTCTCCAACGATAAATTGATCTGACCATGATCTGACTAATGGTGTGAATTAGACGTTAAGAAGTTGTACTTTATTCAATTTTAAATGCTTTTTCGCAGTTGCGCCATTGAAAGTTCATTATGTATTATTTTTTTGGCTATTTATATTAATACGCATCCAAGTTTATTATCTAATTAATAATCATATGTAAATGCTGTTTACCTATCTTATTTCGTATTTAGAAGGCGCAATACTTACTATCAGGTGTTATACAATCAATGCGTTACTGTGTCCATGTCGGACAAAGCCATCTTTGTTCGAAATGTTAGTAGCAGTTTGCCAAATTAAAGTCGCACCAAGTTTTACAGTTGGGGCTGTCACCCAGGTTACATTTTCATCAAAAATTATCGCAACTCGGGAAAATTAACACTGACTACGTGCAAATTTAAATATTTTGGCAAAATAGCAAGATTTACGACATATTTTTGCCAGTTCATGACTATTCCTGTATTCATATATAGGCACCTCGTTATTTCAGCGAAAACTACTGTAGAATGTGCACGTGTTACTAATTATTATGTATTCATGTACCTACACAGGTATACTTATATGAACATTTTTTTGAAAATGTCTTCTAATTAAAATTTAAACTGAGAGGTTCCTACTACTAAACAAGAAAAAAAGAAACATTTTGAAAACTTGAGAACTACTCTAGTAATGGTAGAGGTAATTTAGAATCTCGTGGGCCACAATCTTGAGCCACTCAGTGACAAAACTCCGCCTGCTTATTAATTTTTACTTCTATTTTAGTCATGTCTGTTAACAATCAAGTCAATTTTTTTGAAATATAAAATTTAAATTTAGTTTCTTACTACTAAGCAAGAAAAAAAGAAACATTTTGCCAAGTGAAAGTTGAGAACTACTCTACTAATGGTAGAGGTAATTTAGAATCTCGTGGGCCACAATCTTGAGCTGCGCAGTGACAAAACTCCGCCTGGTCATTAATTTTTACTTCTACTTTGGCCATGTCTGTTAACAACCAAGTCAATGTTTTTGAAATATAAAATTTAAATTGAGAGTTTCCTATTACTAAGCAAGAAAAAAAAGAAAGATTTTGTCCATTGCGAAAAGTTGAGAACTACTCTACTAATGGTAGAGGTAATTTAGAATCTCGTGGACCACAACCATGAGTCTCCGCCTGGTCATTGATTTCTACTTCTCTTTTTGCCATGTTTGTTAACAATCAAGTCAATGAATGCAATAATTTCGGCCCCTCGCGCATTCCATGTCCAGTACATTTTGAAATACTTTTAACATTAATTTAAAATAAAGCAAAATTCTTTCTAGTTTTAGAAAAACATTTACCATTAAATGAAAAGAATTTTTATGGCATGATTCATGCAAACCTTTTTTTTTTTTCGTGTATTTATTTTCTTTTTAGCGTTAATTTGCTATAAAACTGAATACAATTTAAGACTGTTTTACTACCAAACGATTTCAACAACGTTTGCCTTATATATGTGTGTATATACACATTCTAACGCAAATATTTGTAAAAGCGAACGTTGCCTCTCCATTTATGGTTGTTTTATTCGACATTCTCTTTGTTCAAAAGTCAAAATAATACATCTATCAAAGCTGTTGAAGCTGTAGAAGTACGTAAATTTTTTTTTTTTTTTGAAAATTACCTAATAACTGAATCGAACTTATTTTTTATTTTTTTTTAAGGCAAAATTATATAGGATATATCTATGGGATTATGAATCAAAATATTACATTTGTTTTGGTTTCTACCTTAATTTTTAATATTGCCCAATGTCTAAAAGTTCGTATTGGTAACCGCCGTGATCTGGCTTTCCCCGAACGAAAGCATGTGTGAGCTTTGATCGTCACCCTTATCATTTTCTGGGCAAAAGAATATGTGTTTTCTGGACCTTGATAAAAAAAATTTCAAAAATGTCCGATCCCCACCAAAAATTACTTGCCAATTTCAGGCCTAGGGTTTAGACCTTTGCTTTGGATTCGGCGGGATTTCGGTCCGTCTGCCTTTGTCCAAGTTTTTCGATGGTTTCCTTGGGCCATTTAGGCAAATGCTGGACAAGGAGGACTTATTTCACAGATAATATTTAGACAAATACTGGCGCAGGAAGTCCTATTCCACACATAATATTTATAAAAATTCTGAGGAAAAAGGCCTTATTCCACACATAATATTTAGGAAAATGCTGGAGCAGGAGGTCTTATTCCATACATGATATTTAAATAAATTCTGGGGCAGAAGGTCTTATTCCACAAATAATATTTCAATCTTTTCTGTCTTCATTTCGTCCGTCTCGTCTTTCTCACCTCAGCCACCACCCACTCTTTCTCATGATTCCTCAAAGGGAGTTAAAGATGGCCTGCTGCCGTACCTTCCGACGTAATCAGTAGAAACTGTCCGTCCACCAGCATTAAGAGCTGGTGGGAATGAAGTACCTAAAAAGTTTTTGATTTGACCTCCAGCGTGACAATGTACAAGGGCGGGCTGAAAAGTTCATAGTCTGGCCCATATATGGCTCTACTAGTATCAAATTCATATGATTTTTAGTTAGCCGTAACCTTCAAAAGACACGTGTATAAATTTGACAGCTGTTGCACTATTAGTATCTGAGTTATAGCATTTTTAGTTAAAGAACTTTTGTTGTTTGAAAAAGAATGTTTCATCAAGACAATGCACCGTGTGACAAATCAATGAAATCGATGGCAAAATTCCATGAATTGGGCTTCGAATTGCTTCTGCATCCACCGTACTCTCCAGATCTGGCCCCCAGCGACTTTTTTCTGTTCTCAGACCTTAAGAGAATACTCGCTGGACAGAAATTTCGCGCCGATGAAGAGGATATCGCCGAAACTGAAGCCTATTTTGAGACTAAAGACAAGTCGTATTATAAAACTGGTATCGAAAGATTGTATGACCGCTATAATCGTTGTATCGCCCTCGAAGGGAACTACATTGAATAATAAAATCAAATTCTATCAAAAAAAAATATTTTTTTTATGCTAGCCTACGAACTTTTCAGGCCGCCTGTTATGCCCGAAATCTTCGAGCTTGTTCTTTGTAGTCCGATTATTTACATCCACTTAGTTATCAATTACAGAAAGAATCATTACTATACTAACTATGTAGTTACTGAATCTTTTCACTTATACGGGATATGAACAGGGTAAACTTAATGTTGGTACATCCTTTTACATGCGTTACTATGTTGCAGGTACAAATACCTATCTCATTAAAATTAGACACTTTCAGTTCGCCTTTCTGTATGACACTTTTGCCTTACGGAAATACCTTCAGTTATTTATAAACAGTGGGAAGCTTCTTTATGTTCTGTATTTCTTGTAATTACTGTAGACAATGGCCGACTGGGCAAAACAATTATTGTCTTGCTGCCAACATAATGCGCACCAGCATGTACCGAGCTTCTTTTGTTTTAAACATGCTACAGTATGAAGTGAGACATCTTACAATTGTTTTGAGCAAAATAGCCATCGTATATCACTCAATCCCACAAGAATATATTCACGGGAAAATTATTTTTTAAGAATGCCTCAACTAAATATCTACGCAAAGCTGATTTGCAATTTCGTCTAAGATAAGAATCAACAACTCAGCTTTGTGAAAAGCACATAAACCAAATTAGTCTGCGATTATGGTGAAGTGAGTTTACTAGTACCCAAACCCAGCTCGTTCGCAATTTCGATCTTATAAATGGATACTGCTTGTAGCGTGTTAATTAGATCTCACCATCATCATCAGGTTTTCAAGACACGCACTTCTACTTCTTCCTACCATGTCATGGCATTTCTCCAAAATTAGAACAACTTACTCCTCTATTTGCGAACAGTAGGTCTACTTTTGAATTTCCAAATGAACTGATCATCATCGTAAGATCAGCAGTCCTACATAAGACTGGTTGAACCCTCACCTCAACTTTTTCCTATTATGTGCTAATCTCCGCATTTCTATAACACTAGAACTAATCTAAGTCTACCTCTACCCCTCTCAATTCCTGTTTCTGCCTCTAACATGTCTCTAACTAGACCTTCATGCCTGAGAAGGTGTTCCACACCAACCTATCTCGCCTATTTCTTATTGACTTCCACAGCACCCTCCGTTCTCCTATTCTTTCTAATATCTCACCACATCTCGTACCTTTTATAAACTTTTCTATATTTAAATTAACTGATCTGGAGCATAAAAATGATTTATTTTGATAAGGTTTTTTAAAAGCGNAAAAAGAAGTCACTTCTATGCTCGCGAACGGTTAAATTAGAAATTCAAAAAAGGTTGTTAAAGGTGTATGTTTGGAGCACGGCGTTGTACGGGTGCGAAACATGGACACTGGGCGCGGCGGAAAAGAAAACGAAGCGTTCGAAATGTGGTTTTATGGGCGGATGATGAGGATAACGTGGGTAGAAAGGGTAGAAATGACGAGGTATTAAAAAGAATAGAAGAACAGAGGACTCTATGGAAGTCAGTAAAAAATAGGCGAGATAGGTTGGTAAGACACCTCCTCAGGCATGAAGGTGTAGTCAGAGACATATTAGAGGCAGAAACAGGAGTTAGGAGGGGTAGAGGTAGACCTAGATTAGGTTAGATGACTGTTCACAAATAATAAAGGATATGGGTTGTTCTAGTTTTAAGGAAATGCGAAGTTTCGCTCAGAATCGGAAAAAGTGGAGGTACGTGTCTTAAACGACAAATTTCCAAAGCAAATAGAAAAAAATATATAATCTCTTGTTACAGCAATGCCTGTATCGCCATCTACTGATATCTATTGTTAACTAAAGTATTCAAATGTTAGATAATGGCCTGACCAAGATACTTGTTCATCTGAATCAACAACTCAGCTTTGTGGAAAGCACATAAACCAAATTAGTCTGCGATTATGGTGAAGTGAGTTTACCAGTACCCAAACCCAGCTCGATCGCAATTTCGATCTTATAAATGGAGACTGCCTGTGGCGTGCTGATGAGATTTAACCATCATCATAAGGTTTTTAGGACACGCACTTTTACTTCTTCCTACCATGTCATGGCATTTCTCCAAAATTAGAGTAACTTACTTCTCTATTTGCGAACAGTAGGTCTACTTCTGAATTTTCAAATTAACTGATCATAATCATCATCATCATGGTAAGGTCATCAGTCCTACATAAGACTGGTTGCACCCGCACCTCCACTTTTTCCAATCCTGTGCTGATCCATGCCTGAGAAGGTGTCCTACCAACCTATCTCCCCTATTTCTTATTGACTTCCATAGAACCCTCTGTACTCCTATTCATTCTAACATCCCTCATTTCTGACGTTCTCTATCCACGGTATCCTCATCATTCACTTGTAACACCACATTTCCAACCTTTTCTAAACTTTTCTAAATTTAAATTAACTGATCCCAAGCACTTATTTTGATGAGGTTTATAAAAACGTCGTTCTCATTTTGTAATGCCCATATTAATTTAGCAACCCTCTTGAATAATGCCAATTCGAAGTTACTGTCTTGTTCGGAATGTCATTCCAATGGTACTCCATATCGGCTAATCCAGTCATTCGTATGCTTCGGATCAGTTGTTAAAGTAATCCATGACGACTAAGATATAATCAGTTACCATTGGAAATGGAATTTCTTTTTAATAAGACCGAAATCGTGATCTACTCCTTACCATTAAAAAGGAAAATTAAATTTAACAAATCTTTTGACAAATTTCCTCCTCAAAGTTCTTTAAAAATTATTTAATTTATTGCTATCAAACAAATGTCAAACAATCCATGCTGCACAGGTTTTTATTAATAAAAATGGCATCTAAGTCCAGTGGTCAGTTGATTACCAACAATGTAGACTAGCAGAAATTACTGTTTCCACTAACTCCCTGTGGCTTCATGCCCATATCTATAATACCTTCGCAAGAGTGCACTCGCATAAATCACCTGAACATTTACTGTAGTTGGCAACAAGGCATCTGTAGAATTGTTCAATGAATAAATAAGCACATTGCTCTCATTGAGTTGCGAATTCCAAATATTTCTTGCTTATGATGTATGATGCATGATAATAATTATCGCATTTTAGTATACCATAACAAACGCGTCCAAATCGTATATCAGGAATTATTTTGCGTATTCCAGATGTTTCGGCATGGGAATTTGTTTCGCGTAGGACAAAATAAACAGAAATAAACAAAAATAGATTTCATTCCAACATCCAACGAGAATTGGCTATCAACGTAATGTCTGTGGATTTTTTATTCAATTTTAACCACCTTAGTAAAACTTTTAATCAGTTTTTACCACTTAAAGTCGTTCAGTCTTACGATTCTTCAATATTTTCACAAGTCATCCTCCCCTTACTTGGAACGTCCTAGATGCAACCGGTTATCTTCGAGATAAAAAATATTCGAGTAATCCTAACCTAACCTTTTTGGCTGTTTTTCATTAAATTCAAGATAGTAATAATTCCGCTTAAAAACTTGGGCCATTTATTATCGCTACTACTAATTTGTCCGACGAAAATTAATAGAAAATCGAATTACAGAGACAATTTATAGTGATAAACCCTTACTCAAATCTTATGTTAGAAAAATTTCGAATTAAAGAAACGGCTGAAAAATGGTTAAAAATGATGAGGTATTAGTAATAGGAGAACGGAGGACTCTATGGAAGTCAATAAAAAATAGGCGAGATAGGTTAGTAGGACACCTTCTCAGGCATGAAGGACTAGTCAGAGACATATAAGAGGCAAATACAAAAACTACCATGACGAAATGAACAGTTCCAACTATGAAAAATGGCTCAGGGAGAAATTAATACCTAATTTATTACCTAATTCGGTTATTGTGATCGACAACGCTCCGTACCACAATATACAAGTTGATCCTGCCCCAAATTCAAATTCAAGGAAAGCAAAAATGATCTAGTGGTTGACCAAAAAAGGAATTCCGTTTAGGGATGGTGTTTTAAAGCCAGAATTATATGAACTGGTAAAACAAAATAAACAAAATCACATTCGCTACAAATTCGACCAAATATTGGAAACACATGGTCATACAACTGTAAGGCTTCCCCCTTATCATCCCGACTTAAGTCCTATCGAGATGATTTGGGCTACAGTTAAAGGAAAGGTGGCGAAAGAAAATGACTAACTATAAAACAAAAGCATTACATTTATTGTTTTTTGGTAAGTTATGTTTCTATATTATTTCCTAGTACACTACTGTCCTATCTGTATTAATACTGTAGTTTACGCCTACTGAAAGCTTATTTGTGTATCGATTCCGAGTGACTTACCCAAATAGGTCATAAATGGGCAAGTACTACCTGCGCGACCGTTCGCCAGCTTTCTTCGTCAGGCCTGTACAGCAGTTAAAAGAATAGAGGAAGACCTAGATTAGATTACTAGTCGCAAATAGTTAAGGATGTGGGCTGTTCTAGTTTTAGGGAAATGCAATGATTAGCTCAGGATAAGAAGCAGTGTGAATGTGCGTATCCAACCAGTCTTAGGACTGACGACCTTATGATGATGATGATGATGTTGGTAAGGATGAAGTAAGGCACGGAGAGTGGGGCACTTATCTAGTACTAGCTATGTATTGTATGGTAATAAGTGAGGTTCTGCAAATTTTCATTTTTAGCTTCAACCTTCCTCGACTTCACCACCGCCACCAATTTTGTAATGTAACTCCTTGAATCTCTCCCTACCCTCCCGGTCTCAACCACCCCTTTCGAGCGACCATTTCATTATTTTCACAATCACCATTTTCAGTTTTAACCCCCAACTCTCTCCCTCCATTTTTATCACTACGAACGAAGTCCTTAGACCTCTACCTAGACCTAACCCCCCCCCCCCAAGTTCTGTTCGAACGACTGTACCATCATATAGATAATTATGGAATCGATATTTAGCGGTTGTTGCTGCGCCACTATTGTAAATCCCCGACATTTTTGGTAATTCCCCAATCGTATGATGATGATGATGATGGAAAAAAACGGGGAAATTCGCGAAAAGAAAGAAATGTTTGAGATAAACAACAAGAAACAAGAAACAAGAAAATATTCTAATTAGAAAAGATTTTATATTACAGTAGAAGTTTGAGTTATAGATGTTAGGCTGTAATCCATGACGACTAAGATATAATCAGTTACCATTGGAAATGGAATTTCATTTTGATGAGGTCCAATAAGACCGAAATCGTGATCTACTCCTTACCATTANTCAATAAAAAATAGGCGAGATAGGTTAGTAGGACACCTTCTCAGGCATGAAGGACTAGTCAGAGACATATAAGAGGCAAATACAAAAACTACCATGACGAAATGAACAGTTCCAACTATGAAAAATGGCTCAGGGAGAAATTAATACCTAATTTATTACCTAATTCGGTTATTGTGATCGACAACGCTCCGTACCACAATATACAAGTTGATCCTGCCCCAAATTCAAATTCAAGGAAAGCAAAAATGATCTAGTGGTTGACCAAAAAAGGAATTCCGTTTAGGGATGGTGTTTTAAAGCCAGAATTATATGAACTGGTAAAACAAAATAAACAAAATCACATTCGCTACAAATTCGACCAAATATTGGAAACACATGGTCATACAACTGTAAGGCTTCCCCCTTATCATCCCGACTTAAGTCCTATCGAGATGATTTGGGCTACAGTTAAAGGAAAGGTGGCGAAAGAAAATGACTAACTATAAAACAAAAGCATTACATTTATTGTTTTTTGGTAAGTTATGTTTCTATATTATTTCCTAGTACACTACTGTCCTATCTGTATTAATACTGTAGTTTACGCCTACTGAAAGCTTATTTGTGTATCGATTCCGAGTGACTTACCCAAATAGGTCATAAATGGGCAAGTACTACCTGCGCGACCGTTCGCCAGCTTTCTTCGTCAGGCCTGTACAGCAGTTAAAAGAATAGAGGAAGACCTAGATTAGATTACTAGTCGCAAATAGTTAAGGATGTGGGCTGTTCTAGTTTTAGGGAAATGCAATGATTAGCTCAGGATAAGAAGCAGTGTGAATGTGCGTATCCAACCAGTCTTAGGACTGACGACCTTATGATGATGATGATGATGTTGGTAAGGATGAAGTAAGGCACGGAGAGTGGGGCACTTATCTAGTACTAGCTATGTATTGTATGGTAATAAGTAAGGTTCTGCAAATTTTCATTTTTAGCTTCAACCTTCCTCGACTTCACCACCGCCACCAATTTTGTAATGCAACTCCTTGAATATCTCCCTACCCTCCCGGTCTCAACCGCCCCTTTCGAGCGACCATTTCATTATTTTCACAATCACCATTTTCAGTTTTAACCCCCAACTCTCTCCCTCCATTTTTATCATTACGAACGAAGTCCTTGGACCTCTACCTAGACCTAACCCCCCTCCCAAGTCCTGTTCGAACGACGGTACCATCATATAGATAATTATGGAATCGATATTTAGCGGTTGCTGCTGCGCCACTATTGTAAATCCCCGATATTTTTGGTAATTCCCCAATCGTATGATGATGATGATGATGGAAAAAAAAACGGAGAAATTCGAGAAAAGAAAGAAATGTTTGAGATAAACAACAAGAAACAAGAAACAAGAAAATATTCTAATTAGAAATGATCTTAAATTACAGTAGAAGTTTGAGTTATTCATGTTAGGCTGTACTTAAAAATCCTTAAGAGCATCTTCATTAGTAATAAATCTACACAATTCGGTCATTTTGAGCGTGTATTTTGCTAAATTTTTTATACTAAACAGTCAGTTTGAAACTAAATACATCTCAAAATGTTTTACTTTACATATATCTACAGTCAAATATTTCTTTATTTCTGTGTCTATTTTTCTCTACAAAAGCCTCTACAGCCTATGTTGACCTCGAAGTCCATTCTAAATATTGGTGAAAGAATTTTTTCGAAATCGGATGAGTAACTTCAGATATCTTCCCCTACACCCAAATGATTTTCTTCTTTAATTTCCTTGGTTTTTCATTTTATCGTTTTGTTAGAATCGATTTTGTTACTTATCGGTAAGGTACCTGCTTTATACTATTACTATTACCATTAACATTTATATCTTCATTTTTCTTTTGTTTCACGTTGGAATCCAATGAGACTATTCTCAAGTGTCTCTACGCCCAATTTCATTCAACTGACAGAAAATGTAATTTATGGACTCAAAGTGCACCATTGCTCACAATGAATCACCACATTTGCGTTACGATTCGCAAATATTTGCCGACCGAAAATAAATAATTGGTTCCAATTTTTTAATGGTCCCGTGGGCGTTTAGACTTTCATATTCTCACAATAACTTCTCAGACATGTCTAATACTGCGATATAGAATTCAATAATAAGTATGAAACGTCCCGATTTATAAATTTTATATAAGTTATATAAATATCTATACAAACTTATATACATACTACGATGACTAATTTATCATCATCATAAGGTCGTCAATCCTAAGACTGGTTGGACAAGCGTCTCCACTCTTTCCTATCCTGAGATTATCTTTGCATTTCCCTAAAACTAAAACATCCCACATCCTTAACTATTTGTAAACGGTAATCTAATTTAAGTCTACCTCTACTACTATGAACTCCTGTTTCTGCTTCTTATATGCTTCTAACTAGTCCTTTATGTCTGAGAAAGTGTCCTATTAGCGCATCTCGCTTATTTCTAATTGATTTCCATAGAGTACTCAATTCTGCTATTGTTTCTAATACCTCATCATTCGCTTGTTACACCACATTTCGAACGCTTCTAACCTTTTCTTTTCCGCCGCGCTCACCGTCCATGTTTCGCACCCGTACAGCGTCGCGCTTCAGACATATACCTTTAACAATCTTTTTTGAATTTATGCGTTATCCTGTATTTTATATCATACTGCTTCTTCTATCCTGACTTATCAGACTTCCTACATACCGAGAGTCACTCACTTCTTCTAATTTTTCGTCTCCAATTTTTATATTCGGGCTTTCCCTGCTTTTCCTTCTCTTGCACACCAGTATTTTTGGTTTAGTTCTTTTTTTTGCTAAACTCCCTTCCGAAAAGGTATGATGTTTTTCTCTGATTTAAAGAGCGGAAGCGCAACGTTCTTCGTTGAAGACATCACCTAGTCATTCGGTGTGGAGTCTACAGTATTAAGTGTATAGTGGAAAACATCGCACTTGAATTGTTTGATCGGAGGAAGAAGGTCTATCGTCATGTCGACACAATGCGTTCGTATTTTGTCATGGATGAATACCATGATTTTTATTTCTTTCGACGATTAAAGGCGTGGTCGAGTGAGCAATGCTTTTCCACAAACAACGAACTTCATAATTCTATACAAACGTACCTGATCTCAAAAACGAAAGCAGGAAACACTGGATTAGTAACGAGATTTTAGGACTAGTAGAAATATAAGAACAGGACAGACGAAGAAGGCCAAAAGGATATAAGGCGATAAACTGGGAAATAATGAGAAAATGTAAGGCAACTAAGGAAGAGTGGATATGTGGTGCAAAAAAGAAGAATATTTATAGAGCCTATACGCAAACCAAAAGATAGGAGATTAGAAAAGGAAGATGGTGTGAAGATAGGTGAAATAGGTATTATTTGAATATAAATACTAAATTCCATTCATCAAATTTAAAGAAAAGTAAGACACCAGGTATAGACGGGATACAGGCGGAAATCTTAAAGCATGCAGGACAAGAGATTAGGGATCGTACGGTTAGGTTAGTCTGTCCCATATAAGAGACGGGAAAAATTCCGGAGATTTATCAACGTGACGTAATAGTAACCGTACCAATAAAGGGGAGCGTGGATAAATGCGACAAATTTAGAATAATTAGCTCAACGACAATCATGCCCAGAAGGATGGAAAAGAGGCGGAAGAAGTATTAGGGAAAGGCCAATATTTGGGTGTTATAGAACTTGAACTACAATACTGGTATACAAGGGATGAAAGAGTAGGTAAACAGTGAATATAAAGATAGAAGACAGAAAATTAGAAGAAGTGACTGATTGTCAATGTCTAGGAAGACAGATAATTCAAGATGGATGGGGCATGGTAGAGTCGTCTGTAATAAAAAGAATTCACTTCTGTTTTCGCAAGCGGTTAATTTACACATTCGATAAACATTATTAAAAGTGTAAGTTTTGAGCACAGTTCTGTATGGGTGCGAAACGTGGACGGTCCGATAGAGAAGGTTAGAAATAAAGAGGTATTAGAGAGAGTAGGAGAACAGGGGGCGCTATGGAAGTCAATAAGAAATAGATCAGATAGGTTGGTAGGACAATTTCTCAGACATGAAGGGCTAGTTGAAAACATATTAGAAGCAGAAACAGGAGCTAGGAGGAGTAGAGGCAGGCTTAAATTGGACTAGTGTTTACAAATAGTTAAGGATCTGGGATGTTTCAGTTTTAGGGAAATGCGAAGATTAGCTCGGGATAGAAAACAGTAAATATGCTTGCTAACTAGTCTTAGGACTGACGACCTTATGATGATGATGATGATGATTATAAAAATTGCTTTAACACATTGGTTCTATTTAACCTGGCCTCTCTTACCATCTTTCCAATTGTCATTTATCATTAGAAGTTTACTTATGTCATTAGCTATTTTGTGTTGCTATAATATTTTGAATTACTGACCGCGATGACTCACCGGTCGGGTCTTTCTTTAAGAATAAATACGTATGTTTGAGTGTGTGTGTGTATGACCAGAGACGGAGAGACGTGGCCGACGTCGATGACGGACGACGTCGGGGTCTTGAGGTCCGCCGAACAGAGCGTCGCGGCGCAGCGTAACGGTGGAAATGCAGTTGTCGAGCCATTTCACAGCTGTCACAATTATTCACGGCGATAATTTATAAACGTCAAACCCATTTATACGCACAAAGTAATGAATTTAAACAGATTATTATTCTAACTCGCCGAGCGTGAACGGGAACGGTCAATTTTCCAGCAAACAGAACGTGCAAGATAATGATTGCGACGAAGAGTAGACGTATGGTAAATGGGCGCGGGATCTACTGAGGTCCTACGTCGCCGAATTTTAAAAGAAAAGGTTGTTCTGTGGGCATTATTTGATAATTAATTCATGAGATCGTCTATGCACTTGTGGCACTTCTGTCCATGAAACTTATATTATACATACATAGACCAGCGTTTCCTCGTTGCAGTTTCGCCTGCAGTAAATTGCTATTTGTAAAAAATTCAAGTTTATGAGTCTGATGTAAAATTGGCATAAAATATTCACATAATTTCGTTATTTTTCATTTTCATCCGCAGTACATGTCAAAAATACCGCCTCAAACTCAAGAACTATGATTCTGGTGAAAACGAAATGTGTCCTGGGACACATAGTAGAAGTGAAATATCAACGGACAAGTGGAAAAACGAATGGCAACGGACAAGTGGAAAAACTATGTGTCTCAGCATACATTTTGTTTTCACAGGTTTACTGCAAATTATGATTCAGTTTTTACACGGATCGCAAACAGAGTCAGCCACTTGGAGAGCAGAGGTAAGAAAACAACAGCTGAGCACAGCACACGCCGCCGGGACTCTAGCGGACTCCCTGCTCTCCACGCGGCTGCGCATTATATCGTCTACCCCTTCCACGCGACCGTAACGCTTTTTCGTGACAGAAAAAATCTTAATACTCTCATCTATAAAGAAGTTTCACTTCAAAAACTGAACAACTTACGTTATTCTTGCAATTTCGTTATCTTTCTAATGACGCCTTATTCGACGATAGTTGAGATAGCGGTTATCGATCATGGCTTCGTCCGCAGTGCATATTTAACATCTCATTAGCTATAATTCGAATTCACTTGACTATATTCGATGTAGCTAATGGTGAGCAAACCAAGACTTTCCAGTCTTGATCATGTTTATTCGGTCTTGGTCTTGGCCTTTCTCAAACACTTCTAGTTTTGACTTTGAGATAGAAACAACCGGCTTGCGGATCAACCTCCATCCGACTCCCAGACCAACCCGATAATTTTTGAATTAATTTCAGTGATTAACACGTTAGTGATCAATATTTTTAACTATTCGCATTTTATTGTTCATTATTTTATTATCCTGAAATATCTTTTAATTATTAGCCTATTATAATTTAAAACGTTCCACTATTATTTGAATATAAATACTAAATTCCATTCATCATAACTCACTAGTCTTCGGTATCCCTAGCTATTGTACATACCTGTAAAAGAAAACACAGTATTAGAAAATTAACTATTAAAAAAAAAATTACTTTAAAGATATTTGCCCAATCGCCATATTTTGTTTCCTCTTTACTGCAAAAGAACTTCTACTATATAGCAATCTATATTTCAACTTGAAGTTACAACTACATTTCCTTTTTATATTGTGAACAAATGGAAAACAAATATAAACAATTTAGATACATATAGAGGCGATTAATTTATTTCATCAGTAGTAGAATAGATTTTTAGATGACAATACTTACTGGTTGAGATCTGCTGAAGGTTCCATGGGTATCGATAAAATTATTTCATAAGAGGCGCACTGACAAAATGCATATAAGATTTTAACAGTGCTAACCGAGCGGTATGATCGATCGTGAGCTACCGGAAGCTCGCAAAGGTAGTACTTTGTTCACATTTGTTAATGAGATGAGAATTGTGAATAGAGTGAACGTAAGTCATGACCGATAATATGCTTGTGACATACGCTCCTGCTTTTTATAACATGAAGAGATTGGTAACCACTAGTCTAAAACTCTAAAGGTTTCGACCATTGCCTAGTATGCAGGAGGTTCGATTCTGGGTCCGCCTACCCTAGTCCCCAAGAATTCGCTTGGTTCCCTTGGATCAAATGGGGGTCAGTAATAATATTCCACATATAATCTTTCACTTTTCATCTGTCCATCCACGACCATCACGCACCCACTGTCACAATTCCTAAATGAAGTCTCAATAGGGACTTCCGCTCCGACATAGTCCGGAAGGACTCCTCGCCCACTAGCTTTAGTAGTTAGTGGGAATGAAACAATCACAAGTTTGAGTTTTTATGGTACCTAATAAAATTTTACGACACTAAGAATTTATCAATTAGCACCTTGGCAATTTTACAATTCATTCCTACTAAGGCAGATATGTAAATAAGACTTAACCTGTTGCAAGGTTTATTAAAGCAGATGACAAGCAACAATCGTTTACTTATTAAAAGATAGATGAAAATATGCCAGGGCCTTTATTAACTACACGACGACGTCAATGCACATTCTGAAACTAAGGCATCTGGCCAAATTAAATTCTCTTTGATCGCTACTCGGATTCGTTAAATAAACAATTTGCAATCGTTTCTGTATTTGTTAGTCCGCGACGGGGATTCACGTTAAATGCCTCGCAAAACAAGGGTTCATGATCGGTATATGTATAATATATTTATTATGACTAAATGGATAGGTAAGTTTTAGTCATAGGCTGTGGTCTAGGTGAAGTTTCAGGGAGTATGAATCTTCATAATGCACAAACTTAGAGAACGAAGTCAATTGCGAGGTGTATTTAATTTCCTTCCTTTTTATTGAAAAACAAGTTTATATAATATCTAACTATAGGCAGTATATCGCCATCTAGTAGAGGTTTGCTACTAATGTGGTATTCCATGCATTGAACAAAGCCTTATTACCTTGCCTAACTGAATCGACAATGTATACAAGTTGCTCTTCAGATAACTAATAACGCTGGTTGTCCATGAATCCGATCAAGTTGACGTCGGAACTACGTCAGTTGAACGCGAGAATCGGACGCTCATAAATGAGTAATATTTTCTGTTACCACGACAGAGCGGCATGGCTCAGAAGTTTAGATTATTGCTTAGCATTCGGGAGGACGACGGTTCGATTCTGAGTCCGTCTGCCTCGGTCCAAGTTTTTCTCTTCTGTCTTCATTTTGTCCGTCTCATCTTTCTCACCCGAACCACCACCCACCCAATCCCACGATTCCTGAAATGAAGCTGAAGAGGGTCTTCCGCCCTACTTTTCGGCGTAGTCCGGAGGGACTGCCCGGGAATAAAACATGAAAAACTGAATTTGATGGCTCGACCAAATTACGATCTGATCTATCAGTTCGATCAGTTTTGTGGACAACCGGAAATATCAAGAATGTGACAATGTGGTATCATCACAAACTAATACAACTTGTAATATGTATTTCATTATATTTAAATAATGATATAGAAGAAATTGGATCAAGGCGGGTTGATCCGTAATTAAATCTTATAGGTACTACAAGAATTATAAGCACATAAAATTGATAACTCAATTAATTTCTAGGGATCCTTTTGGTTCTTTAAAAACTATCGTACTACTAAAAGAAAATCAGTAAACTGTAATTTAAATGAACTTAAAAAAGGCTTATTTAATTTTTTGAACTTGACTTTAAACGCTCTGCCAAGCCGCAGTTTATTTTTGAAAAAGTCGGTCATAAATTGCATTGAATGATATTAACCAGACGTATACCACGCAATAAATGTGATGTACGAGCATTTAATGATCTTAATTCTTCATGTTTTTGATTGTTCAGTTTTTAAATAAATTTTTATGTACTTTTACAGCGGTTTTTCGGTATTTATTATAGTTTACAAGTCAGGGTGCGAGGGCCCCCTGAGTTTAAGGTTCTGGTAGCTACGCCACTCGGCTGAAAAAAGTAAAAGAAGGTATTACATCGACCGGGAATCAAACCCGAATAATTCCAAATACGTATGAATTATTCTGATTGTAAAAATTTCATGTTTCTAGTTGTTTTAATGTGTCAAAAGCTGTAATATGCGACACAACGAATAAGTGAAATTATCCAAACGTTTTGACTTGCGATGTCTTTGTAATCAAATACATAAACGTAAGGGATCATTTGGGCTACAAATTCCAAACAGGCTAACTGGCTAAGCCATACTGGGGTGACTCTGTCATAATAAAACACTCGTATGTTCATTATCTTAGCTTGTTCTTTCTTGACACACTTGTTATACATATAATTGGGGTCTTATTGATAAGGTCAAAAAACATCCAAACATGTAATGTACCATCATCATCATCATCATCATATAGGGTAATCAGTCCTAAGACAGGTTGGACACCCACCTTCACTGTTTCTTATCTTGAGCTAATCTTCGCATTTCCCTAAAACTAGAACATCCCACATCCTTAATTGTTTGTGAACAGTAAACCAATGTAATTTATGTGTATAAAAAATTCTAATTGAACTAAATGTCAACCATGAATGATAGAACCCAAATTCTGACGTCCCAAACAACTTGGCAACAAAACTGCATAGTAATACTGTTTTAGATAAGCAACGTCACTGTTGAATACTATGTACCAAATGTAACTGGATTGTGCAACTACAATATTTGTATCACAATTCTACTAACAACCTGACAAGCAAGGATATCTTTACTAGAAAAGGACGTTGTCCAAACATTATTGAATCCCACGATATTCAATTTTTTTATAGATGACTTTCACACGTTTCTGTACTCATTCATGATCATGATTAATGAATTTTTCAGGTTTTTCTTCTTTAATTACAAGTATTTGATAATATCTAAGTATAATGTTCTCTCATTTTTCTCACTCCAACCACCATCCTCCTATTCACATGATTCCTGAAAGAAGGCTGAAAAGAACTTACCCTCTAACTGCCCACCTGCGTTAGTAGTTGGTAGGAATGACACTCAGTTCAGTTCGCCAAATTGATATCTTAGTAAGGCGTTGTGTAGTAGCAAAAGCGAACTAGATGGCGATGCATTGCCTGTACTTGGATATTATATAAACTCGCTTTATAGCAACTCTATTGGTTTAATCAGTAATTAATCGAGACTACCTACAGTTGGCTGATGAAATATACTTGATAATTAACATACAACATCACAAACTGTTTTTTTCCAGAAAATTATTGGTCGTAAAAGTTGAAATAATTTCTACAGAAAATATTATTTCTAGATTTACATTAATAAAAAATAAGACTACATAAGAATGACTCCCAGGAACTATAAACAGATCACTAGGTATATGCATAGATAGTCTAGCCAAGAAATACATCGCACCTTATCAATATTGATTACAGAACGTTAATCGCAGATATTGCCAATAAAAATATCAGCCAATTCATAAACAAAAGTATGGAATAGTTGAAGGTGTGTTTCACCTTTTTTTTTTTCAAAAAAAAAAAGTGATGCCAAAAACACACTCATCGAAGAATTTCGCAAAAACAGAAAACGTCATAAATGACAAATTTATTTGCTTGCTGTGTGACTTTCTTTTTCTACCAGTATCAATAGACTTTTTAGATAAAAGTGGGTAGATACATGATTTTCGATGAAACTGAATGTAAAGTAAGTAATGTTTGGGTTCCTGAAACTCGAAAAAGAAAAAGAAAGTTGCCTGTTTGGTAGCGCTTATTTAAGTGCTAATGCTCACGCGTTACAAACTATACCTCTATTTACATACAAGTTATTTATTCGGCACAAGCGCATAACTATAATTACGTATTTATTGAAGCAATGTTTTCGATTACATCTTTAAAAATATCGCCGTATAGTGCTACTCCTCGTTGCCAGGGTGGCAACTCGTCCTAATGAGTAAACAGTGGCGACCACCAATTTAGCCATCGTGGGAATGGGTGGGTGGTGGTTCGGATGAGAAATATGAGACAAACGACATGAAGACAGAAGAGAATGAAACATTATCTGTGGAATGTTAGTGCACCAGCATATGGCCAAGTGATCCAATGAAACCACAGAAAAACTTGAACCAAGACAGACGAATCCGGAATCGAACCAGCGCCCTTCCGAAGGCTAGGCAATGGTCTAAACGTCTAGGCCATGCCGCTCGGTGGTTTTTGAAACCCAAATTCTCACTTTATGGAGACAACTAACTCAATTGCGATAGGAGTTTACAGACATAAAGGGGAGGTTATCAGGAGTGATCTAGGATCAGGATGCTAACAACTGTATTTATTATTAAAAACTAGAATTAACGTTTCCAGAAAATCATTTGCGCCACGAAAATTGGCGAATTCTTTAGCAATACACAAGTTACAGTGTAACTTCTCATCATATTACGTTCTATCTAATAAACGCTTACGGTTAACTTCTAAAGAAATCAGTGCTATGTACACGTAGTTTCCTGTCCGCATTTGAAAATGTTAACCCTCTCAGATTAAGTTATGGGGTAAGCTCACCTTATTATTACCACCCACATCCTCAGGCATTCTGGTTACGTTTCAATAAATTGTTACAGCCTACTACGCGGAAACACTCATCTGTTGTTTAAACCTTTAACTATCGCTTGTTTACACGCACGCCATTTTCGCGTGAAAAGTGCCGTAGGTGTGAAAATATAAAGTCAATATCATCGACAATTTTTTTAACGTCAAGTACCGAACTTCACTAGATTGCACGGCATTATCCGAAGCACTGGACCATTTCACCGGCGGTCACATTATTAGATGGAAGCCAAAGTTAAAAATGATTGTTAACATGCAGTGGCGCAGGTGTTGCATGATACCTTTTGGTACCGGTGGCCGAAGGGTGAAAGACAGATTGGACAGCATCCAGTGCCCCACAAAACGGTTTATAAATGCCTGTCGGCAGTAATAACCTATTATTCTTTAAAAAAATACAGGTTATACTACAGTGAATAATATCTAATACCAGGTTTGCCGCAGCAAAACATCAACGGTGTTTTACGGATTGTTTTGGAAAGAGTAAGAGCAAAAATATTTTATGACCGGCTTTTATTTGTAATTCTGTCATAATTGTGTCATATTTTGCTACGTTTTCCAGAATTATACAAGGAAAGAAAACTATTAAGACATAATCTTTTATTTCGCAACGTTTCGTGTTTTATTAGCACTTCATCAGGCTCTCACGAAATAAATGTGCTCGACATAGTCATAAAAATTGTTATATCCTTGTCGTATCATGACTTTGTCGAGGACATTTATTTTATGAGCGTCTGATGAAGTATTATTAAAACGCGAAACATTACGAAATGAAAGATTCGTCTTGGATTTGAATTGAATCCTATTCCATCTGATCAACAACTATACATTTATCATCAATGATCCAATTCCACATTATCAACCATATTAAATACTAGTTAGCGGTAAATATCAGTAAATGCGATATCTTTTGAAATTATTCTGGCTGTGTTCTGAGTATGTATTTAATTCCTCGAAAACAGCTTCAAGGATTATAACGATATTCACAGCTTAGGGGTGTCATAGTCTGAAAATCTGATTTTTCGGAAAAAAATCCGGAAAGCCCATATCCATTAAGTTTTAATAAGTCTTAGTCGATAGACTGAAGCTCAAAAAACCATATAACCTACAACTTTATAAGAGTAAGACAGCCTAGGTGTTTTAGAGCCAGGATTTTAATCTGAAATGGTTTTACAAATTGGTAAAGGCTTTGGCGGTCAGTTGGTGAACTTCTGATCCTTGATTCAATCTAAAGGCCGTCGTCGGTTGGAGTTGATTCCTAAAGTTTCGCTATCACGAGTGGCGAGCTCCTTTAGAAGTCCTTCCATCTCTGATGCTAGATGTAGAATGAAATGGTTTTCTTGAAGAAAATAAATTGCAGCGTAATTCATTGCAAAAGATGATTCTCTTTCAAACACTCTCTTTCAATAGACAACAGATAAACCAGCGGAGAGGATACAGTATAGTGGAAATCAATGGGGTAGCAGGTGCCTAGATTCTATTGGCTTGCTAGCGGTCGACTGACGCAAAGGTACAGCCAATAAAATCTATGCACTACTCTAGGGACACCACCCATCCTCCCTTGTGATCTTAGCTCTCCTCAAATACATATAATGACCCTTTTACGCTCAATTCCTATATCCCTTTAAAACTGTAATTCCTAATTACCACAACTCATGTGACTCGAAATTTTGACTTTATGAGGTTTTGGCATTTGTATTAAACTGCAAGACGTCCTAAGTTCACGGTAAGCGTAATATAAAATGATATCTTATTTGTTTCTATGGTAAAAGCTGCACTCAAGTTGTAAGGTAAATTAATGCAGACTTCTTAAACGTACAAGATCTTTTCCTTTTGAAATTCTTATAAGGCTTGATGCTCTATGTCTATGTTATGGACAGGCACATAAATATTTCCAGGTAAGGGATTCCTATGTAGCACTTTAAAGCAGTACTCCTATTTTTTACAAAACAATTTATCTAGAGCTTCAGTACTTTGCGTTATTGAGAAAAATTCTCTAACAAATCAGAACTGAACTAAGATGATGTTCTGATTCTGATAAACGTGAATTAACATCCTCTCGTCGCGTATATTTTAACACAAAGGTATTCGGAACTAGTTCATTCGATTAACACGTCAATTTCGATCAATTGACGGCGTGCTGTATAAATTGATTATTTTTCGCCGGTCTTTGAGTTCGGACATCAGTCGATCTGTGCCACGCCACTGATGGCTAAGTGAATTTATTTTTCTGCCACCGTCAATTTCAGTGGGCGATAATACTTTAAGATTTGGGCCAACGTATTTCTGATCGCGCGCGGATTATAAATAGAAAATAAAATAAATTTCCTTTAAATAATGTCCAAGCATAATCAAACTCGTGTTCGAAATATCTGTTTCTACATTATTTGTGATAACTCTCCGAATTAATTGCGTTGTATTTATGCACTTAATAAATTACAATTTTAATCCAGCCCAAAATTAAAGGAATCTAAAGCGATTTCTGATGGAACTCATATGTATCTGGTCGTGCTGATCTTATGTACCGTACACCATGAGCGAACCATCGATTACAGAACTGTTGCGTTATTGCTGTAATTCCCTAATAGTTTTCGTACTTCCCCAGTCGTATTAGCTTGAGAGATGCTGCTTTCTTCTTGTATTCTCTTTTTGTTTCTATGTTTTCGTGGAAGAGGGGAAATCTTCAAAAGACACCCAGCCGTCCGTACGACACTACCCAGTCGTACACACTACCCAGTATTCTCTTTAGTTTGGTATCTATACCGTTTATTGTAGTTAGTTATTGTGCTACCTGCGCTTTGCATACAGAACCTCAGTAATTTATAATTTAAATCTGCAATTACAGTAAACTAAAACAACTAACTACTCTAAAGTTTTTAGAAATACATATGTCAGAGCAAGTAAAGAAGCTCAGAGTTTCCCAGTATTGACGAAAATTTTATAAGGGGGTTGTTGTCCAACGAAGTAAACATTTTATAATGAGGAAATAAGCAAAATAAATTCGTTCACAAATAACTGAAAGTCATAAAGGATTTACGACCAGTATGGGATCCCTCAACATTATCGTCTTAGGTCGTCAGTCTTATCCTGAGTCAATCTTCGCATTTTTCAAATCAAATATTGGTCTACCTCTACTACACTTTAAGTCATGTTTCTCCTTCTTTGACTAGACCTTCATGTCTGAGAAGGTGTCCTACTAACCTATCTCGCCTATTTCTTACTTATTTCCATAGCGCCCTCTGCTATTCCATTCTTTCTAAAACCTCATCCTTAACCTTCTCTATCCACGGTATCTTCATCATCTGCCTAAGACCTCACATTCTAAACGCTTTTGACATTTTCTTTTACGCCGCGCCCACGCTCACTACGTTTTGCACCACACTCTTTTTTTTTTCTTTACTCCTCCTTGCTGTGTCACTTACAAATCTGAGTATGCATGAGATGACCATAACGTCTTAGTAGAGCAATTTGAAATTCGCTTTTTAAAACATTCTGAAGTGAAAATCATCCTTTCGACCTTTGCTGTCATATTATAATGAGTATGTATTAATGTTTTTGACGTGACAACGTCTTATAATTCGATGGAGCACGCACGAAAAAACATGACTCATGCGGCGTTACCTCGCCCTGAGGCGTTCCATTTAAGGCTTGAAGTGCAAGCGAGAGCGCGGAACGAGCGACAAAGAGGCACAATCGGCCTCCGCGTTCGGCAGCGTTCGACATCTGTCTCTCTCCTACTTGAGTGAGCGATGCGTCCGCGTGGACAGCTGCTAAACAATAATACATTTCCATTTACCTCCTTCTCTATATCCATACAAAATATCTATCAAACAAATAAAATTAAAATTTTCTTTTGAAAAATGAAACCATTTAATCAGTATTTTCTTATGACGTTGTCACGTTCAACTATCGTCAGTAAACCGACTTTACAGACAACCGATTTTTTACGTATTAAGTAGGTACAACATTCAATAGAGACAATCAGTAAAACGAGTGGCACGGCATGGTATAGAAGCCTAAATTATATTAGCCTAGTATTCAGGAGGACACTGATTGAATGCCGATTTTCGGGCTTAATTGCCGGTGGTTCTTGGTCCAAGGGGAACGAATCTTGAGCCACCACCTTCGATAACTCCGAATATCGGACCCTCTTCAGATAAACCCTTCATGCTTTCAATCTCAAAATATCCATCGAAATTTGAAAATCGCGTATAGTTCAGCCGTTCTTAAGAAGGAACCTTATATCGGCGATCCTGTACACCTGACAATAGCCTATACTCTATATCTCTTGCCTACATCCCAAAGTGGCATAAGGCACCTGACCATGGAGATTGGAGAGAGCATAATGAGCGCAATCCATCAAACTCCACAAATCCTTTTTGAGCGAGTTTTGTGTCACTGACAGCTAATGAAAAACTCACAATATAATTGAGAGCATCCTCTTTGTGGAGTCTGTTATTATTTTCGGGTTAACCTTAAACTTCCAGATGTCCTCAACCATGGTAATACTACCCAAAATGTCAAAGGAATGAAACTGATCATAAAAAGGCGTGATTTTTTTCGGAAAAAAGAGAGTCGTCGTTATTGCATACTCGAAAACATTTCCAGACCAGTTTCTGTACAAAATGTCATAAAATTTTCTGTGGACTCTTCGGGTTCCAAATCTTTCAACAACGTTTTTTACGTAGTACGGTTATTACGTAATGTATTTCAAATGAGTCGTTCTTTGATCCGTTTAGAAGAAGAAGAAGGACGACCGCAGGGACGTGTGTTTTAGATTAATTAAACAGCTTCACCTCGTAACTGAAACGTGTAAAACCTTGCATTATGTGGACCACGGTTCGGTGTGGGCTCAACACTCCACGTCAGCAGCGAGACGGGTTCATGAGCGTTGCAACGGGTGACAGTTTAATTAAAAACTTGCACGGTGCGTGCTCAGGGCAACGCGTACGCATACATACGCACACACACACACACACACGCGCGGCACTATATTATTATATTAATGCTATTAAAAGCAAGAAGGCCCGCTGATCGACCCGACACATCCAAACAAATCATTCGCATGACGCAGCCTTTAGAATAATACGCGTACCCTAAATAGCATACGTAACCAAGATGACTAGGAGACAGGAACAAAAAGTTATCCCGAAACGTCATGACTAAAAAACAATAGAAAACGCATGAGTCCGCTGCGCAATGGTCGACTGCGCGTCAATTTCGATATTGTCAATTGTGAAACATAGAATGTAATCACAATCGCGTCGAACCAGATGCGCACTGAACTACTGCGCAACGAATTGTCAGGCACAACTTGGTGACGAATTTACGAAATTATTTCTAAAGTGACCCACTGAAAACAGTAAGTGCGATTTTATACCGTTTAGTATGATTTTTGTACAAGAAGCTCAGACATCAATTTTGATTGTAAGAAGGACATCTAAATTCAATTTTTGCATTCATATTACTTCAACCCCCAAAGGAGGAAAATAACACAAATGGCGCGGTAAACGCCATCTTTAGTACGATGGTACATTTTAGGATTACGTATGCTCCAACAAGGTCCCTTTAAATATATGGATATCTACTTGCTGAAACGAATCCCAGCGTAGCTAACCTCAAAGTGATGGGCACGTTACCATGATCGAATAAAATAATTCGAAGTGGTCTGTATTCTGTCGAAACTGCCAGACGCGGATCGCGATTTCGATCTTTTTGGATCTCATCAGCGCGTCGCAGGCAGCTCCGACAGAACACAGACCAACTTTTACCTGCTGTCTTAACAGTGCGTTTTAGAAAATACTACAAATGGCGCAGTAAACGCCATCTGTAGCACGATGCTACATTTTAGGATTACGTATGCTCCAACAAGGTCCACTTGTGTGGATATCTACTTGCTGAAAACGAATCCCGGCGTAGCCAACCTCAACGTGATAGGCACGTTAGCTTAATCGAATAAAATAATTCGAAGTGGTCTGTATTCTGTCGAAACTGCCAGACGCGGATCGCGATTTCGATCTTTTTGGATCTCATCAGCGCGTCGCAGACAGCTCTGACAGAACACAGACCAACTTTTACCTGCTGTCTTAACAGCGCTCAAAGGGGGGTTGAATTTGAAATGAAATATCAGGTCAAACTACACACCACCTGAAAGGCATTTTAAATTCCTGTTCAACAATTTTTTAATGTTTGAAATCGCTCTATTAATCTCCGGGAAACTGCGCCTTCAATATAACATTAATTAAAACACGTTAAGAAGAGTAAAGTCAAGTAAGCGTTGGTTGTCATGGAGTTTTGCGTGTCAATTGATCAAATATTAAAAATGATCACCGCCAACTCCATGCAACAACAAAGATTTTGCTTAAATCGCTGCCGAACATTCTGCTGCTATTGCTCTTCTAAAGAATTCCGTTTTTTTACATAGATTTTACTTTTCAAACGTCCCCATAAGAAAATATCACAAAATGCCAAGTCAAGCGATCTTGGAGGTCATTGCGTAGAACTCTTGGGACCAAGCCATCAAGTAGGAAATCGTTGGTCCAATTTTCTGACTGGCACGTAATGAAGAGAAATACCGTTTTGTTGGAAAGTAATTGATTTTCATTCCTTATTGTTGCATGAAAGTTGGTGGTGGTCATTTTGAATGTTTGATCAATTTACAAGTAGAAAGTCCCATTTGACAAACAAAACTCCATGACAGCCCACGCTTGTTTCACTTAACTTTTAATTAATGTTATATTGAAGGCGCGTTTTCTCTCCGAATTCAAAAAAATTAAAAACTATTGAACAGAAAATTAAAATACCTTTCAATATCTTGTTGTTTCACCTGATCTTTTATTTAAATATTCAAGGATTCTGTCCCTTCCCGCGTTGGTATTGAAGTGACATAAATGCAAGCATTGAATTTAGATGTCCCTTTTATAACCAAACTCAAGGTCTTAGGTATTTATACAATAATTATTCTGTAAATGGTATAAATTTATAAAAACAATTTATTGCAACCCGAGAAATATATCTATACACTCTTTTACATAAAAAAACTTACACAAACCTGCAAAATCGTATTTATAATTTTTGGCAATAAATTTTCTCTTATTTTGATATTATTTTTAAAACAATAACAATATATTAAAGATTATTACAGCAGCGAAGCTGCACCAGTTAGATTGCCATAATAAACATTTGGTTTATTGCCTTTTTTGCAAGCCAAAAACATTGTACAGGTTTTTGGCAAAAGATCCAAAGAATTTTATTGTTTAAACGATGGCTAGCCGTTAATAGGTATTTATTATGTTGTGTTTTTATTTTTCTGAGTTAAAAATTGTTTACCAAAACATTTCTATAGTAAATTAGATTTAATTAAAATTCTTTAATGTTTAAAATATAATTTTCAATTCAGCATTAGTTTCACGATAGGTACATTTTTTCAAACAATTATGTATAGATATGCTAAAGAAATGACAATTTCATAGGATTAGTAAATGTGCAATTTGAAAATTTTGGTGAATGCGCCGGCCATCCACAAATCTTAACTAATATTGTACGATAAATGCGGCTATGAGTTTCTTTGTTAGCATTTGACGGATTAACCACTCAAACATATATCATAAAATTTTGTAAACACGTTGTCAGTGACATAGAAAAGAACAGAGGGTGCCTTTTATCCAGAAAAAATACACAGTTCCCGAGGAATTAAAAAATTTCATTCCATGTCTATAAAGGACAGTATTTACTGTCTTGGTCAGGACAAATTTATCAAATAATTTTAATTTCGATGACCTTTGACACGTATTTAGGATATCAACATGAGTGAAGCCGCAGGTAAAACCTAGTTATGTAATAAAAAATATACTTTATAACCAGATTTATTGTATTTGAACACTGTCTTGTGACACTATGGTTTGTTCAGAAATATGCAGCGACTATAAAGATAGGAGGCGAAAAATTAGAAGAAGTGACTGATTTTGGGTATCTAGAATGTCAGATAAGTCAGGACGGAAAGAGTACTAGAGATATAAAGGTTAAAAGCGTTCGAAATGTGGTGTTACTGGCGAATGATGAGGATACAGTGGATAAAGAAGGTTAGAAATGAAGAAGTTTTAGAAAGAATAGGGGGAGCAGAGAACTATGGAAGTCAATAAAAAATAGGCGAGATAGGTTGGTAGGACATCTTCTCAGGCGTGAAGGTCTAGTCAGAGACATATTAGAGGCAGAAACAGGTGTTAGGAGGGGTAGAGGTAGACCTACATTGAATTACTGTTCTCAAAAAGTTAAGAATGTTGGTTGTTTTATAGGGTTGTTCGGAAAGTCATTTCGTTTTTATTTGTGGAATTGAAAGACAGTTTTCGTATAATATACAAATACTTTATTAAATTACATCTCGAAATTGACGATTACCTTCGCGTTATTAGGGACGATTCCACCATTATAAAATGTATGAATGTTTTTGTTTCTGACCTTCATACTATGTTCACTCAAATGAAAACTAAAGTAGCTCTTTGCCCTAAAGACGATAAACGTTTCTTGATTCCGAAAACAACTAATACGCTTCCGTGGGGACATTACAATATAAAAAACTCTGAACATTCTGTCTCAAAGTTGAACAGCAAAATTGATCAATTAATCCAAAATTTTAATCAACCGCACACAAACAATTTAACGGTTGGGGAATATTTTATTCAAAAACTTTTTGAAGCTTCTTCACTTCCAGAAGAATCTATTGATAATATTTACGAAAACCTTACATAACAATAAGTGTATAGGCTATATGTGTATATGTAAATAATGCTTCAATATTATATTTTAAACGTTTCCTACAATACTTCTCCACTTTACCTCACCTACATCGTCATCAGCAGCATGACTGTAATCATGTCTACACCAGCCTTCCCAACGGTGATTTCAAGATGGATAAGATGGGTAGGTTTGTCCCCAATCACATTTTAAAATTTGAAAATTATCAGAAACGTATNTATGTTTGTGTGTTTGAAGAAGTTTCACTTCAGTAGCGTGTTGTATAATTACACGTTATATATTTTTTTTTATTACATTTTACAGTTTGTAAAGTAAATTCAAAACATTTACCTAATTCTAATTTTGGTTTGTATTAAATTAATTATTTATTTAGAAATAAGAGAAAATTCAGGCATGAAGGGCTTGTTAGAAACAAATTATAGAAACAGAAACAAGAGTTAAGAGAAATCTTAGGACTGATGACTCTATCATGATGTACAATAAAATTGAAAAGTTATGTCTTCAAATGTGGTTAAGTTTACCGTGAAAATTTGTTACTAAAAATAGTGAAAGGTAAATTTCCGTAAGGCTACGTGAAGTCAAATGCTCCTTTTTGAAAACAGGATTATTTTAATTTATTAGTTAATTAATTTTTGAATTGCAAGTTCTGTTACCTATTGATTACTATAGAATTTATGCCTTTCACCATAAATAATGTTACCGCCGGAATAACCCAACGTATACACACCGGCACAATTAGGGGAACACAAATCCTAATATAACTTATACAACACTCCTTTTTGAAGAATTAAACCAAAATTATAAAAAATGAAAATTGAAATTTTTTTCCTTATTGATTACTATAGAATTTATGCCTTTCACCATAAATAATGTTACCGCCGGAATAACCAAAAATACATACACCGGCACAATTAGGGGAACGGAAAAAAAAGTAAATTTTGTCGAATATCGTCGGGTTTTAGACAGGTGGTTTTTGTATAAGGGTTAATACTAGTGTCCGACCGAAACTAGTTTTTACGACCGAAACCGAAACCGAAACCGAATTTCGGCAACGGTCTCAGTTTCGGCCGAAACCGAAACCGAAACCGAAACTTCCTTATAAGGATCATGTTTTGAGAGAAAAANATAGATGTTGTGCATGAATATCGACATCTAGACCATATGCGTATATATATCTCATACATATGTATGTAGACACAGTATGTTTCATTAAAATTGCATTTGTTGTTCAATCATTCATACAATTTCGACAAAAGTGATTGATAAAAGATATACAGATAAGGAAAAATACTTATCGAACACAAAAATGTATTTCTTAAACTATGTCTATATAAAAATCTCTTCTCATTATCATAAGGTCATCAGTCCTAAGACTTATTGGACACGCACCTCTAGTCCTTCCTGTCCTGAACTAATCTTCGCATTTCCCTAAAACTGGAACATCCCACATCCTTAACTACAGGGTCTACTAATCTACTTCGCTTGGATGGAATTTAACGCGCCGAACATGACCGAGCAGAGCGCGAGAACTCCCGAACGCAGTTTCGGTTTCGGTCGTAGTTTCGGCAGGTTTGCCGCCGAAACCGAAACTAAACCGAAACTCGTTTTTTGCCGAAACTCGACCGAAACCGAAACCGAAACCGAACTTTCGGTCGGACACTAGTTAATACCCTCATAACAAATTGTTTTAAATGTACCCTACGTATTTCTAAACATTTTGACAAGAATAATGACAGTTTCACAATTTCCTGATTGGTTTATTCTGATAAGAAGTTTAGTTTTAGTGGATTTTCATGCATGATAACGTACCCCCCACTGCGCGCATAATGAGTGACTACCTTAATAAGGTCGGTATCACTCAAATGAATTATCCAGCGCGTTCACCGGATATAAATCCGATTGAACATATGCAGGACTTGCTGGAAAGAAGGGTTCGACAAAGAAATTCAGCCCCTAATAGTGTCGAAGAGATGAAATTGGCGTTAGTGGAAAAGTAGGACAACTTACCTCAAGAAATTATTGATAACGTAATTCAAAGCATTTTTAATGGTATACAGGCTTTAATTAGAGCTCGCGGCAGCAATACAAGTTAAATTTTTTTTTGTGTTTGTTGAAAAATTACACAGTTTTAAGTTTTAAGGAAAAAGTTCAATGTTCATTTTTTGTAATTTTGTGTTGATTCTTAAAAAAGAAATGTTGTATTGAGTTACATTAGGATTTATTTTAGATAGTTTGAGCCCAACTGATTATTGGAATTATAAAAAAAAATACATACAACATAAATTTGTTTAGAAAATCGACATTTCTTTGCGTTCCCCTAATTGCGCCGGTGTGTGTAGTTCGTTCGACACGAGAATCGAGTTTCAGAGTTTTTTCCGTGCTTTTTCCGAGTATATTTCCCCCAAAGAAGTATAGTTACAATATTACTATTGAAAGATTTTTTTGTAGTGTAACTACAAATTTACAGTTTTCGAATTTTTCCCTTTACTTGTGACAACAGGAAGTACCTTATAGGTTTTGATTCCGGCATAAACGCCCGTATCTTAGAAGTTTGAATTTTTTAACAACAAGAAATTGCAGACCTGACTACTTGAAAATAATTTCAACTTGATAACTTTACGTGTTCCTGAGAAAAAGGGTCTTGACAAATAGACAGACAATCCGGCAACGAAATAATCCTGTAAGGGTTTCTTTATTCCTTTCAAGGTAAAAAATTCTTAGAAGAAAAGCTATCAAATTTACCATAAAATTTGGAAACATTGTAAAATTATTAGTGTGTAAAAATAACCCCATAATCCATATAGAGAAACAAGGTAAGAATTTTCATTGTGTCTCGCTCTCTCTGTAATCCAAAACTCACCCCGTACGATTCTTTTTTATCTAGCATAAAATCTGTTTTTATTTTTTCAAATATTTTCTTGTACGTTACCAATTTTATTTAAGCTATCACCCTGTATATACAATGTAGGTCGTGGGAAAAATGTCAAATCGATTGACTAGCGAATATTTCACGTTCCAATTCGTTGGGATCAAGATCGTGGACATAACAATAAATTTTACCATTTATTCGATACAAATCAATTGGACGGCTAATTGTTATTAGTCATGCATAAAAATTACAAAAGGAAATAACGATTTTTATACTGTCACGCTTTCATATTGTTACTTTCTCAGTTATATTATTCTTCATTTTTTACGAAAAAGAAAAATACCGGATAAGTTATCACGATTTTCATAGACCTCCTTACAATCTGAGAGAAGAGAACCCGGAACCTTTGGCTTTACGCACCAATGTTCGATTCCCGGCGGGGGTGTAACAACAGCAACAATTTTTCCCTAATTAATTTAAGGTAGCGTGTAGTTTTTAAAAAAAAATTCAAAAATGAATTTTCAGATTAATATTTCATATTAAATTAACTCGCTTCTAAAAGTTGTCTAAAATTGTATGTATGTTTAATCATACAAAACATTGATTTCTACATTTGTACCTCCTAAAAGCATTGGTAGTCACTGTTTAACAGACGAGTCAATGCTTTTAAAATGTACAATATGAATGCAAAAAGATTCTTCCCTGGTGCATTTCACAAAGAATGAGATTTTAAAATACCTCTACACATCTTTAACTAACACAATTCGGTTAGGATTTCTACGGGTTATTCAACCCTTTTTGTTGTAGAACTAGATAATTTGTTTGTAGGAAACGGAAACAATTATGAAGACCTCCCATTGGATTCTGGGTATCCGGCCTGTAGACACAGCGATCCCACCAATTGTGTACACGTTCCTATTCTTAAAAAAAAAAAGGTCGGCTATAGAACCACGTCCCGCGCGCGCTTTTTGTTGTTTTAACATTTACTATACCACATCGAATTTGACGCGCATTTAAAATTAGAAACACATAAATTTAGAAAAGATTTGGGTGCTGGACGGACACCAAACGAGCGCTGCGGTTGTTCGAGATTGAAGGGTTTTAAAAACAAACGTCTACGTGCTCTAACACATACGCTTATACTCCATTTACTCTTATCGGCGCCATTGAAACAAATTGAACTGATATAAATTACCCGAAAGGTAATGGAAAATTCCGTCCATTAGCAGTGAAACTCTGTGGTAGAAAACAAATGTGAATTTTTTGTTTCATGAGCAAATGCCTTCTATAATACCCACGGTGTATTACAGAAGCCATTTTGGATTTACCATTTGTTTTTTTCAGTTCGGCTTGAAAGTATGAAAAGTGAAGGATGTTATGAAGGGACCAACAAAATAGCTGTAAAAAATCTATTTGGATGTTAATTTAACTTATTAAATTTAAAGGAATTTGTTGTAAATAGGTATGCAACACATCGTACACTTCAGCATAAGAAATTACTGATACTAACTACGTAATACTACTTATATATAATATCAATGTAGATTTCCACGATTATATAATTTTGAGAAACAACATATTTTAAATGCAGTTACGTATTAGGAAATTAATAGATTTTCATGTAATATTATTCATTATTTAAAATTTCTGTATGTTTTTTTGCATTCATTTCAAATTGAAGTTATTTTTTACAATGATATCAATACGTGCTTGATTTTCGATCTGTTGTTATCAAATGCTGTTATTTTTTAATATTCTGCATCATAACACCAATTTTTGACACTTGACCAAACCTACGCTTTGTTTCAACTTTATTAATTTAATAAAAACCGATTTAATACAAGCTATTTTCTATTATAACGACAATAGAAGAAATTGCATTTTCAGTTACTATGCGAAAGGTTCCAAAAATACAAGTGTTTATGGTTATTATTTTTGGCAATAATTTTAAAATGCCATTAGAATTGCATCAACTCTGAATGCAACACTAAACAAATATTAAGACCTTTGTCACTTAAAACACATGTATTTACCTACATGAAATGTCTACGTTTATCTTCTTAATAGATAGGTACAAACAATAAAATATATATCTACTAAAAGAGGTGTAAGAAAACAGAAACAGTGTCAAGTGTCAACAAAATTTTATCAGACAACAAATCTGACTACAGACGTATCGACCGATCATTCTCTAAAATATCTATTAGGTTTTGAAAATAATGAAATAATCGAAATTAGAGGTCTCCTTGCTTCAAGAGTTTATGAACCCCAATTTTTGACCTTGATAACAAATTAACAGCAGTAAGGTTCAAGAGTATCTATTAGGTCTTGAAAATAATGAACTTATCGAAATTAGAGGTCTTCTAGGATATAATTTGGTGCCAAGACCAGATCAGTATACAATATTGTGTATACTTCAAAGTTTATGACCCCCTAACTTTTGACCTTGACACCAAATTAGCACCAATTCAAGAGTATTCGGTCTTGAAGATTAGGAGTCTCCTGGGACATGATTTGGTGCTTGGGTCAAGTCAGTATTCAATGTTAAGCTGGTTTCAACAATTTATGAACCCCTATTTTTTGACCTTGACACCAAATTAGCACCAAGAGGGTTTAAGAGTATCTATTAGGCCTTGAAAATAATGAAGTGATCGAAATTAAAGGTCTCCTGAGACATATTTTGGTGCCGAGGTTAGGTCAGTACTCAATGTTGTGCGTGCTTCAACAGTTTATGAACATGTAATTTTTGACCTTGGCACCAAATTAGCAGCGATTCAAGAGTATCTATTAGGTCTTGAAGATAATCAACATATCGAGATTAGGAGTCTTCTAGGACATAATTTGGTGTTTAGGTCAAGTCAGTATTCAATGTTAAGATGCTTTCAACAATTTATGAACCCCTAATTTTTTACCTTGACACCAAATTAGCACCAAGAGGGTTTAAGAGTATCTATTAGGCCTTGAAAATAATGAAGTGATCGAAATTAAAGGTCTCCTAAGACATATTTTCGTGCCAACGTTAGGTCAGTACTCAATGTTGTGCTTGCTTCAACAGTTTATGAACCCCAAATTTTTGACCTTGGCACTAAATTACCACCGATTCAAGAGTATCTATTAGGTCTTGAAGATAATGAACATATCGAGATTAGGAGTCTCCTAGGACATAATTTGGTGTTTAGGTCAAGTCAGTATTCAATGTTAAGCTGGTTTCAACAATTTATGAACCCCTAATTTTTGACCTTGACACCAAATTAGCACCAAGAGGGTTTAAGAGACATATTTTGGTGCCGAGGTTAGGCCAGTACTCATTGTTGTGCTTGCAACAGTTTATAAACCCCTAATTTTTGATCTTGGCACAAAATTATAAGCAGTTTAAGAGTATCTACTGACGCTTGAAAATAATGATGTGATCGAAATTAAGTCTCCTGGGACATAATTTGGTGCCGAGGTCAGGTCAGTATTTAATGTTGTACTTTCTTCAACAGTTTATGAACCCCTAATATTGGACCTTTCAGGTGCTAATTTGGTGCCAGGGTCAAAAATTAGGCATTCATAAACTTTTGATGCAAACACTACATAACACTGAATACTGAATAGGTACCTTAGTTAAATTTTGAGTCCCTACTGTTTGTATTGGCACCAAGTTAGCTCCTAAAAGACCCCTCGTTTTACCCCGGTCTCCCTATTGTAAAACCAACCCTCGAATTGAGAAAATTTCGAGTTAGAGGCAGTAAGAAATATAAGTTACAGAGTTTGGTATAAATATAAAACAATATGTACATGAGTTGGAAATGATTTCTATTTATAGAAGTTGGAATTACTGAAGTTACACTACATACCTTTCAGTGATTATTTTCTCACTCTCGTTTTGGTTAATTAAGAAACAGTTTATTAAGTGATCGAGAACAATAATAATGTATGAATTTCTATAAAAGATACAGTATTTTCAAAAATCTCGTTAAAGTAGTAACTTACACCGATTCTATAATGGACATAAAATTAATGAAAGTGAATGTTTGCTGTAATTATTTTTTTATGCTTCTAATTGCAATTATTTATTAAGTGTAAACTTCCTAGAAATTAGAAAATTTTGTAATAGCTTTCGTAATTTTACGGCTTCATAATTTTTATTGAAATATTGCTGTTTTTGTAGCGGAACCGTTTTAGCTGACCACCCACTAGTTAAGTTTATGTTTTGATGATGAACACAGTTTTATTTGAATTCATACAAGTTAGAACAATGGAACAATGATCTTTTACGTATCGTTATTTAAACTTCCCAAGCTTATTATTTTTAGAATATACATGCGTTTGTTTATAAATTAATGAAGAATTTGTATAATAAAACAGACTTAAAAATTTAGTCGAAAAACAATGTACATTGACGCGTCATCTATTATAAATGCCCTGAATAGGAAAAAATCAATATATGTCGATAGGTGCTGGTAAAAATACAAATTTCGGTAAATGTCTAGATGATGGCCTTCACCCCCGAATGGGGTGGGGGTGGGAGGGATCGAAAGAGGAGGTCTCCCCCACCACTGTACCATAAAAAGTTCATGGCGGTCTCACCCCCATAAAAAGTTTGCGGCGATCTCAATGTAGTTGATTATTCTGACAATTTTCATACACTATAATTCAAATAAAATTCAATAAAAAAAAAATTTTTTCAAGCAGGTGGAGGAGGGGGATCGAAAGAGAGTGGTCGCTTGAACAAAACCCGATAACCTAAACTAACCCAACCTAACCTACCCTATTGATAAAGATATTTAAATAATGTTTTATATAACTTTCTCAATATTTTTATGTATTTTTCATTAGTTTTACCTTTGAATATTGTTTAAGAATGACCATATAAATATTTACATGCCTAGAAATGTATAAAAATTGGCATATTTATTAACTTTGAACCCCCATAACTTTTTATGGCGGTGAGACCGCCACGAACTTTTTGTGGTACAGTGGTGGGGAGACCTCCTCTTTCGATTCCCCCCACCCCCACACCCTTCAGGGGTCGGGGCCATCATCTAGACCTTTACCCAAATTTCTTTTATTTTAAGTTTAGGAGGAAATCACTTTCCCAAATAGCAAATAATGTTAATTGTTAATTAAACAAAGTAAAAGGTAGATATTAAACATGTAAAATGTAAACATCACATTGTGTATGATTGAAACAGGCATACAACAAACTAAACTGAAATTACGAATTATCTGCGAAAATAAAAGGAAATGTACCTCCTTCAGATTTGACATAGGGACCTTTAATAATAGCATGTAAATTTATGCATTTATCAAGTTTATATTCGTATTTACAGCACTTAATTGGTACCAATACAATGTGCATTAAAACAGTTTATAACCTCAAATTCTCAAGTCTTATTACTGCGATTGCGCAGAAGTAAAAATCATAATTTCCTCTCACATTCAACAGCTAAAAAGTTAGAGAAGAGACGTATGTTAATGCAACCACAATTTACGCGTCGCTCATAAAATGAAACAATTAAATTCACATACATGAGATTTTATTGAAGCAAATCCTCCTTGTTTTTGTTTAACGAAGAAACTGTTTTAATTTCGGCCACGAATAACAATAGAACCATAAAGAATATGAATCACGGTGCGGCGAACAAAAGCATGTGGGTACAATTATTATTATCAAGTCGTTCCCAAAATAAATTATTGCAAGAGCAAAATGTGCATTGTTTAGGAAAAACAAAGATGTTGTCGACTGTCTTTTGTTTCCGTTGTTGCTTTTGAATATCATTAGCATTCTTCGTAGATATGCGCTTTGTTTAAAACAATCGGATATATTTTCTAATAGAGTGATTTGTTCGTTTCAAGAATAAAGGAAACGCTGAAGCAGCTAAAGTGTTGCCACCGAGAAATTCGAAACTTCCTTTGATGTAAAAGGGAGAAAAAATTCCAGCCACAACAAATAGACGACTATTAAGCATTGCAATAAAAACTTCAAAGGATTTTTTAATTGTGCTCTAATGCATGATTTTTTTACCCGGTTTTATGTTCTTTTAAAAAACAATAGCAGGCAATAAAGGTTTTTATAATTTAAGAATTGCGTGGCAAAACATGACCCAACAATAATCTGTGTAACACTTTTGATTTTTTATAAAAGAAACATTTGTAAATGATTTGCGCGCCAAAAGTTATGTGTCTTAGGTATATATAAGAGTAGTAGGTCTGTCTTTTTAGATAAACATTCTAAATTGCTTGATTCATTTTGATACAGTTTACGCCATTAAATGGAGAATTTCTTCGAAATGTAGATAATAGACAAATGTCCACGTTTCCTAATAAAATTGGGTAATTATCCCGAATTGAAGCTCCAGACCAAAATCGCTCCAAAAATTTTTTCATCAATTTCCGATCATTGTACATAACAGAATTAGATATTAGAAGAAGCTGAGGGAGATAGTTTTTTATGACTTTCATAAATTCAAAAAAAAATTTTTTTTAAATGATAATTTTTCAAAATTGAAATCACAGTTCTGAACTGTAAGTACGGGAAAAGAGGGTTGAGGAGATCAGGGGCGGGAGGGGGGGTGTCCAAAGTTGTACAAGCTTTTAATCTCCTTATCTCACGATTGTCACTGCATAAAATTCTTTTATTAATATTAAAAGAAGAAATAGCTATACATACACCATATACCCTACGATGTGTGCTGGAATAAAAAAAAATGTGTCTCCCCCACCTCAAATATAATTATTAAACGCTCAGAAAAGACCGGAAATCAATGANCTTTTATTAATATTATAGGAATAAATAGCCATACATACACCATATACCCTATGATGTATGCTGTAATAAAAAAAATGTGTCTCCCTGTCTCAAATATAATCATTGAACCCTCAGAAATGACCAGAAATCGATGAAAAAAGTTTTGGAGCGATTTTGGTCTGGAGCCCCAATTCCAGGAATTGTATGAAATTGCGATTTTTTTACTAGGAAATATATAAAACTAACGCTTTTTGTGAATAAAATATTGTAACACATCAGCCGGCAGGGACATTAAATAAATGTGTCATAAATCTATCAAACCAAACAATGACATTACCAATGCAGGTAATTATCCAGAATGGGGGCAATTTTGAAAAATTTAATTTTTTTTTTATTTATGAAGTCATAAAAAACTGTCTCCCCCACCTTGTAATGTCTAATTCTATTATGTAGAATGACTGGAAATCGATGAAACAATTTTGATCTGGAGCCCCAATTCTGGACAATTACCAAGACATTAAAAGATGAATGTGTCTCTGAATGATCGGTTTTTATGCCATAAAATAGGGAAGATATGGCTTTTTTCAAGTCGTTTTTCAATCGGGAGGCAATGAAATTAATAATTTAGTGCATGCATTGAAATTTATCGACATGCGCAAAAATCAGTTATTAGACAGTGATTTAGACACAATGACTTCCTTTACTCTTGTTTCGCCAACTATCAATGACATGACAAAAAGTGGTACCTATACGTTTACGTACCTCGAGAGGAAACAGGGTTATCTCAGATTACATATTTGCATTTCACCTGCAGTCTGCAAAAACCCTGTTTCTTCCCTCAACATGTACCACTAATGTATGCGTGGTATATTTTCGTTAATTTTTGTTAACAATTCGCACATTAATGGTTTCATCATCATCGCAAGATCGTCAGCCAAAAATATGATTGATGGTTGAACACGCATCTCTGCACTTTACTATCCTAAACCATTTTTCGCATTTCCTTAAAACTAGAATTTCCCACATCATTAACTGTTTGTGAACAGTAATCTAATCTAGATCTATCTGTTCCTGTTTCTAGTATGTCTCTTACTAGCTCCTCATGTCTCAGAAGATTACACTTTCATCTATCTCTCCTTTCTTTATTGACTTCGATAGAGTCCTTTATTCCCTAGTCCCTCTCATTACTAGCCAATTCCATACAGGGTGTTTTCATCATCCGCCTATAACTCCACATCTCAAAAGCAGTCAATTGTATTTACCCTTCATAGAGACCGAAATTTTATTCGTCGTTTAGTTCTTATGTTTCATCAGTCTTGAATCATCAACTCTCTCATTCAATAAAAATCAGCATAAAACGCAATTTATCAAAAATCTGGATGTACCTCACGTCTTTGTACACTTTTCCTTAACCTTTCGACGCAATACTATCTAAAGATTTGTAAAACATTTAAATATTAGTTTCCATGAGTACTTTCTGAATTCTGTTGAACCATCTACAATGTACTGATTTACATTGGTAAGCGACTAAGAAGCCTAATTGGCTTTCTTGTGTGTTAAAAGTAACAAACAGCACCTAAAAATAGGATCAAATGTGCCTTGAGTACAGCTGACTCTAGTATATTATGAACTTTTTGGCCAAAAGTTAATAATTCATCCTAGTTAACAATTAAAGTTAATGCTTATTGTATTAAATAAAGTAATAAAGTTACCAGTTAGCAATGCGTGTTGTATTCTGACGCGAAAATTTCTATTTCTAACTGACCTCGCTCAACAAAACACATAAATTATCCAATTGGTTGTAATAAAATCGTAGTAATAACTTTAATAGCTAGAACAGGGTTTCAATACGACTGAATTTATAAAACAAAATATGGTCATTGCGTTTAAGGTTTTTAACATACGTTTATGTCAAACAAAAAGGGCTACCAACTTATTTTACTTTTGTAAAAGTGAAAGCAGTCGTTTATAAAAACTAAAAGTTTCGACAAATGAAAAATACAAGAAGTACTACCCCATTATCATCATCTTCATCATAAGGTCGTCAGTCCTAACACGCACCTCCACTCCTTCCTATATTGAGCTAATCTTCGCATTTTCCTAGAACTAGAACATCCCACATCCTTAACTATTTGCAAAGAGTAATCTAATCTAGGTCTACCTTAACCCCTCCTAACTCCTGTTTCTGCCTCCAATATGTCATTGACTGGACCTTCTTGCCTGAAAAGGTATCCTACTAAACTATCTCGCCTATTTCTTCCCGACTTCCATAGAGTCCTCTATTTTCCTATTCTTTCTAATACCTCTTCATTTCTAACTTTCTCTATCCACGGTATCCTCATCATTCGCTTGTATTAACACAATATCTGAAGTAATAAGTTCGATCGCGATTTCAATCTTATAAGATCTCATAAACTATCGAAGTGAGTTCGGATGCTGGTAAAATATTTTCGGATATTGGATAAATTTTATCAGTATTGAAACTCGGCTCGATCGCGATTTCGATCTCATCAACTGGTCACAGGCGGTGTTCATTAATAAGTTCGAACTGAGTTCAGATACTGGTAAAATGTCTCTAAATATCGGATACGCATACATTTTATCAGTATTAAAACTCAGTTCGATCGCGATTTCGATCGGCATAGGCAGTCGCCATTAATAAGATCGAAACCTCTATCGAGCTGAACTCGGATACTTTTAAAAAGGACCCGCATCCGATATTCAGACACAATATCTCAGCTAATAAGCTCTATCGCGATTTCAATCCTTTTAGATCTCATCAACTGGTCACAGCCGGTGTTCATTAGTAAGGTCGAAAAGGCGATCGAACTGAGTTCAGATACTGGTAAAATGTCTCCGAATATCGGATACGCACACATTTTATCAGTATTAAAACTCAGTTCGATCGCGATTTCGATCTTCACAGGCAGTCCATTACTCATCCAACGTGCACGCAAACTAACTAATTTTGCAACAACCGAAGGCAACTAGCTAAAACAAAAGAGAATAGATATGCAAACGTGGTGTTAAAAGTATGCTTTTCTGTTTCCTCGGATATTGTTACAAAATATATAAAAAATATCTTTATTTTGTTTTCGCAGACGAACCAGTGAAGCACAAATGAGACAGTTCAAACTCGAGAAGTGAGTTTCATTATTAATATGGTAAGTTTTTTTTTTCTCCTAGTTCAGAACACTTATGAGAGCACGGACTGTTAGTGCATACTTAAACTGTAAAATATATTTTGCAAATGACTAGTTCTTCCCCCTATCCTCGACCTTTTTTATTGCTCCACTATGACGTACAGTCGGCCATCATTCTTTTTCAATTGTCATCGCATTGTCACTGATATCGGTCATTATGGTTTCTTTAATAGATGTACAGTAAGTAATGATTAAAATTTAAAGGAATTGTTTGTAAATAGGTATGCAACACATCGTACACTTCAGCATAAGAAATTGCTGATACTAACTTTCATTTACGTAATACCACTTTGCCCTGTGCTGACAGCACTCATAATTTTTTTTATATATAATATTTATAAATAGCAGAATTACATTTATAATTTTCATTTGCAAGAAAAGTGTCACTCGCATTTTTTGAAATTCCAAAGCAAAAACGAATAGATAATAATCGTTCTTATAGCTACGAGAGATTCCTATGCGAATACATATTAAAAATTAGGTATGAGGCAGGAGATGTTTTTATTTATTTATGTATGTTATAGAATCGATTAAATCATTTAGCAGTGAAACATAATTGAAACATAATTGACATGGCAACCCAATTCTCTAACGGTTCAAGGTTGCCATATGGTTTGATTTTATACTTAAGCAGACGCATGCAATCACAGACAGTGGCTGAATTAGATTTCAAAAGAACGGTATTACAACGCATTAAATCCATAAAATCTAGTAAGTTATCACTTGTTATTATCTACATCCGACAATATTGTAAAAGAGAATACATACTTACTAACGATTAATCTATTGAAATAATAAATTAATAGTTAAATTACTGCCAAACACCAGTAGTCAGTTTTTACGGGAATTATCTTTCGTCATATATTCGGTTTTATTTTACTTTGTATGTTGTAATTTCAAAAATACTTGAAAACCTTCCTTTAAAATGAACAATAATAGAAATTTAACCAATATCGATCACTAACGATGAAGACAGTTAATGATTAAATTTCTTAATTTTGTCAGTTTTTATAATTTTCCATAGTTCGAAAATAATGAGATCGTTGTCATAATAATCAAGGACATGTGTAAATCCTCTTCCATTTTTTGAAATTAAAAACAAAATTTACATCATTGAGTCATCGTATATTTTGTGGAATGGGTATGCGGTTGTTATATGTATTTTTCTTGAACTACCCTGAGTATGCCATGGAACAGCGACCCCCAAATAATGTTCCGCTTAACCGTGAAGGTTTTTGTCCTAATAAAAGTATAGAAAATTTTGCGGAAAACAACCGTTCTGTATTTAACCACAACAACGACATATTTTTCATTACCAGACCAGTAAGATAGGGCTGAGGACCACTATTTTTGTGAAAGGAATACACCTAGATGCCAAATGAGTAGATAAGACATTCCACGTCAAGATACAAGAAGTGGCTGATTTTAGGGATCTAGGAAGTCAGACGTCAGGATGTAAGGATAGCGCAGGGTTGAGTCGCTTTCAATAAAAAGAAGTCACTTCTATGCTTGCGAACGGTTAATTTAGAAATTCAAAAAAGATTGTTAAAGATGTGTCTGGAGCGCGGCGCTGTACGGATGCGAAACATGGGCGGTGGGCGCGACTGATAAAAAGTCAGAAGCCTTCGAAATGTGGTGTTACAGGCGAATAATGAAGAAACCGTAGGTAGAGAAGGTTAGAAATGAAGCGATATTAGAAAGAGTAGGAGAACAGAGGACTGTATGAAAGTCAATAATGAATAGGCGAGATAGGTTGGTAGGATACCTTCTCAAGTATGAAGCGCTAGTCAGAGACTATTAGAGGCTGACACGGGAGTTACGAGGGGTAGAGGTAGACCTACATTAAATCACTGTTCGCAAAAAGTTAAGTATGCGGGATGTTCAAGTTTTAGAGAAATGCGAAGATTAGCTCAGGATAAGAAAGAGTCTTAGGACTGACGACCCAATGACGATGCTTCATTCCTGTTTCCTTAGTTATTTGTTTGTTTCAATTCGTTCGCAAATCAGACTATACCATCATTGTTAACCATGTCGGAGTATTAGAACTATATAAATCGATATTAAGAATTCATCCTTTCTAAAGCCAAAGCTCGAATTGGCTAATTCAAATATGATTGATCTTCGGATCGGATTTAAATATGAATACCCTGCGGTTTATTATTTTAATGATAGTATAAGTAAAAATGCGAATATTAATACGTGCAATGAAAATTTTGGATTCTGAATTCAACTTGAAGATTACATGTACACTAAAGTATCTTAAGGTGTCCTAGACATAAAACTGTTATCAGTTGACTTTTTGTCTAGATAAGGTTCCACCAAAAAAGCTAAAAAAGTTGGGAACCGCATCCATAGAGAACTCTAAGCTTTTCAAAAATTCGGTCACATATTCACAATGCCGTATAGTTTAATAGTAATCTTATCTCATACTCGTGTCTATCTGCTTTTGAGCTTTTTCGAGCAGCATCTACACCGTTTAATTCGATAAATAAATGAAACCAAGAATAAGCGTGAAACATGTGCCTAAGTCTTTCAGCTTGACATATTATTTAGTGGACAGTAATATCTTGTGAAGGCGTAGCCGACAGTAATCACAAGTAACGCCTTTCTGTTAGGACGGGAAATTTATTGCTAGTGTTTTGTTTTTGGATATTATATTTTCGGACAGAAAATAATTTCATGGGAAATACAATGTTATTTACATTACTCGTATGTCACATATAAACGTGTATGTAGTAATGTGCACTAGGACTTACATGATACGTGCGTACACATGATAGTCATAACTACCTACTACTAATTCCCGATTTAACATTCAACTTGGTTGCAGCAGATGATAAAGCACTATAAAACATGAAAATTAAGCACATGTTTGTGTGTCCGAAAGTCCATCGTTTTCGAGAAAAACATAGTTGAAAGTACAGGTAAATTCAATTACGGCCCTGGTAAAAAAATACGGCCCGCAACGTTGCACTCAATCAGCTAGTTATTACCAGCATCAATGTAGTGTTTGTTTTATATTGTTTTGCTCATGTATTGTTTATTTCTTAGTTTAAATTAAGTATGATTCATGGTGTTTAGTTAAAAGCCAACCTCTAGTATCTTGGACTTTCGATTATCGGCGATGTTAACATTCTCCATCCATGTAACTACAGAGCTTTTATCGCACTACGCTATTCGGTTGACACTTATGCTAACAATTCACGCACAGGACCGGCTTCGTACTATAAGTTATTGTGATTTTCTTTTTTGGCCCTTAAGCTCACTGCTGAACTTAGCGTGCAATTGTTTATTGCATCGACTTAACACCTTCAAAAACTCGGCACTTATTTCTGTTATACCCTGTATAAGTGTTCTTAGTTAGGGGCAGACACGTGGAAACGCAGGGAAATAACTTGTGGGTATTTCATTCCCACCAGGCACTAATGCCACGCCGGAAGTTAGGGCGGAAGGCCCTGTTGAGCCTCCTCTCAGAAATCGTGGGAATTGGTGGATGGTGGTTCGAATGAGAAAGATGAGAAAACAGAAGAGAATAAAAAATTATCTGTGGAATATTACTGCCCCAGTCTTTGCAAGTGATCCAAAGAAACCACAGAAAAACTTGGACCAAGGCAAAAGGACCCGGAAACGAACCAGCGTACTCCCGAATGCTAGGCAATGGACTAAAGCTATGGATCATGCCTCTCGGTTGCAGACGCAGGGATAGAACCGTCAGTTGATCAGGGAAAGAGAGAAGAATACGGATGACCTTGTATTTAGGTGTGGGTTGTCAGGAATGGTGATGCGGGGTGGATATTAGAGTTTAAATAATAATAAATAAAACAGTTATTGCATAGATAATGTCTATCGGGGGTTTTTTCGTTCTCACAATATATTAAGAAAAGATTTACTAATTGTAAAATGGAAATCACTTCAATTAAAAACAATTCCAATATTATTAACGTACCTTTGGCTCCGATCGCATAAGTGCATGTGTCATAAATTTCTTCACGTTATTACACACTGTAGCGAGCACGAGTGTGTTTGTGTGCGATCGGGCACACGTGTGAGTGAACGGCTTATCTATTCGCCGACTACCCTAGGGAGCCTTTCTTCATGTGCGCCGTATTTGTAAACGTGTGTGTCGTACCTGCGTTCTGGGAAAGCAGTTAAACAGTTCAAAGAAAAAATAAACCATCCGGATGTCCCCAGAAGGTTCCCGAAAGTAAACAAAAGAGTATTTAAAGGAAGAGACGATCGCCGAAAGAAGAAGAAATAAATTGACCGTTGCTGAAGTGAATCCAGGTTATTGCATGCCTACCTAATTATGAAATAGTAAAATGTGTGCGGATTTGTTTTAATGAAATATTCATTCAATTTAGTAAACATCCACTACGTCCGCTCGTGTTAATAAATCGATTAGTAGAAACGGCTCTCTGTTCTGTTTTATTTTGAAATTATTTTTAGACGTGAACGAAGCAAAGCGCGGCAAGCAGAGTGCAAGCCATCGCCGTCCGTCGCGTTGCATGCATAAATTTTCGATGGCGAAATGGTGAGTATTCTTGACCGAGATTCGACATAGAAAAGAGCTAGCCGATTTCCACTTGGACTTTAACTGGAGACTTGGCCGCAAAAGATATGATGAATGCGTCTCCGCATCTGTTCAATATTAATCAAAATAAAGGCTGCTGGGTTTGCTCGAATCAAAACAACCGTATCATTAGTTTCACTCTCTCGGTACTCGAGCAATTCTTCGTGCTACTCTACATAATACCTAAGTATGTGCGAATGGTTTAAGTGAATGATTATAATTTAAAAAAAAATTGAGAAGTATGTACTTGCTTCGTGCTACATGCGAAATGAAAGTCACTGTCTGAGAGTTCCGTACAACTCACAAATGTCCGCGTTTTTCATGTTTAAATATTGATTAGATAAAAAGCATTATGAGGACGTATAGGGTATCATCATCATCATCATCATCATTGTCATCGTCGTCATCATCCCGACTAAAAATTAGTTAGTAAATTGGATCCGATGCGGATCGAAATTGCCTGAAGATTGACCAGAAATAAATCAGGCTTTCTGATCCGGGTATGACGGAAAATCGTCACGCCATATATGATCAACATCTAAAACCCATGACGGATCCGTTTCCAAGATCCATGCTGGACCCATTCAACAGATCCATTCCCGATCCAGCCAAAAGTTCCATACCGGATCCGTTTAAAGGATCAGGATTATTTTTTTCTTTTTATTAGGGGTTAGGAGGGATAGAGGTAGACCTAGGTTAGATTACTGTTCGCAAATGGTTAAGGATGTGGGTTGTTCTAGTTTTAGGGAAATGCGAAGTTTAGCTCAGGATAGAAAAGAGTGGAGGTACGTGTCCAACCAGTCTTAGGACTGACGACCTTATGATGATGATGATTAATTTGTTGTTAATTATTATTAATTAACTAATAAATTTGTTCATTGTTTGACGAACAATATTTCATATAGAATAAATCAGGTAAAAAATAAAGTTCTGTATTATGATCCAGTTCAGAACATCGGATACAATCTTGATTTAAAGATTGTACCGAAACCGTAATAGAATTTGTAGTGCTTTTCTCCATCGTT
>NW_020439523.1:4891-16172 GCF_000699045.2 Agrilus planipennis | reverse complement strand
TGTTTCACTACGTTATACAAGAGAAATTATATTAAAAAAATCAATGCGAACGGTGACCTTGCATTTCTCTAGAAAGTCTTGGGTAAGTCCGACACATAATCAGTAGTAAAACTTGCTTCTAAATTTTGATTAGTTATTTGACTTCTGATCGTGTTCTTTATTCAGTTCATAGAAGAGAAAACTTGCTAGCACGAATATGTTCTGTCCTTTCCGATTTAGCTTTTATTTTTTTAAGAGAACTTGAAGAGCCGCATTTTACCGACCCCTGGCTCTAGATGATAGTGAGAATAAACCTTTAAGCGAATTGTACGTAATAGAGTAAATAGTTACATGATGGTGAATTGTGTTAGGTATAACCTCAAACTAATAGGTTAATGATAAGAACAGTTTAGTACGTATTGTATTGTAACTAATGCTATAAATTCGTATGTAAGTTTTTTGTATGTTTGTTTCAGGCATTAAGTAACTACTCAATCGATCATCATAAAATTTTTGTACACATATTGTTAGACCTAGATTAGATTACTGTTCGCAAATAGTTAAGAATGTGGGATGTTCTAGTTTTGGGAAAAAAAAACTCAGGATAGGAAAGAGTGGGGGTACCTGTCCAACCAGTCCTAAGACTGATACCCTTAGGGTGATTGATAGGGACATGTAAAAGGACATAGGGTACCGTTTATCCAGAAAAAATACTCTGGAGGGATTGAAAAATTTGTTTTATGTGGTCGTCGGTGATCTTTGACTGGTATATAGGTCATCAACGTGACTGAAGCCGCGAGTAAAAGCTAGTGAATACATTATTAATTTTAGTCTCTTATTAGAAAGTACTTAAGTGTATCTGTACTGTCCAGTGAGATTTTCCGATTGATTTTTTTTTTGTCTTTACCATAGAATTAAATGACCAATTTTTTTTGTTGCCTTACATAAAATTCTCTGCATGTCTTTGTTCTAAAACTTTTATGGCATGGTTTCACTCAGCTATTAATGTCCTCTAATGTCATGACTTGTTTGCACCCCAACAAATTTGCGTATGATTATCTTTATTCATGAATTTAATCAATAAAATCTGAGAGAATAAACACAGCAGTATTTTAATTTTTATATACTGAAACAAACTTTACATTTATAATTATCCATAACCAAGGGGGGTAAGCGGTAATGACTTTAAGATGGCTATTGTTTAATGAGATTTTTTTAAAGGATGCAATTGTTCCATGTTAACAATGAGCCGGGCGACCTTGTCAACATTAATAACACTATATAATGTTGCTTAAAAATACAGAAATATATAAAGCGGTGGCCAAGTCTAACGTAACGAATACGTTCATTATTTCCTTAAAAAACTTCTGTTTTACATTATATTAAATTAATAAAAAATGGTACCTATATGTAAATCTCAAAGTTTGGGGAAGAATTAAATGGTATATAGTCCTTCTTAAATATATGCTACCGGAAATGTATGAAATCCGTCATTGTATACAATTCCTAGGAAATGTATATAATTCCTAAAATCGCCGGTAAATGTGTGAAATAAATTATTTTAGACACATTTGCTAAGAAATGTACACATTTCCTAAATAGCAATCGAAAATGTATTACAGGCGACACTACATAGTTAATAATACGGCAGGCTGTTTGTAGATGTGCCTATATCCAATGATGACGTCATTGTTTGGTTAGGTAGATTTATGACAGACTGGAGTTTCTTTAATGCCCCTGCCCGCCGAAAGTGATTTAAATTTTTAGTATGTTGTAGAATTGATAATACACTGATCATATATATTGGGCACGGAGATCATAATGAAGCATACCTTTCGAAGACATTATTCCAACATATTAGTCCGCCTCTGGCAGGCAGGGGCATTATGGAAACTCCAGTCTGTCATAAATCTACCATAAATAACAATACAATAACGTCACTAATACATATATATCTCCAAATCTAACCTAACCAAACAATAACGTCACCATTTATTCATTTTATTCACAGAAAGAAAGAAATTAGTTTTATACATTTCCTAGTACAATATCGGAATTTCATATAATTCCTAGGAAATGTATACATTTCCCAGGATATGTGTGTATTAAAAAATCTTTGAAACAATATTTTATAGATTTCCTAAATAGCCTCGGAATTGTATACATTTCCTAGGAATTGTATATAATTTCTAGATTTCATTCATTTCCGGTATCATGTGCAATAATTAAATAGCAATCCTGTCTAAGTAAATCCTGCCGAAAGGGGACCATCCATAAAACACGTCATTCAGAATTTCACTTTTTTGGACCCCACCCTCCCCTTTTGTCACGCTAAGTCAAACATTCGGCGACCCCCTCTAACAAATATTACGTCACAAAGGCTAGCGTACCCCTATCCTATAAAAGATTTCTTATAATTAAAAATAGCAATCAGAATGACTTTCTGTAGTAGTGAAAAAAATTTTAAGAACCGCCTTTTGAAAAATTGAAAAAAATTGGAAAACCATTTTTTATATAAACTTTCGTCTTTTTGGAGGCCCTTAAGAATATGATAAAGAGAATACGTAAATAATTGCGAAACATTTGAATATACAAAAAACAAGCGAAAAGTTTATTTCAAGAAAATATAAAAATAAAAACTTAATATAATGCTGGAGTAAGCCATTGTTATCACGTTCGGGCTGAAAAAAAAATTTAGTTTCTTCCCCCTCTCCGCCGGCACCCTCCCCCCGGAGAAGACTTTTTATTATCAAGCTGCAGGTTAATAAAGCAATCCCTAAAATAAATCGTAATGAAGCAACAAAAAAGATTTGACTGCTTCATAGTTTTAATACATAAAAATAAACAACCCCTCAAAAAAATCTTAAGGAACAAAAAGATATTTAACACCTTCAAGGTTTTTATACATAAGAATAAACTCCAATGTTCTTCCACCAGAAGGAGCTTTTCGTACTCCATCTCCTTCTCTCAAGATGGTAACATTGTATTAAAGATTCCAAAATTTAGTGGAATAATTTCAAAAATTGATTTTTCTTATCTTTTTGGGTTTTCGATATCCCTTCTTCGCCGAAGGGGAGGGGATTCTACTATCATACCCTCTCCTCGTCCCATCCCTCTCCGTACCAGCGATCATCCCGAAGGATAATAAAACAGTTCCTCAAAAAAATCTTAATGAACCAACAAGGAGACATTTAACTGCTTCAGGGTTTTATACATAAAAATAAACTCCACTGTTCTCTTACCGCTGTCCTCTTTTGATTTCTTGAAACCCTCCTTGGAATAGAGGAAAGTTTACTATGCTACCCTCTCCTCCCTCCACCCTACAGTAAAATAGTGATTGTGCATTAAANAGTTAAGGATGTGGGTTGTTCTAGTTTTAGGGAAATGCGAAGTTTAGCTCAGGATAGAAAAGAGTGGAGGTACGTGTCCAACCAGTCTTAGGACTGACGACCCTATGATGATGATGATTAATTTGTTGTTAATTATTATTAATTAACTAATAAATTTGTTCATTGTTTGACGAACAATATTTCATATAGAATAAATCAGGTAAAAAATAAAGTTCTGTATTATGATCCAGTTCAGAACATCGGAGACAATCTCGATTTAAAGATTGTACCGAAACCGTAATAGAATTTGTAGCATTAGATTGACTGGATTAAGGAATAGGATACTCTACTGTGATCAATTTCTGATCAGATGGTTGGATCAACAGATAGAGAACTGTGCGCTAATCAATTTCTGATCGGATGACCAGATCAAGGAATGGAGTACTGTGCGCTGATCAGTTTCTGATCGGATGACCAGATCAAGGAATGGAGTACTGTACTCTGATCACAAACTGATCAGATGGGTGGATCAACGGATAGAGTACTGTACCTTGATCAGATGCCCATATTACGGAAAATCTGATCCGCATCTGATCATAATCCGGGTTCTCTGAACTAATTTCCAGTCGGGATTACCATCACCATAAGGTCGCCAATGTGGCTGAGCACACAATATATACCTAACTATTTATGAACAATAATCTAATATAGGTCTATCTTAACTCCTGCTTCTGTTTCTAATGTATCTCTGACTAGCCCCTTAGTGTTTAGTGTTCTACCAACATATCTCAGCTATTTCCTATTGACTTCCTCTTTGTTCTCCTAAAGTTTCGAATACCTCGTTACTTCATTCCTTACTTTCTCTGTCATAATCATTTATCAACACTGCTTCCACTTTAATTAAAGCTCTCTCTAACTCCTACGAACTTTGCTGCATCATATGCAACTCTAAGCGCGCTATTTTTTATCCCTGTATGGCGTAGTCCGGAGGGACTGCCCGCCCTCCAGCATTACTGGCTGGTGGGAATGAAACACCAAAAGTTTTTTCAGTAATTTATCGAAACTGCCTATGGCACACTGATGAGATTGCGATCAGCATCTGTTAATTTCGTTTTCCTGACCAAGGACTTGAACTGCCTTTATCTGTATACCTAAGATGCGATGGATTTTATAAAATTATTAGGAATAAAAAAAACTAGTAAAGAAAGGGTTGGACATACGAAGAAAAAGCATGGAAGGTTATACGGAAAAGGAGAAGTAGAATGATGAAACACCTTCTGAGACATGAACATAGAGAAGCGGAACCCTGAGGTTTCGTGGAGATCACTAAAGGGTTCCAGGAAACTTATCTATTTTTTTGTCATAACATTGAAGGCAAGATAATACAGATTAACACCTCACGAGATTTAAAAGTGAAATTCTAATCAGCGATGTCGTGGAAGTATAAGTGGAAGATTCATGCTTTTATTAAACAGAAACAATTTTAAACAGCGACTCTAATTGCTTCCAAGCAGTGAAAAGGATCAAATAATGAAGAAATCATCCAACACTTCAAAACATTGTTTCACACTTTGTAATATTTTCCAAGTAGTTGAACTAGTTCCGCTTTCCCAAACCTCCTTAACTCAAACTATCGTTGTTCAAAACATTTTTCTATATAGTTCAAGCTTTTCAACGCTTTTCTTGAACCTTAGCGAGGATACGATACATACGTATAGTGATATTAGAATCTGACGCAAAAACGTAAATGAATAATATAACTTACTGCGATATATGTTACATATGCGTACAAAAATCATTTTTCAAAAATAACATCCACATGTTCGATGATACGCAACATTGTAATCATTCCTAAACCTATTGCTGTAATGACCCAAATTTAGTTGCATGTCTGTTACATATGTATGTATCTCTACACATATGCGAATGTACTAAAATTCTAAAATTGAATCTGTCCACTTGAAATTGATTAGAAAATCATTTTCATCAAGTATTATTAAAATGTTATGATCAACAGTGAAAATCGAGGAGATAATTCGTTTTGGCAGAACGAGGTGTCCAAAATTAGCTTCGAAAAATTGAATAAATTCTCATTTAGTTCAGCTTACAGTTGTTAGTAGCTGATAGGAGCCTAAATAGAACTATCTTTAGAACGACGTCTATAAAATAAATTTTATTTTGTATCACAAGCAGTTAACTTTATAATTTACACGTATATATTGATATATTGTAGTAAACAATTTCCCAGTAAATTCGTTGTGGTGGTGGTGGTGATGGTGGTGGTGGAAATTTTGTTTTTGTTTTTTAAAAATAACAGTAGAATTCATTTTATAGATCTTTTCAAACGGCACAGTCACTTATTTAAATTTAAACAATGTAGCTTAAAAAACAAGGATTTATATTCACCAGTCTAAAAGCAAATGGCCAATGACCTACGAAATCGATTTTCCTTTATGACCATCTCGCCTTCCGACAGTTTACATTAAAAAGAACAAAACATTATTAAGTTCACCGATTTTCTGTAACAGTATATTATTTTTCCCAATATTATTATTAGCTATATCAATGTACAAAGAAGGAACTATGTATAGAACATTTTTTTACTGTATTATTACCATCAACATATTCTATACCATGAGCACTATCTATAAGTAAGGAATCCAATCCCCATATGTAATTTAGCAAATAAAAAATGACCCGAAAATATCAAAAATTTCAAAATTGATACTTGATACTTGCTAAAAAAGATAACATCAGCACATGCTCAAATGATCCAAGAAAACTACACAAAAATTTGGGCCAGACCAAACGGATCCGGATTCGATACGGTGGCCTCCCGAATTCTAAGCAATGGTCTAGACCTCCTACAGGAGAAGTCCTAGCTACTAATACAAGGTAATATCAATTTGGGCTTAGAAGAAATAGAGGAACCCGGGAGGTCATCCTAGCTTTACGAATAACGATAGAAAAACCGTAGGAAAAGGAAAGGGTGCGTACATAGGATTCGTAGATTTAGAAAAACCCTTTAATAATGTTAAATGGGACAAGATGTTAAATATACTTAAAAATATAGGGATGAGTTACAGAAATAGAAAAGTGATATTTAGTTCGTATATAAAACAACTGACAGTTATAGAACTGGAGCTGCAACGTAGAGAAGTAAGTATTAGGAAGGGAGTCAAACAGGGATGCACACCGTCACTGCTACTTTTTAATCTATACTCCGAAGTGGCGATCAACATCATTAAAGACAAGACAACTGTAGAGATACGTATATAGGGGCAAAATATTAGTATGTTGGGATTTGCAGATGAATAAGTAGCATCAGCATCAAGGAAGGAGAAATTAGAAATAGCTTTAAATAAAATGAAAGCGGTATTGATAAAAAGGTATTGTAATAAATAAAAGTAAAACAAGAATACTGATATGAGACGAAAAATTAAAAGAAATGACTGATTTTTAGTATCTAGGAAGTCAGATAACTCAGAATGAAAGGAGCGCAGGGTCGAGTCGTCTTCAATAAAAAGAAGTCAACTTCTATGCTCGCAAACGGTTAATTTATAGATTTGAAAGAGATTGTTAAAGGTGTAAGGGGTAAAACATTGACGGTGGGCGCGAACGAAAGAAAAGGTTAAAAGCGTTCGAAATGTGGTGTTACAAGCGAATGATGAGGATACAGTAGATAGAGGAGGTTAGAAATGAAGAGGGATTAGAAAGAATAGAAGAACAGAGGACTCTGTGGAAGTCAATAAAAAATAGACGAGGTAGGTTGGTAGGACACCTTCCCAGGCATGAAGGTCTAGTCAGAGACATATTACAGGCAGAAATAGAAGTTAAGAGTAGTAGAGATAGACCTGATTAGATTACTGAAATGTTGTGATACCGTGAATACAGGAGCTTAGAAATGAAGAGGTATTAGACAGAATAAGGGACTAGAGGAATAAAGGAATAGAGGACTCTATGGAAGTCAATAAAACATAGGCGAAATAGATTGGTAGAACACCTTCTCAGGCATGAAGTAGTTACGGATCTCGAATATTCTAGTTTTAGGGAAATGCGAAGGTTAATTCAGTAAAGGTAAAATGTACTGGTCGTTTCAAGAAGTTACAGATATGCCCCTTTTCCTTTATTAGGATGCGTCGTAGCATAATTCCAACTTCAATCATATTTGTCTGCAGAGCTCATTTCTCTACCGATCATCGAGCGAGAACTACACAAACGTGTACAGTACCATTTGCAAAATTATTTAAACTGTCTCGTTAAAATTTAAGAATATGCTTTACTTAAAAGCATATTTAGCCAAAAATAATAACAAGTGAATTAACTTAAACGTTCTACACATCTATAAAACTTTTGCTTTGTTTTCTATTGTTAATTTATATACATTTTTGTTTTAAGAAATTACTAAACATTTTCGTCTAGTACTGTACAGTTCTAGCCGATCTCCTAAAACCGCCCATCGAGAGCTCTGCTCGTTCAAGCTTGTTCCAACTTTTTCTGTCTTGCTCACGTTTAGTGTGTACTCTTTCTATATTCGCGCAGATTTCTTCAAGGTCACAATTCTAACAAATTGAAATGGACTGTAGGTGCGTGTCCAGCCAGCCTTAAAACTGACGACCTTATAATGATGATTAATACAGGTGAGAGGATAGTTCCTCCGAATTACACATTAGATTAGTGCAAAGTCAGAAGATAGGCTTTCCTTTTAGGAATAGGATGTTCGAGAGAGGCAGATGACGCGAACAGCATGAAGACAGCAAAGATGGGAAGATTATCTGCCCCAGCACTAAGGTCCTTCAATCCTACATTCCATGTATTTTATGTTATATATGTTGCTTCTCCCTTGTTTGTTAAATTTATTAGATTTCCACAAAATGTACTATAAATCCTTATGTAATAATTTCACAGAAATTCTAAAGTAAATATAGTAAGTAAGTATGTAGATTATTGTATGTAGATTGAAATTTTCAATGAAATTAAATGGAGTTGTGGTGGTCGACGGCGGAGGAAATGCCGCGCTGAAAAGTTCGCGATTATGTAGAAGTTATTACGAAAACACACGTAAGAGCCAGGCGAGTTATTTTCAGTGGCCCAGTCAGTGAAAGAATGACGTCTGTACATAATAGTTAAAGATAGAACGAATTATTGAACTGAACGAAACGAATAAATAGTATGCTTTTCGGTACACAAAACGAAGAAAATTAACATTAATTGAAAACATATTTAGATACTTTTTAACAAATTTTTATATTATGGGAGATAGAGCAAAGACAAGTATCAATTAAATTCTAAATTTGGATCAATTTATTTAGTTTTAAAAAATCTATGCAAATGTTGGGTCATCTAAAAATTGTTCTCCAAAGTACCAGACGCTCCATTGGTGGGCAAACATAAATTCGATATGGAGAGAGTGTATCACTTTTGTTGCTGATTGTGAGTTTTACAAATTTTAATGAACTAATTGTATTATTGTTTCATTCAAATGGAATATAATCTTCATACAGGATAAAATACATGATCTATATTATGGTCTATATCAAAAAACGTATTAATTTTTAGCAGTATTTGTCAATTTACCTAACGTATGCTGTTTTATTTTCAAGAATTAATTGAAAATATTTATTTAAATTTGAATAAACCTGTTCATTATTATCATTAAAAGTCGAAAAAAGTCTCTAATCACTTCGATAGGAAATTTATAAATCGTAGTCGAAAAACCCCATTCTTAAAAGTGTACCCCTATACTTGATTGCACTCTTGAAGTCGGTCCCAATCTTGGTAATGGTCTTACTATTGCTTATTCGGTGTGGGATTTGATCTTGCTCAAATATTTCTAGTCTTAGTCTTCGTTTTAGTTTTGGTCTTGTTGAAAACTGAAAATTTTAAATACGAAAGATATTTTGTTCCAAGAAAAAAAATAAATTAAAGTTGCTCCAAATAGTTTTACTCATAAATTAACCAGAAGTAATATTTAAGTAAGTATTTGGTCTTGGTCTTGCATATTGGGTCTTGGTTTTAGTCTTAGTCTTGTTCGTTCGATCATGGTCTTAAACTTGGTCTTGCTAGCATATGGGTATTGTTGGTGTTGGTCTTACATTTTCGCAAAACCAAAGCCAAGATTGCAAAATGAAGACCAATTTTGCCCCTCACTGGTATAGACGTAAGGGTCACACTTGTTTTAATAGCGATACGGTTTGTTTTGTTATTCTATCTAAACTATTCTTATTAACCCGAGATAAAAATGTTCAGTCTCTCAGAGTCTCTGAAAGCGAGACTCGAGTCTCCATCTCTCATCGAGTCTCTCCGGTGTCTCTGAGAGAGACTGTCGAGAGACTGTCAAAAAACCTGTTTAGCGCCTCTGAACGGGAGACTCGAGTCGCTCATAGAGAGATCCTCATTTCGTATCCAGTCTCTGAGCGAGAGACTCGAATCTCTGAACGAGAAACTCTCTCAATAAGTGGTGTCTCGATGGACATAGTTAAAATTCAACATATTTCAGAAATCCCAGTCTTTCCACGAGAGACTGGAGTCTCTAAATTTTTCAGTTTTATTCATTCAGTCTCTCTGTGAGAGACTCGAATCTCTGAATTAACAATTGTATCATTCGAGTTTCTCATACAGAGACTGTGAGAGATCCATAAAAACACGTAGGCAATAACTTAAAGACTGTGAGAGACGCTCTCAGAGACGCTGAAAGACTCTGAGAGAAATGAAAAGGTTTAAATTTGTTCCCCCTGTATATTCAACGTCATTTTTAAAATAAAAAAATTGTTCAATGAAGATTATTCGTACAAAAAATAGAAACTGTACCGGGAAAATTGAAAACGATTAATTATAAAACACAAATTTTCAACACAAAATCTTTAATTTAGTTATCTTCCAATGGTTTTATTTGCGTGTTATTTTAAATAATACACAGGCCATTTTACGATTATTGAGATAGCAATTTCGTGGTTTAACGCTAAAACCGCAAAGTTTAAAACCGTTTCCGTTTGCTGTAATTAAAAGTAGTACTTTCCTTTTTCTATATGTAATAACGACCGAAAGTATTGATTCTTTTTGTTGATTGTCAATATTTTGTTCCACGTTTAGGTATGAAATTATTTTAAATGTGATTGCTAAATGGTACGCAAAATCATTGTATTACTTACAATTAGTTATAACTATAATAAATTATGTTAGTCAATCACTAATTGCCATCGTCAGTTAGCAAAAATTTCACTTTTCGGTTAAATTTAATCAAAATCATTAATAAAAATCAACAATTTTGACATATTCAAGGTGGAAATAAACAATTGGTAAACAGTAGGCGAGTCTATATTCGAGCGTATAATTGGTTGCATAAAAAAATAAATGCATACATCTTGAAAATTACTAGAAGCATTAGGAGATGTTGAAAATACAAGAAGTTGCAGCTAATTGAAAAATGACTTACAGTTGTATTAATGTGAAAATTCATTTTCAGTTTTCTATCTACTACAAACTACCTCAGATTAATGAGGAAAATTTTGTTTTTTACAGTTAGTAGAAACATTAATAAAAATTATTTTTTTATTTATATATTCTTGTGTTGTTTAGAAGTCTTGTGTCACCTTTTATTAATAATAATTAATGAGGCATGTTAACATTCCACAAAAGTACTGTTCGTTTCAAGAAGTTAGAGATATGTCCTTCTCTTTATTAGATGCGCAGTAGCATATTTCCAAATTCAATCATATTTGTCTGCGGAGCTGATTTCTCCACCGATCATCGTGCGAGAACTAGACAAAAGTGTACAGTACCATTTGCAAAATTATTTAAACTGCCTCAATAAAATTTAAGAATATGCTTTATTTGAAAGCATATTTAGCCAAAAATAATAACAAGTGAATTAACTTAACGTTCTACACACCTATAAAACTTTTGCTTTGTTTTCTATTGTTAATTTATATACATTTTTGTTTTAAGAAATTGCTAAACATTTTCGTCTAGTA
>NW_020439523.1:0-2242 GCF_000699045.2 Agrilus planipennis | reverse complement strand
TACTTCAACCCTAACAAATTTAAGTTTACTGGCTTCTATTTCAAACCCACTAAATGAAAAAATGAATCCTTTTGAACGATAACGTCCTTAAATTCAATGAACAAAGGAAATCGGTCCATTACTAATGACAGTATTTAACAAAAGATGTTGCCATGTCCATAAAAAGCCGAGTTTAAACGAAATGAAATTAAAATAGTTGTAAAAACAAAGCATGGGCGTCATAACCTCCAAGCGAGTTGTTTTGGAACAGTTTTTAGTTCGAGAGCCAAAAGTTGAAATTGTTTCATAAGGCCGTGGACATTGATAAAATGGTTTAAAATGTACCACATAACTTCATTGTAGTTACACGTATTCCAAAATCATCCGGGACGTTTGGTAGAGATAGAGGTGCATCTTCCAACAACGTCTCCATTTTTGAACATAAATAGGTATAAAACAAATGTTTTAAAAGCGGAATTATTTTTGAATTTGTTTGGCACGTCAGTCTTGCCAGTATAAATAAAATAACAAATGTCAATTCAGATTTATCTGTAAACCGGAAACAAATTTGTCAAAAAATTTTTGCGTATTTGAAATCAAAACTTTGCCAAACTATTTTAAGAAAAAAGGAAACAATAGCGCTGTACAAGACAAGGTCATTTTCTTTATTCCATTTTGATTTTTCAAATCTCTTTTACATTGACTTCGGCAAATGTTATAATTTTTAATGTCTAAGTAAATTACATACTATGAGACTAATATTTTTAACTCTCCCGTATCATCAGTTATCAAGATTTGCTCAGTACATATGTAAAACGTCTAGCCATTGGGCTATTAAGAATAATGCGAGAGACGGAAGCGTTTTTAGTACCACTATCGAGTTATTTACCGCATTAATACATATGTGTGTTAACGGAAATGTGTGTAATCCGTCGTTGTATACAATTCCTAGGGAATGTGTATAATACCTAAAATCGCCCGGTAATGTGAACTAAATTGTATTAGACACATTTCCTAGGAAATCTGTATATTTCCTAAATATTACATTCAAGGGTACGTTTGGATAGAGGAGGGTATTGCGTCATACGATCAGATGATTTATTGTATTCATAGATAACTGTAATTCTCAGTTTACTAACGTGTTTTATTCATTTTATTCACAGAAAGCATTAGTTTTATACATTTCCTAGGAAAATATCGGAATTTCGTACAATTCCCATACAGTATATACATTTCCCAGGATATGTGTGTATTAAAAAATCTTTGAATCAATATTTTATAGATTCCCTAAATAGCCTCGGAATTGTATACATTTCCTAGGAATTGTATATAATTTCTAGATTTCATTCATTTCCGGTATCATGTGCAATCATTAAATAGCAATCCTGTCTAAGTAAATCCTGCCGAAAGGGGACCATCCATAAAACACGTCATTCAGAATTTCACTTTTTTGGACCCCACCCTCCCCTTTTGTCACGCTAAGTCAAACATTCGGCGACCCCCTCTAACAAATATTACGTCACAAAGGCTAGCGTACCCCTATCCTATAAAAGATTTCTTATAATTAAAAATAGCAATCAGAATGACTTTCTGTAGTAGTGAAAAAAATTTTAAGAACCGCCTTTTGAAAAATTGAAAAAAATTGGAAAACCATTTTTTATATAAACTTTCGTCTTTTTGGAGGCTCTTAAGAAAACTCAAGCCCCCACCCCCCACAATCGCTTAGTTGGCTTACCATTTAATTCATCACTGTTTTATCGCTATTAAAAATTGTGATTCAAAATAAAATGGAACTAGTAGGTATATATATCTATTTATTTTGAGACACTGGATTAAAAAATTATAAATTAAAACAGTAGTTACTAGTGGCTTTGTGATATGAATGTAAACACATGTTACAAAATTAATGTCTAGCCATTTTTTAAAACGTATTGGTACAGCACCAAAGACAACTTCATGAATACAAGTATTCAAACACAAGACTGGAATTAAACAAGATAGTGCACGATTTGCCAAAACTAATTAGTCATTTACTAAAAGTGTACTGACGTTATAAATCATTTTCTTATCCTACAATTACATGTACTCACATCCAGTAGAAAACACAGACGAAATTTGTTAAGAAAAATGCAAAGTTTACGAATTGGTGCAGTGTAAAGTATGTAATATATAACTAGGGTTGCCATCTCTAAAATTTGGAAACCAGGACAAGACGCATGAAAACCCCGGATTTTAGAGTCCAGAACCCGGACATGTCAACAGG
>NW_020439522.1:10491-10936 GCF_000699045.2 Agrilus planipennis | reverse complement strand
GGTATATGTCTATCTCTTAGGGATAACCCACAATAACCATTTTTTATCCTTTACTTTTTATGAGAAATAATGACTTATTTACGAAGCGATTGTAGACAATACAATATTAATCCTTATCCAATTAAGTACTTTTAAATACATTGTGCATTTAATATAGGTCAAAATGGCCCGTTACAGCATGTATTTTTAATGAATATTTTCGAAGATATTACAGACTTAAAATGCAGGAACATTGCGGTTGCAGCGGTACCGACCGGAAGGCCGGTTTGTATTGTCTAATGACAAAAGAACTGTGAATGTTGTATATAAAGACATTCTGTAGTATATTTAGTATGTTCAAGGGGTATCTTTTGAAGATTTCCCCTTTTCAATAATAATCTAAACAAAACAAAAATATATTTAGTATCAGCGTTGCACCCGTGCGAAGCTGGGGCGGGTCACTAGT
>NW_020439522.1:2518-4105 GCF_000699045.2 Agrilus planipennis | reverse complement strand
ATAATATATTTAAAAATTACTTTATTAATTAAGAATCTAATGTAATAATAACAATATCACACTCATTATTATCAAATCATATGTTTATTTAAATGTTTAAAAGTAGGGAGTTAAATCATTTTATGTAAAATTGTAGGAATTAACTTATAACCCAGTATTGTAGTATGTATCTGTTTGTCATTTATAGGTATTTTTCTTAGTTATTAATTTAAATTTTGCTGTTCTAATATTTATCATATATTATTATTTTTGTGTAACTATATCTGTCGATCTGTTTGTAATAATATATAATGGGAAATGGGGGTTTATTTCGGGGAGAAAATGAAAGCATGAAAGTAATTATGAATGGAAGTAAGAAATTGTTTGAGATCGAGAATGAGAGTGGACAGGTATGTAAAAAAGAGAGGGTGTATGTTTGAGAGACAGAATGCAGCTGTTTGTGAAATGGAGAGGGTGTATATGTGTGAGAGAAACGTTTGAGAGGTAAAGAGCAGTGTGAAGTTTAGGGAATGCATGCAAGAATGGAAGGGTGTATGTTTAATAAGAGACAGAGTGCAATGTGTGAGAAATTGGGAGGGTGTGTATGAGTGAGAGAGAGGAAAAAATGTTTGAGAGATAAAAAGCAGCGTGAACTTTAGGGTGTGCATGTAAGAAGGTATGAGAAACAGTGTGAATTGTAAAGGATGAATATAGTGCGTGAAAAAGAGATAGAAAGGGGATGTTTATTCGAGAGATAGGGTGCAAATGTGTGTGCTTGTGAAAGCGTGTATGTATGTGAGTTGCAGAGGGTTTGAAAGAGAAAGGGAGACATAAAAGGAATATATGTTTGAGAGATAGGATGCGATTGTATGTGCGTGTGAAAGGAATGTATGTGTATGAGTGGCAGAGGGTGTATAGTGCATGAAAGATTGAGAAATAGGGTGTTTATTTGAGAGATAGGGTGAGATTGTATGTGCGTGTGAAAGGATGTATGTGCGTGAGTCGCAGATGGTGCGTATGGTGCGTGAAGGGAGAGATACAGAGAGAGAAAGAGAATGTTCGTTTGAGAGATAGGAGGCGATTGTATGTGCGTGTGAAAGGGTGCATGTGTGTGAGTGGCAGAGGGTGCATAATGCGTGAAAGAGAGAGAGAAAGGATATGTGTTTAAATGATAAGGTGCAACTGTGTGTGTGAGAGAAAGGATGTATATGTGTAAGAGGGAGGGAAGTGTTATCGCTCTCTCTCTCTCCCACACACAAATTCATACCCTTCCACAAGCACATACAATTGCACCCTATCTCTCAAACACATTGTATGAATGAGGGAGTGGGTGTGAATGAGAGAGAGAGTGAGGGTATGAATGCGAGCGAGAATGTACAAAGGGGGGAGGGTGGTGACAACGACAAATAATAAAAAATAAACTTTACTACATTGTTTTATTTAAAAAATGACAAAAATAAATTTTTCACGCCTACCAGGTTTAGTGCGAACGTTTTTTGTAATTCGAAGAGCGTCCGGGACAAGGCCCGAACGTTGGAGCTCAAGATTCAAACTTAGAAGTCCCCTCCACGCGGTATTCGGAATTTCCAGGATACTGAGTTTTAGAAA
>NW_020439522.1:0-666 GCF_000699045.2 Agrilus planipennis | reverse complement strand
TGTATTAATTTAAAAATATATAAGTACTATTATAAAACATAAAAAAGCAAAACCACACAGGTTACAAACATCAAAGTGAAAGGAATTTTTGATTTAAAAAACATGGGAGCAAGAGATGTCCAGAATAACAAATTGGAACTTTAATTTCAATTTTTTGACAGTAGATTTCAAACTTTTTTAAACGTCTCTAAAATGAGATACTTTGAATGTTTGTAATGTAGGAATAATTCAAAAAATTAATTCATTTTCTACTAAAAATTGAGCGAAAGGAAAAACTTTTATGTCTTTTCGTTTCTGGCAAACAAAAATATAAGTTCGATTCCTTAACTAATTCAAAAAACTTACCGTTGTCGAATTGGTCCATCATTTCCGCTTTATCCCATGCGATGAACCTCCCTTCAAACTGCAAAAAAGAACATATAAATTAACTTTCAAGACCTATACATATATTCAGAGACAAGCCTCAAATAAGTACAGATTACTATTCAGTTTCAAAACGAATTTAATCGCAGCAAAAGTAAATTTAAAAATTTTGAATTTTCCACGATTTTGCAAAAGCAACGTTACTTGACGTGTGAAAGGGTGCATGTGTGTGAGTGGCAGAGGGTGCATAATGCGTGAAAGAGAGAGAGAAAGGATATGTGTTTAAATGATAAGGTGCAACTG
>NW_020439521.1:0-15626 GCF_000699045.2 Agrilus planipennis | reverse complement strand
TGCTTTTAAATAAAGCATATTCTTAAATTTTAACGAGGCAGTTTAAATAATTTTGCAAATGGTACTGTACACTTTTGTCTAGTTCTCGCTCGACGATCGGTGGAGAAATGAGCTCCGCAGACAAATATGATTGAATTTGGAATTATGCTACGGCGCATTCTAATAAAGGGAAGGGACATATCTCCAACTTCTTGAAACGAACAGTATGTAGTTTTCATTGTACTTACATTATATTCCAATGTTTGAACAGAAATTTTCAGATGATTCGTTTCGACAGCAAAAGTAATAAGCTCTTTAACTGTAATTCTTACCTGCAACAGAAAGAGAACTGCGTTATACACTTATATCTACATTTATGATAAGAAAAAAAAATACAATAATCACAAACCCTAATGTTACTTGTTAAGCATCTGTAAGGAAGCAAACAGAAAAGTAAATTACCATGCGATAAAATTCTGCAAACAATTTCTGCTATAACAAACAGTACCTGCCAAATTAATAATTCGCAGAATAAATTTCCTTTGTTCCTTTTTTAAATTCGCGCCTAAGGTAATAAAACAGGGACGCTGCCAGGGCGAGAGCAGCTCGACTCTGGTTTTCCGGCGTACAAGGCGTACCTGCTAAAGATAAACCGATAAAAATGTCCTTTTTACGACCGACAATTCACGAAAACATAAATTCGCGTTCTAGACGCCGACGAGCAGTATATGGGACACTCCAACTGCAGCCATCATAACTACAATGTCTACCAGTTGATCGTCACCGGATTAATTAAAAGATTTGCGTTTATTGTAGCGTTTTCGTTAGGGTTTGTAGGTCTCATCTTGAAAAATAATTATGTCTCCACGTTTTGTTAATGAGAAATTGTCAGCATCTTCAGGAATTCCTCGCACAAATCGATAAATAGATACTGAATATAGGTACATGTAATCTGTATAAAATTTAAAAAAAAAATTCTCAGCGGCAATAATAATAAACTGAGGATAAGTTCTTAAACGTATTTGAGGAATTTTGGGCAGATGTAAATACTTTAACGCAAGAATAACTTTTTGACGTGACAACGTCTTATAATTCGATGGAGCCGGCTGCACGCACGAAAAAACATGACTCATGCGGCGTTACCTCGCTCTGAGGCGTTCCATTTAAGGGTTGAAGTGCAAGCGAGAGCGCGGAACGAGCGACAAAGGGGCACAATCGGCCTCCGCGTTCGAGATCTGCTATACAGTAATACATTTCCATTTACCTCCTCTATATCCATACAAAATATCTATCAAACAAATAAAATTAAAATTTTCTTTTGAAAAATGAAACCATTCCATCAGTATTTTCTTATGACGTTGTCACGNGCGCGGTAAACGCCATCTGTAGTATGATGCTACATTTTAGGATTACGTATGCTCCAACAAGGTCCATTTAAATATATGGATATCTACTTGCTGAAACGAATCCCGGTAAGTAATTAAAAATTTTGCTCACTCATTTTTCTAAATGCCTCATTCTTTCCAATTAAAAAATTTGCTTCTATCTTTCCTTAACGAAGGACAGAAGATAGAGAATTAAAACGAAAATGTCGAGCAAATTAAGTTAGTTTATTGTAAAATACACCTGCCGGTAATTAACTTCCGCGAAGAACAACATTGGCACCTAAATGAAAAATACACAAAGAGTAATTTTCACGGTTAATTCCGCTAACTTGAATAACGATATAAGTCTCTAATACAAAACCCACGATGCGATAATAAAAGACTTATTATCCACTTGCATTAATCAACCGCGCATATAATTCTTAAGACAAACTGACTAAATCATATTCAAATATCTATTAATGACAATAAAATATTGACAAAAGAACATGGAATAAAAGTAAATAAAAAATATTGGTGACGACAAAGGTGCTGATTTTCCATATCCATGAAGTCATGAACACTTGGTAGGACATCTTCTTAAGCATGAAGAGTTAGTCAGAGACATACGAGGGGCGCTTTTAAGTTCGCGGAATGAGAATTGGGGGTAAGAAGTGGAAATAAAAGTACGAATTTATTTTCCCTTTTCAATATATTCATCTGCTACCCTTATACATTTTTCCGATCTTTCAATTAATTTACGTATACCTTCGAAAACAACTGTCTGAAAAATACACCGAAATTGCATCCCTCACTTCTTCGTCGCTTGAAAATTTCTTCCCACGAAGTTTGGGAATAGGTAATGATCGCTGGGAGTTAGACCGAGCGGCATGGCCTAGAGGTTTAGACCATTGCTTAGCATTCGGAAGGACGCCGGATCGATTCCAGGTCCGTCTGCCTTGGTCCAAGTTTTTCTGTGGTTTCCTTGGCAAATGCTGAGACAGTAATATTCCACAGATAATCTTTCTCACCTGAACCACCACCCACCCATTCCTACGATTCCTGAAAGAAGGCTGAAGAGGGCCTTCCGCCCTACCTTCCGGCATAGTCCGGAGGGACTGCTGGCCCACCAGCATTACTGGCTGGTGGGAATGAAACACCCAAAACTTTTTTTTTGGGAGTTAGGTCAGTATTGTAGGGTGGGTGAACCAAAATTTCGAAGCCCACCTTCTGCAGAATAGCCACCGTAACACAACTGTTGTGAACAGGTGCGTTGTTGTACAGAAGGACACCTTTAGTCAATTTTTCTCTTCTTCTTTGGCTGCTTCCTTTAACCGTACCAGGATTGAAGCATAGTATTCTCCGGTTATGGAGACACCTTTACCTTTATCATCGATCAACAGGATCCCTTCTGAATCCCAAAAGACTATCGCTGTGATATTCTCAGCCTACTGTGACACCTTAAACTTCTTGGGTGGAGGTGTGTCTTTTTTGTGACACTGCATAGAGCCCTATTGGGACTCAGGTTCTTAATGATGAACCCAACTTTCGACCCGAGTAACAATTAGAGTCAATCTTTATCTTCACTATAAAGGTCCAAAAACGCGCGAGAATACTCCATACGCTGTTGTTTTTGAGACGGGGTGAACATTCTCGGCACCCATCTTGCGCTGACTTCAGTCATACCAAGATGATCGCGAAGACTTTAAAAAATGGTCGTAACTGATACTCCTACCATTTTTGCGCGCTGTTTCTACTACTGACCGTGGGTCGTCTTCAAGCGAGTCCTTGCTTTGCTTAAAGAGGGCCTTCCACTTGTAAATCAGGGTTTTACCTGGGAAAGAGTCCCCCTAAACGGATGACACCTTTTCCAGTATGATTTCAACTGATTTTCCTTGCTTGGTAAGGAACTTTATAGCAGCGCGGTGCTTTACAATTTGTTCCCGATTAACTCGTTTGGTTGATGATAGTTCAAAGACTAATGATCTAATTACGATAAAAATTGGTTTTTAAACTAATAATGAGTTGTTTAATTCATAATTACTCGAGTAAGTCCCCTCACTAATAACCTACCTAGCAGAAAAGCAGAAACAGGAGTTAAGAGGGATATAAGTGGACCTAGAATAGAAATGTGCGAGAAAGGTGAATATTAGTTGAAGATACAAAGAAGCAAGGTGCTATAGGGGGATAAAAAATGTGGATTAAAAAAAATAGAAATGGGTAGGCATTGAAAGAAGTAGATGTGGGCGCTACTGAATGTTAAAAAGAAAGAGGGTAAGAAACGATAGAATGATCACATTTAGGTCGTAATATCAACTTTCCAAGTTGATTTCCACTTCTCAGCTAGTTTTTCTTTATTATAAAATTTTTTTTCAGTTTCGGCGTATTACAGCTGTCCTCTATCATTCAAATCGTTGATTACTTTTCAACATCGTAACTGACATACTTACTAAATAATAAACCAAACACACGAACAATACGGCATATATCATTAATTATGTGGCACAAGGTTTATCACTGTATTTTCTTCTTTCGTTATTTAAGTCGGAAAAGAAATAATTAGAAAAAAAAACTATTAAAGTGGTAACCTGCTCCTGTACATACAACAAGTAAAAATATAAAAATTAATTGTTTACCGCTGTCATTAAGTAGGCCTCGTTTTTTTTTTACAGAATTTCCGTTTTTTTTTTTTCACAATTAATTTTCATTGTGGAAATTATGATTACCTACCTAGTTGGGTAATATAAAATATTGCGGTTGGCCAATTAGAATATCAAATGTACAAAATTGTATTGGCTAACCCACAGCTAGACAATACCATTGTACTAAAACTTTTTTCTTGGTAATATAAACCATTGCATATTATGTATAAGTACAACGTAAATATAATCTAGAATTTATGTCAAAAGGAATGATAATTTGAAATGTTTTTGTTGTAAAAGATTGTGAAAAGTAGATCTAGTTTATATACCTACAGAGTTATTGGCAAATTTAGAATCCCTAGTCCCTAATTTTTAGATTTATTTACGATAACGAGCTATTTTACTAGTTGACCCATGATTCGTCACAAGTTAGGACCCTCTGCAGCAAATTTGGGTCGTCGTGGACAGAGTCCAACAGTTCCTTAACAATTTTAATGCGATGCTGTTTTTGGCGACCCGTCTCATGCACAAATCATTGGTAAAAATCGAATGGCAGAAATCAATCGGTATGTTTAAGTCCTTAGCAACTTCTCTAACGGTGATTCGACGATTGGTCAATAGTATTTTCTTCACTTCATCAATGTTTTCGTCTGTTGTTGACTTGCTCGGGCGTCCGGCACGCTCTTCATCGTTCACATCTTCTAGGCCCTTTGAGAATATTTTGATAACTGATAAACGTTGCTTCGGTGCAAGGTATCTTCACTATATGCCACAGTCAACATTCGGAATGCGTCTGCGCACTTAATTTTGTTTTTTACATAAAATTTGATACAGATTCTTTGATCTATTTTTTTAAATATGCAAAAATAGAAGACGAGCCAAAACACTGGTAAACAAAGTAGCTGTCAAAAATTAACTGAACATTAAACATGACCGAACTTGTTGGTATAAGTAAGGGACGTGAATACCAACATAACGCCAGAAAAAAATCGAAAATCGAATATACTTAACCCGCGGAAATTCAAAATTCGCGATACTTTTTGAACAGACCTTGTACTTCATGATTATTTTAAATTTTACTTTGATTGCTATCACAGACACATACGCATACCCAGTGGGGACTGGGATGACTCCACATTTTCAAACTCGTCGTATAAGAGACTTCTTAAGCTCGGGACTTCGAGACTTCGAAAAAAGATTAACGTAGAATCGACTGAAAAGTGCCAGAGACACGAGACGTTTCGAGATCCAATCCTTAGAAGGGAGGAGATCCAAGTCCTGGGTTTCTATTACTTCGATTTATTAGATTTAACTTTTTTTAAAGAAGTTTGCCACGACAATTATTTGTACAATACAAATTTTAAGACTTAGTAGTATTTAAGTTTTGATTACTAACTATCTGACTATTCACGTATATTGAAAATAAAAAGTTCAAAACATTTACGTAAAATGTACAGTTTAGTTAGTTAATAAATGATAGTAGTTTGCTGCGAAATTTAGTAATAATTTCAAATCTAGTTCACCAGGGAGTTGTAACTTAGAAAGTTCATAAACTACCTATAAATCTCTAAGCCAACTAAGCACAAAACGAGCAAATAGTGATTTTCATCCTTGTATATAACCATGGTATGTAACCATGTTACCATGAAAGTAATCACCTTAAGTATGTGAGTTCATTTTAACTTTAAGTTCTTATTATAAGTAAATAAATAACTGTTTGAGAATAGCAATCCATCATTATTTAAATAGACAAGGAGAAAACCTGGCGCTCATATGCAAAAATCTTCTCATGGAATTTTTTTGTATACTCATTGAGAGTCGGGACATGACCCTGAAGACAAATCAATGATTTACCTCGAAAAAATCAGAATCAAAGTTTAAAACAATTTTTTAAAGAAATTGCAAGTATTTTTTATGGAATCGAACAAAGTTATTTTTAAATAATAACAGTGTTTAAAGTTACCTAATAATTTTTTAAGCGATTGAAAAAACGAAAAATACAAAATCTGCAATTTTCCATGCATATTTATCTATAATAAGAAATGAGAAGTTAGAGTTTAAATAAAGAATGTTTCAAAGTCCTAGCAAAGTCCTGAAGAGTTTTTACTGTTTATTTTATTCTAAGAGCATTGTTTTTTAGTTGCTAAATAGACGTTTAAGAAAAGGTTAGAAATGAGAACAGAGTAGAAAGAGTAGAAGAACAGAGGTAATTATGGATGTCAATAAGAAATAGGAGAGATAGATTGGTAGGACACCTTCTCAGGCATTTTAGATATTATAGACATATTAGAAGTAGAAACAGGAGTCAAAAGGAGTAGGGGTAAACCTAAATTTGATTACTGTTCACAAATATTTAAAGAATTGGGATATTCCAGTTTTAGGGAAATGCGAAGAATAAGCTCAGGATACAAAAGATTAAATCAAGAAAAGCAAATTTTGCATATTTAAAAATCCAAATTTGATCCAGACTTTCGCGGAATAAACTTTTGATCTGTATTCAGGGACATTTCCGGGACTGCGAATGTGCATAAAAAGTCCATGGGAAAATTTTTGCATTTTTGTCTAATAGAATTGTTGCCATGTGTCGACAGTATGATGAAATAAAACACATCAAAAACCATTTGAGGACCTTTGACAGTTTCTGTCTGTCGTGACTTGGCACATTTTTTTTTCAATTTGCTATTTACAACCATCAGTATCGATTCAGCCAACAATAACGTATTGGTTCGTGAGATAGAGTGCTATGCCGTAATTCTGGTATTGGTTAAAGTAGGCGTGTATAAATTAGAAAGTGGACTAAAAAGAGCAACGATGTGATCGAATAAACATAAACGGTTAAAGCAGAAATATTTACAGTTATAAGTTTTGATGATGGAATTGCTAAAATGCTGCTGGATTTATTTAAAACCGAAGTCTATTTCTTCATAGTGTAGGTACGTGCATGGAATACATTATACTCGTATATGGGACGTTCCTTCAGAAATAGTATCGACGTTTGTATTGTGCAATATTTAAAGGTTTATCTGGATTTGTAATATCCGGCTCGAAGGACCAATTTCTGTTATCGATTTGTATTTATTTTTCAATTTTCTTTAGATGCTATCCGCTAGCTTATTACGAAATAAAATACTGTAGCATCATAAAGTTCAAAGAAAATAAAATAGGAAAATGTAAAACCATCAACAATAACTTGAAATAATAATTTCTTTCATATAGCATTTCTGTTTTCACTTGATGCCATTTTCTGAGATTCTTTACACGGAAATGTAAATCTAGAATTAATTAACTCAAATTGCAATACCAATACACATTGATTAAATGCTTTTTTTTGTAAATGAGTACTTTAGCACCTGTACTGTCTTGTAACTATTATAGCATTCACTGTCAAGACACCTAGACCCAAAACTACAAGGTTGAAGAGAAAGGTCTCTTTTAAGGAAGTCTAACAGGAGATGTTTAAGATCGTTTATCATATTATTATAAATAACGAAAAATCATTCTTTGTACCTTGGCAACTACTCTGCAAATATTAGAAACGTGATGAAAGGGGCCTTGCATCAAGTTGCCTTCAACCAAACCAAACAAGACGCCTGTAAATATATGTATGTACAAATTTTGTTGGTTTTGATTACACAAAAAAACCTTTAGAAAACTGCAATTATTCCACTTCTAAGGGTCGAAAATTAGGGTACGATTCCCATTTTTAATACTTTATTTTAAGTTTGTAACTTGTTTGAAGCTAAATTTTAACTTTAACTATCAAAAAAAGAAGAAAACCTTGAAGGAATAACAACTGATTTGAAATTATATACACCTGACAAAGGTTGAACAATGTCTACAGCGACCCAACATCAAACGTATTTTCAAATAAGATTTCCCAGATTATGACATAAACCTATAAATTGTATATTTTGAGCACCTACGTTATTTTTAACTGCGAGGGGTACATCGTCCACACATCGTCCAAATATTTTGAGCAGTTCGCAAATTAGCTGAAGAGGTAGGAATTCTTGGGCATTCCTTTCAAAAACTGAATGATTTTTACTATCTGTTTATTGATTTGCAACATAAGTTTCACCATAGTATGCCTGATTTGTACCTACAGTGTCATTGTAAAGTCACACAGTACAAATATATTCTGTATCTATTTGTATACCGTTTGAGAAAGTTATAGAACTGCCCTCGATCAGAGTAGTTCAGCGCACGTAGTAAGGTTGATTTATGACCGCCTGCTGAAATGACGGCATCTTAGGTTCGGATCGAAGGTGCGAATGTAGATACTAGAATACCTTTAACTGTGATTTTGCCAAACATTGGTTTCTCCAGACAAGAGTAGTTCTTAAACCACCACTAAGGAGCCAATAACTCGCGAAACTTTTTTGCAAGCTACTAAATAGTAGAAATCTTTTAAATTGTATTCGGCTTTTTTATATATTGTACTTAAACATTTGAAGGTTTATAAGCTAAGTGAGGTGTAAATCTCAAGGCTCATGCCCTAACTTAAGTGCTTACGTTGGTACCTATACATATTGTAGCGAGCACGAGCGTGTTTGTGTGCGATCGGGCATACGTGTGTGTGAGCGGCTAATCGATTCGCCGACTAGCCGCGGGCGCCTTTCTTCATGTGAGCCGTATTTGTGAATGTGTGTGTTGTACCTGCGTTCTGGGAAAGAAGTTCAATGAAAAACTAAACGATCCGGATGTTTCTAGAGGGTTCCAGAAAGGAAACAAAAGAGTATTTAAAGGAAGAGACGAAATAGCGCAGTGAATAGTGATATATCAACACAGTTTTTCTCGTTATCAGTCTTAAAAGTTAATTTTGTTAAACCCACTAACATTACAATATGTACATGTGCGTAGATAAACTGCGCGAAATCAACCCACACAACTGGGTCAATCTATGTTTGCTGTTTTCGCGAGAGAGATGATAAAAAAGAAAAATGAGCACTCACACATCGCGCCGCGTCTTTCGCTTGTCTGCCCATTCCCGCTGTGATGAATCTATAATTATATCTCCCGCCGCACTGAGTGTTTTGTTGTGTTGTGGTGAGTCAGCTCAAGGCGTCTGACCGTCGTGATCGAAGCAGGTTCTTGGGGGCTTTTATTATTTTTCTTATAGTTCCTTATACTTAAATAGATAGGTATTATATGAGCGCACTAAGTACTTTGATAAACTAAACTGTAATATAATATAATCACAATACGAGAGACGCCGAAAGAAAATTTATAATTTAACGTTGCGTTGCCCAGCACTTATTAAAGTGTAGATTCGCTAATCTTCTACAGCGTACCTTTATCCGTTCTACTTCATTTTACGATAGGTGTCTATAATAAAATCGCAATATAGTGTCTTTCTGAAGATAGTTTATAGCGCCTGATATAAAAAGAAATCACAAGTTATTATGATTAAAAAAAATAAGACCATAAAATATAGTTTATGAAAAGTCAAAAGCTCAAAAAAAGACGAAACGCAACAACAAATTCGAATTTCAAATGGGATGAGTACATATGTAGCAGTAACCTGCGGTTTGCTGCCAAGGATGCCAACTGTTAAATGATTAAAAAAAANTACAATAACGTAAGCAACCTTGCCATAAAACAACAACATGACTATCTAATACTATTACCCGCTTTAGGATTGTGAATGTTTTGTAATATTTTAGTATTTATTAGTATAATCATGCCTACACATCCAAGAACTTTATAAAGTAAAACTTCTTATATGACGGGCGTCTAAACCTCGACGATTTACAGAGTAAAACTAGTAATCCTAGAAAATATTAGAAGTTACGAAAAAAGAGTTACGAATTGGAACGTTTCCTCCCTTTCTTTACCAAGCTATTGACATCATATCGACATTGAAGCACAATTTAACAAAAGCACCAAAGTTCAGACCATTTTTTACAGTATTTAGAGTTTAAGGCTATAATGCTATACGGTATCAACTACAAAAATTAAAAAAACATATTTTATATTTTGAATCTCAAAAGATAGTAGCCGTTGAAGTCATATAATGGAGGCTTTTCCATTATAATGCTTTTATGGTACATTCTGCAGGTGTGAATAATTTACAGGCGCCCACGGAGGAAGAGTGTAATAGAAGATAAGCTGATTGGTTACGATTTAACGAGTAATATGAATACAATGTCGATGGAATTTTAATAGAATGAGAGAGCAAGAATCTGAAAGTAATTTAACAGTTTAAAATTATTTATTAAGATACACGAGTATTTAAAATTTCACTGGAAATAATTAGTTTCTCTATTACATAACATGAATAATAGGTAAAACTACACTTGGAAAAAACTACACTAATATTACGGAAGTTTATTTAAGTCCGAAAATTACTGGACCTTTGTGAGTCCATATCGTTTCTATTATAATGCAGTACATATACCTACATACAAGTACATACTTTACCCTGTTGTTGTCTGTCTATCTGTTCATCAAAACTTTCAATGATCATCAAATTAATACGGCATTTTTAGTTCAGGTAATTGTAAGACTTTCTTTGGACCGAAGGAAGATTTTTTGGTACAAATTCAGAAAAAAAATCTAAAAATCACGAATATTAAATTGGTCTGCTTACCCATCACTGATTATAACAACCAGGGGGATATTAGTTAATCTAAGTTCACCAAATTCGTACTAGAAAAATTTTGCAAATCACACTATTTTTTTTTTTTTTGAAGTTTTATATTAACTATACAGTAATAAACGTATATTGAGCGCGCGAGTCAAACTGCCCCTGCCTAATTCTGTTTTTGATTTATCATCCTGTCCAGAGTAAACCATCACTCAATATTCTCACCCAATTTATCTCGGCTATTTTTGGAGTCGAAAATTGTTTGCAAAAAAAATGCAGGAAATTTTATTATTCTATGGTAAACATTAAAGTAAGTAGAAAATACCACAAATGGCGTGGTAAACGCCATCTGTAGTACGATGCTACATTTTAGGATTACGTACCTATGCTCCAACAAGGTCCATTTAAATATATGGATATCTACTTGCTGAAACGAATCCCGGCGTAGCTAACCTCAACGTAATAGGCACGTTACCATAATCGAATAAAATAATTCGAAGTGGTCTGTATTCTGTCGAAACTGCCAGACGCGGATCGCGATTTCGATCTTTTTGGATCTCATCAGCNGCGTAAGGATGTTATGTCAATATACATAAGAAGGGTCAGAAAAATGTGCAAAAATGTTATTATTAATCATTTGGGTCACTATAGCCAGATATGATTTCTTGAGAATCAGTCATAATAAACGATATGTCATTTTAAACGGACTCATTATATCCAAATTTTCCTATAGAGAATTTAATATGAAAACCAAACTTAACACTGCAATTACTTCATATTAAGTGGTTGGTCAATATAGGCGGAGTCATAACAAACGAATTCCACTGTGCTATTAATAAGTCACTTTGCGAATATGTCATTGCAGATGTGCTATGCCCATGGCAGATTCAGATCATCATCTCTGACAGGAAACCAAGTTCTTCCAAATGTGTCATTTCGAACGTATTTCAAGATTAAACTACCTGAACAAACAAGCGTCTCTCAAACCACAAAAGTAGCAGGAGACAACGATAAACGAAGCGAAATGTCTGCATGTTTTTATGTGGAAATCGTATATCACAATGCGGAAAGTATTCACATCAATTGCACAGATGTTGATGTACGTATAAAGAACCGTGACTCTTGGGCTTCCTACAAGCGAAATGCATAAGACAGAAGATTTAATAGGTTCGGATAGCATTATGGAACAGTCAGTTTTATATCCAACACCTGCGAAGAAGCCAGTAAAATGAAGTATTAAAAGCAAATAACGGCGATATTTAATGTAACAAACTTTTTGACAGTTATACGTGCCTATGCTATACGGTACGAGAAAATGCAGCGATGAAACGGTAATTAAATTCGAATTTCAAGAGATGACATAGCAAAAATCTTAATGAAAAGGTAAAATGTAGATATATTGGTGAGTAATCAACTGCATAAATTCGAACTCTGACAAAGCTCTAGTACAAACTAGAGTGGGTGGATCGGCTTACGAGTTTCGATGATTTATGGAGCCGGACCATAAAGAGAAACCAGACTAAGATAAGTTCCTAAATGAGGGCAGCAGTTCTTTCAGTACTCAGGGTGGCAGAGATCAAGAGGATCGGTATGGCACCCTAATGCACAATACCGCGATGTTGAAGGTAACGGAAAACCACCATATTATGATATCCCAAAAAAAAAAACAAACCGAGCTCCAATGATGACGTGCTCTGGAGTAAAAGACTCTGGACCTAAACTAGTCCCCCATTCGGATATCCGGGCGGGGACCATCCCGGGGAATGTCATCAATAAGTGCAACAGGGGAAGGTGCAATATTTCACGAGTCGGAGAGTGGAATTTTAGAACAATGAGGCAAGTAGGGAAAAGTAGAAAATTTGAAAATTGAGATGAATTAATGAACTCCGTTGGGCAGAAGCTGGAGAAGGTAATTCGTGGGTAGGAATTGTAATGCGTAGGAAAGCAGGGCAGAGTGTAGAAATTTATTTACAAAAAAAGCGATAGGATGGTTTAGGTTAAACTAAACTTGAAGCCGATAAAAACACTAATAGTGCAGGTCGACATGCCTACATTATCTTAGAATTGGTTTATGTAGATGTACAAGACGTGTTTAAATTAGTCAAAGGGCAGAAAAACCTAATAATTGTAGGAGATTTCAACGCAGTGATAGGTGAAGGTAAGGACGGTGCAATAGCAGGTTCTTCTGGATTAGGCAATAGAAATGATAGGAGCTAGGCTGATAGAATTTTGCAATAAACATAACTTAACCGTCGCGAATACTTTTTTCAACCATCACGTTAGGAGCCGCTATACGTGGAAGATGTCAGGTGACTTAGGGAGATATCAGTTACATTACGGACTTGTTAGGCAAAGATTTAAAATTAAAAATCAAGTGAAGGACTGTAGGAGTTATTCAGGAGCAGATATAGATAGCGATCATAACTTAGTACTTATGAAGACCAATATTAAATTGAAAATTCTGATGATGATGACTGGTTGAATCTTTTTCCAAAAAATGGAACAGTAATCCAATCTAGGTCTTCTTTGTCTCTCTTTACTTATGTTTCTACTTCTAATGTATCTCTAACTACCTCTTCATGTCTCAGAAGGTGTCCTACCACCTTATCTCTCTTTTCCGGCATAACTTCTGTTCTTCTACCCTTCCTTCCTTATTCTTAACCTCTCAAACAGTTCTAACTTTTTCATTTCTTCCATACCAACCATTTAGCTTTCGCACCCGTACAGACCCGTACACATTTAACAACCTTTTTCGAATGTAAATATAAACCATTCGTGAGAAAGGAAGTGATTGTTTTTTGTTAATTATTTTTATAGACGGAACTAAGTAAATCTAAATGTAATTCGTTTAAAAAATATCAAGAATCGTTTACTAACAGGGGATGGTGCGGATAGCATTGCCACATTTAGGTACCCTGTATATTTCAATCTTGCATTTAGATCATTAATTATACCTCTCTACCTATTAATATTCCCGTATATATTTATTCAAATGCCATAAATCTGTTGACTGAAGATTGCCATTAGAACGGCGTTTTTATTTTTTGTACCTACAGGAAGGACCGTATCTATTTATAATTTTATTTTATGCACAAGAATGTCTAAATAGTGACCTACACTCCTTCTTCCTGTGACGAAGCTTTGCATTACTAATTACATTCCTCTTGCTCAAGTCAATGAACTTTATTCAATTTCTGTGAACTCCATTCTACGAAAAACATGATGTTTATTACTTTTGAAATTAATAATCTTCTTTACATTATTATATTAGTAGTAATAAGGGACATACACCTATCACAAAAAGGTAATACGTCATAAGCAACTATAGCTGGGCGAAGATTCGAAATGGACTCAATCGATGGCCTATGATGATGAGTCAACAAATATTTTTCAAATTTTAACGCCCCCTGGAGGTCTAATTAACATTTTTCAACGATACGTATAATACCATGGAAAATGACATTTTCCAACTTTTCGCAAATTGTAGGTGCGCATCCATTTTCAAAATTTTCTAGTACACCTAGCACATCAATTTTTTGGAAAGGTAGTGTAATTCAATGAAGGACCTACGATCAAGTGGATCGATAAAAATAATAAGAGAGATAGTAAGTACCTAGTGTCAAAACTACCGCTTTGTTTTGCTTTCTGTTATATTTACTTTACACGTATTATATTAGAGATTGCGCCCGTTTTGATGATGGGTTAATAATGGTTCGTTCTTATCTCAAAGACACTAAAAACTGATTAAATTAAAGCGTTCATTAATTAGAAGACCCGCTTCGGCTAAAGTCAAAGCTTCATTGTCTCTTCATATCCCGTTCTAATTTTAAATTTTAATTGCCTAACTAGAAGGAAACGAAGCAAGACTCAGTCTTCCTTGGTTCGACAATTTTAGTTTATTAAATTCGCACAATACTCATATTGTACGTGACACTTAATTAAAATTAAGAAATAATTGAAAAATCCATCCTTCATTTGATATGAAATACCTACCTACTAGTTTTGAGGACGACCTACATCTTAGAACACCATTGAAGTCAATGTCGGAAAATAAGAAGAAGCACATCTTTTTGTCAAAGAAGAAATCAATAAAAACCGAATCTTACTTATTGTACTAAAATTGAACGCAATAAAATTATTTCATTCATCACAACTTATCTTTATTTTTGTTTTAGAAAGGTTGATGACATTAACACTTGGTGAATTAAAATTTAATTTACTTATCGTAAAAAAATCTCGTTTTATTGCTATCCATAAAATAATAATTTGAACATACTGTAAATAGAAGGCATTTTGTGCTAATCTGATTTAAATTAACCTTCAGTAAAATGCGTTGGGTATTAATCTAATGGAAAAATAATTATGTAAATATGAAACATGATAGGTATCGAACTACATTTTGCAATCGCTACTGGAAGCATACAAAAGCAAATGCGTCTTTACGATTAAAACTTTAGAAATAAACATACTGCCCGTTTCACCGATATTGTCAATTAAAGTAATCTACAACAATATTAATGAAGAACTAGCATAACTCGTCCTGATTTGGACGAATACTACCGTTATCAATAGTGCTATAAGTACAATTTTAGCCATGACCTCGGCTGAAGAAGATATTGGATGGTCCCAGGACGGTCCGCGTGGTTTTAGTCGGTGGGTTCGAGGACTTTCTCGGGAGTCCGACACTATCCAGTCGTTTTTCGATATTGTAACAATTATATACAGACGGATTTATGCGTCACTTGCAGGTATGTTAGAAAATGTGTTCATGTATGCTAGGGGTCCATAAATTGCGGCTTGTGAACCGCATGCGGCTCTTTCAGGTGAGAATTTCAGCTCTCAATTTCCCTTAAAAAAAATAAAAGCTAAAGCGAAACGGACAGACACGCAGCGCACGCGTATACATACTTAAACCAATGCACTTTATGACTGAGTCTACAATGCATCTCATTTTCATTACTGGAATAAGTAGTTGGTTTTGAGGTAAATGTCTAGATGCTCTTTGGGGGTGGGGGTGGGTGGGATCAAAAGAGGAGATCTCCCCCACCACTGTAT
>NW_020439520.1:8785-10939 GCF_000699045.2 Agrilus planipennis | reverse complement strand
TATTTAGGAGTAGATTTTTATAGATTTTCTTTATCGTGGACAAGAATCTTCCCAAGTGGATTTCCAGACGATATTAATTACGAAGGCATCAATCACTACAACAAGATCCTAAATTTACTTGTAGCTAATAATATTACGGCTATGGTTACTCTGTTTCATTGGGATCTTCCACAAGGCCTTATGGCGGTAGGAGGAATGCTCAATCCTAGGTTTGTCACCTTCTATACTGAATACGCAAGAACGGCTTTTGAACATTTTGGCGATCGAGTTCAATATTGGTTAACTTTTAATGAACCTTTTCAAACTTGTGTGTTTGCGTATGGAGGTTTAATGTTGGCTCCTGCACTAGGAATCTCAGGGATTGCGGACTATCTCTGTGGACATAATCTACTGAAAGCTCATGCAGCGGTTTATCATTTATACAATACGACATACAGACCAAAATTTAAAGGTTTGTCAAATAATTAAATGCACGTCAAAAGAAGACTGCACCAATTTATTTCATTTGGTTTCTGTAATTTAGGTAAAATTGGTATCTCAATAAGTGCTGACTGGTTTGAACCAAATACTACGGATGATGAGGTAGCTGCAGAAAGAATACGGCAATTTTGGGTAATGAACAAACATTAACCAACATAACATAAGACAAACATAATACGAAGTATGTAGAAGTGTTTAAACAATGCTATATTTTCAGTATGGTATGTACATTCAACCAGTTTTTTCATCTAAAGGGGATTATCCTGATGTTGTAAAAGAATATATTGCTTATCATAGTTCTTTAGAAGGTTATAAACAATCGAGGCTTCCACAGTTTACTCCGGATGAAATAAACTACATAAAAGGAACTTATGATTTTATGGGTTTAAATCACTATAGTACGTATATGGCTAGCGAAGCTCCAAACATTAGTCTGAAAACATCTTACTACAATGATTATCAGGTCAGCCTATCGTCTGCTAGCGGTTCGATAGCGAATGATTCCAACGGTTTACTTGAGGTTAGATATCATACACAATACTTGCATAGCATTAACATTTCTTTTACTGTCCATTTCTTTCCCTTAGTTTGGATATGACTAAGCAAAATATCTAGGCACTTAAGATGTGTAAACGAATTTTTTGCGATAACCGCTTCAATTATTTACAATCGTTTGTCATTTCTTTTGGCACCGTGAAATTTTTCATTTGCTGAAATAGAGGTATCAAAAAATAAGAATGAATTACACTATATTCTGGCCCAGGCCGAATACATGTATCTACATGTGATTGTTGTGTTTTTTTGTATTATTCGATCCATTTTTCATCTTTCAGCATTATATCCCAAGTAGTTGTATATTCTTAAAGAAGGCCCCTGCAATGCGCATTGAAAAGGCAAAAATCCTTGTACCTATTTCGTTTTGATGATAAAGGGGATTATTTGTAGCTAATTCAAAAATAGTAAAAAACCGTTAAACCAACTTTTTCGGTACTTTAAATATCAAAATATCTTCTTCTATTTTGTCTAGAAAAATAGTTATTCCCAACAGAAATTAAACGTTTTTTGTGGTGGTTTAGCATCCGCTGTTATAAAGTTGTTTTTATTTCATTTTTGATCAAATACTATAGTTATGAAAAAATGAAAATGTAAAAATAATTGATAACAGAAAGTTCCAAAAAATCTTTTAAAACAAATTTTTTTTCCGAATGGGATGTACAATAAATTTCAGAAATGTGAACATGTGAATGTGAATAATTTAAAATGATGAAAAAAAATGTGAAAATAAAACCATTTACTGCTTTAGATTGTACCGTGGGGTTTTAGAAAATTGTTGGTATGGTTGAAAGATACGTATGATGATCCTGACATCTTTGTGACAGAAAGTGGGATAAATGATTTGGATGACGTGATTGACGACAAAAGGAGAATTTCATATTATGGCGTAAGTATTTTATCCTCACCACAGGCATCAAAAAGGTTGAAATAATTATAGATACCAGATTCATGGCATACCTACTCACTGTAAACTAATTTTATAGCAATATCTTGAAGCTCTCTTGGAAGCTATTTATATTGATAATGTCACTGTTTTTGCCTACACGACCTGGAGTTTAATGGATAATTATGAATGGAATTTAGGATATACGTAAGGAATATAAACAATAATTCAGTAAA
>NW_020439520.1:0-805 GCF_000699045.2 Agrilus planipennis | reverse complement strand
TTATTGTAGATTGTTTTCAATTGATAAACCACTGCCAGTATAATTTATTTATGAAAATATATTTACTTAATTGCTAGATGGCTTCAAAACAATTAACTATACAAGCGATAACATTGACACAAGTAGTTATTTATTTATCTAATAATTAAATCTTTGGAAAAATTTCTAAAGATGGATTGTTTAAAACAGCTCTAGCGATCCATACACTGGAGTGGTTGGTATGGGTGTAAACAACAAAAATGTACTGTAATAATGCTGCAGGCAATCGATATCGATATAAGAAACCTATGGAAAATTTCTGGAGAAATGTTCCATACCGTATAAATAAGCAACTAGGTATTCGGCAGAGAAGGGACGATATATGTAATTAGTGTTGACATAAATAGTGCTCGAACAAAAAATCGAAAAAGTAAGCAACATGCTCATTGCTATCAAATTAATATGTTCCAATACAATAAGTTTTCTGTTCCTTGAATCAGGGATAGATTTATTACTTTTTCCCCAACTCATTTGCAATCTCGTGTTCCTTAAGATGTAATAAATACATATCAGTTGCTTTCTCTAGGTAACTTCTTAATGCGAGTTTTTCCTTGTCAATTAATATTTGTCTATTTTTGATGTAGTTATTCTGGCAAAAGACTACTTTTATTCCATATGAAGCATATCCAGACTTCTATGGATTAGGTTAATTAGGCGGTAAGCCAGCCCCGATATAAATTAGTCTACCAGCACCAAATCGCTTCTTAATTTCTAAACACAAGGTCTAAGCTCAAAACTGAGGGGAAATCAAAAAGTATAACACGTA
>NW_020439519.1:12577-16414 GCF_000699045.2 Agrilus planipennis | reverse complement strand
GACCAACAACAGTATCGTATTAACATTGCTAAGGAGCTGTTCGACTCTGTCCGCGACGACCCAAATGTGATCCAGAGGGTCATAACTGGTGACGAATCAAGGGTTTATGGTTATGACGCGGAAACCAAAGCTCAATCATGTCAATGGAAGCTATCGCACGAGCCACGATCAAAAAAAGTTAGGTCAAATGTGAAGGTTTTGCTTAAATTTTTCTTCGATTGCAAATGAATAGTGCATGATGAGTTCTTGCCACAAGATAGAACGGTCAATAAGATATATATTACTTGCAAATTATGCGCAATTTACGCGAAGCAATCCGCCAGAAACACCCGGATTTGTGGAAGAACAAAAATTGACTTTTGCACCATGATAACGCCCCTGCGCACACATCGTTGCTTATGCACGAATTTTTAGCCAAAAACAAGACCTTAATAATAGCGCAGCCACCATAATCCCCAGATCTGCCCCCCTGTGACTTTTTATTGTTCCTGAAGGCTGAGGCCCATGAAAAAACGACGCTACGCTAGGATTAAGAAGATAAAGATAGCATCGAAGGAGCAAGCTGAACAAGATCACAAAAAATGATTTTTTGAAGTGCTTCGATGTTTGGAAAAAACGTTATCATATGTATATAATTTCTGGTGGGGATTACTTTAAAGCGGACAAAATAGATATTCATGAATAAATAAATCATTTTTGAAAAACACAAAAATCGCGTTACTTTTTTAACAAACCTCGGATGTATATCTACTGTTTAAACCCGACGTATGCTCTGCAATATTTACCAACATTTTTACATTATTGGAAGAAACTATATGTTAAAATGAGCCAGGTCCCAATGACCTTTTGCACCAACTGCCAATAATCCTATAAGGAATGGGGATTTTGTAGACAATGGCCTTATGTAGACAACTAATTTTTAGCTGTTGATCGATTCATGGAAAATCGGTTTCCTATTTAAAATTGATTAGAGTTGGTTAGTAATCGGTCAAAAGATACGTGCCTACGCTTGGTCAGGTGTAAAGCACGTACACAAATGCAAACCTATTGCCCCTTCTGACATAAATACCTGTTTCCTATTTTAGCAGCTAAACGTTTAAAAGAATCGTTTTTATTATATGGCGATTTTATTTAAAATTCCAGTTCAATGTCTTTATTATCTCATTTGTGTTATTTATTTGATGGCAGTTCCCTTTAGTTAATGTGACTTGAAGAGGCATTTTTATGGGCATTTCCGAAAATTGCTCTTGCAACATAAAATTTTGTTTTGAAGACGTTTGCGTGTTCGTTGTTGGTTATTGGTCTATTAATTTGTCAACTGATGGCCTTTATTAGATTTAATTATGTATACGTTTGTACTTGGGTTAGGTATCGTAACTATAGTTGTAATGCCAACAAACTCGCTCGGCTCGCCCCGCATCATCGAAAACGACGTTTTAGAAGGATTTCAACCGAAAAACACTAAACGCCAACATACAACTTAAGCGGCAGTTTAAATTTAGATTAACTATGTACCTATTCCAAAATTTAATCTTTTATTATGAAGTTTAAGCCAAGAGGTTATTGCTATGTAATATATTTCTAGTTTTATTTAGCGATTAACTTCCACATTTCATAAGGCATCTCTAAAATTTAACTATAATGGGATGTACCCTAACTCCTGCTTGCATGATAAGATATATTCTCCTAAACTCATACTGTTATTCATGATGGCCTTGAAGTAAAACATTTATTGATTGAAAATAGAAGGAGGAGACTGTGGTAACTATTAATTAAAAAATTAAAAGGAATACTCACCCCTAATTACCACAAATAATTTTATATGAGCGGACACGTGTTTCGCCCACTTCACACGTGGGCATTATCAACGCGAGACTGAGTCCGCTCATATAAAATTATTTGTCGTAATTAGGGGTGAGTATTCCTTTTAATTTTTTGTGACATTGTTTGTTTAATTGTTACGATTTTACGCCTTAATTACTCAACTAATCACCATGCAATTTTGTACACATATTGTCAGGGGTACGAAAAAGGATATAGGGTACCCTTTAATAACGATTTTATCAATTTCATTGTACTTATTTTTTGAAAATGGCACAAATGGCAGAAACAATATTGTCAAGTGACAACAAAGGACTTTGTGAAACAAGTCAAGTGCTTTTACCTTNTTTTTTTTTTTAATTTCTACTTCTTTAACTTCTTTCAGGTATCTCGCACTATTTTTCGCGCTAAAAGGTCAATTTATGCGTTGGAGAAAGGATAAATTCTCGAGTTTTCATAACTCTCACAACTATCAACACTATTTTATTTGATAACCATGACAAACTCACATGTACAACATAATATTTCAGAATTTAAGACAATTATTGTGTCGGAAAATTGAAACCTTTATGTTTAAAGGAATTATTAAAAAAAAACCGATTATCAGATTAAATGAACCAAAAAGACCAAGATAAATACTAGAAGTATTTTAGCATGAACAAGAGCAGTATTAAGACTGGGACAGTCTTGGTTTTAGGTACGCGTCGGTAGCTAATAATAAAGAACCCGATTATCCTATAGGCTCGGATTTTTACAATGAATAAACCATATCAATTTTTAATGAAACGGACGTAACTTCAAATTAAATAGAAAATGTTTTGAAATGCTAATATTGAATATTTATCAAAATTTCTTTCCAATATTGAATATTTATGGACCTCTTCCCAATGATAAATGTTTGCTGAAACGTGTTTAACCTATTACGTAATCAGAGATCTGATAGTTGTGGTACAGCAATTGTGAAATGTACCGAATAAAAAGCAAAAAGTGAATCGTTCATTCTGCCCAGTAGGTATGGAGCAGCTCGCAACCTTGCCACCTGATATAAAGAGTAGAAGTCATTCACCTGGTCATGAACAATTTAAGCTTTCACAAAACTCGGAGTTCAATTTTGGGTATAACGCAAATGCACTGAGGTTTATTCAATTTGCAAACATTGTTTACATACTTCTACTTTCCCAAAAAAAATTCCAAACACAACAAATAATTAACTTTAAATAAAATGGAATCAGTATTGACAGATGAATATTATATGAAAATGAATAAAAATATAGGAACGTACGAGATATACAACTAGGATTAACATTAACATAGAGAATCACGTATGAAGTTAAAGATTATTGTGAAGTTATTTCAATCTCCCGAATTAACTGGCCGTAGTTTTAAACATAAAATATTAGCACTTACTTCCTGTTCACCAAATGATACGGTTTCTCATACAATCTTTTTGCGTTTAAGCTTCGTAATTAAATTATCTATTATTATACTTCCTCTGAAACTATTTAGAAGTGTTTTGGTTGCCTTCAATTCTTTACAGTTTTCTGCGATTATAATAGTAGACAGGAATTGTACAGAAACATTTGTTCTTTTAATTGTAGATTTTACTAATGAAAATACTACCTGACTCTACGAATGGGTAAATTTTAAGATCCATAATCGTAAATGGACAATTTTTAAGCTACATAAAATTGATTATAGTAACACGAATATAGATTTATTAACATTTTTATAGCAAAATTAAACCATAAAAATGACGAAATCAAACGCATTTACCAACGAGTGTTGTTCTCGTTTGTTTGGTTTGGATGTTTCATTCCATTCCCACCAGCTAGTAATGCTTTCAGGAATCATGGGAATGGGAGGGTGGTGGTTCGGGTGAGAAAGATGAGACGGACGAAATGAAGAGAGAAGAGAATGAAAGATTATCTGTGGAATATTACTGCCTCAGCATTTGCCTAAGTGATCCAAGGAAACCACAGAAAAACTTGGACCAAGGCAGACGGACCCGGAATCGAA
>NW_020439519.1:2949-12235 GCF_000699045.2 Agrilus planipennis | reverse complement strand
ACCTCTTCCCGGCCCTCTGAAAAGGCCTGGTGCCACCGAAACACACCACTTCTTGCTAAAGCAACATCTGGGTAAGCCTGCTTGATCATATCAAACGTCTCTGTCGCAGATTTACCGAGTTTCACGCAGAATTTAATCGCGTACCTCTGCTCTAACGAACGCTGCATTTTCGGCTTGCACCACTCACAGAAACACGTCGCGCGAAAAAGCCTCTTCTGACTCTCCAGGTGCTCGGAGACAACTCACCAGCCGCTCGTTCGTTAGCTAGGTTAGCTGGGAATGCTCTCTACCGAATCCAGCAATCCAGTCGGTGCGCGGACGCTCCGAAGTACAGTCGCGCCGGAAGGAAATCAGTCCTATTACTTTCCGGACAAACCCTGTAGGCCAAGCAGACAGGTCATACATTTTCAAATACAAAATATCCAAAAAGAAACACTTCCGCCGAATTATAGAGATTTTCGAGTTAGAAAAATAAGAGTTAGAGATATCCAAAGACCATGGAGATATAGAAAATGTGAACAGACCAAAAGTAAACTTCGACTTACTAAAAACTTGTAATATAAAGATTGGAAAAACTTTGGCGATTGTTGTAGAACAAGCAAAATAGCTCAAATTCGAACGCCAAAACACGACACATTAGTTGTCCGAAGCACTATGTCTCTGACTAGACCTTCGTAAACTTGACGGAATTTGAAGGCTAGCTTCCGGATTTGTTATTTCCGAATTTTATAATGTAATTGGCATTAAAAACACGCTCACCTTCAATGAAATTTCCTTTCCGAGGCTTTGTGTCAGCCCAATCACATATTGTGTCAATACTTATCATTTTATCGTAATTTAAAAACTTGGAATTTGCACGGTACACTATAGGAACTACGATAAATTTTCCCTAATCAGCGCCATGTTTCTTCTAGAACAACCCATATCCTTAACTATCTGCGAACAGTAATCTAATCTAGGTCTACCTCTACCCCTCCTAACTTCTGTTTCTGCCTCTAACATGTCTCTGACTAGACCTTCATGCCTGAGAAGGTGTCCTACTAAACCTATCTCAATTTTCTTACTATTCCTTTATTTTTAAAAATTTAAAATTTCCCACTAAGCGCCTCTAGGTCTCTCTGTTATTAAGTAAAGAAGATTACGTTCTTGGACAGCAATTTATCAAAAGTGCAAAACTCCCAATGCAACGAATAAGTAACTGTAATTTTCAAATGTTAAGTCATCAAATATACAAAACAATGCTCGGATGCCACTTTGCAAAATGCAAATAACCAAGAAAGAATGCTCCGGGGTTACTCAGCCAAGGGTTTCTGTATTTACCTGATTGGGAATGAGAGCTCCAGATTATCATAAAAAATACAATTTGAAATTACCAATTTCCAATAAATATGTTGCATTACGACCTTTCTAAAAATGTATATATAACGTTTTTTATGAGTGGTAGTTCTTGAAAAGGGTCTTTCATAGGCTGACTATAAAGAACCTCTTTTTCTTATTTTATCTGAATGTTCTTTTCTAAATTGTCTGTGTTTTATGTCCTTCAAGATAACAATAAATAATTTTGTATTCGTTAATTGTTTTCAGTTTTGCTACCTATTGAAGATTGAATAAAAAAGTATCTTCTGTATCCTTAATTGTGCCCTGTGTTAATTATTTGTTCAGTGGTTTTTGAAATATTATCGATTAATTTTACTGAAATGCAAAGCAAATTGCATATAAAACAAATAATTTTCCATTGAATAAGACACCAATATTCCTTAATTTTAATCATTATTGCAGAGTCAAAAAAATAGGCGAGATAGGTTGGTAGGACACCTTCTTAGGCATGAAGGTCTAGTCAGAGATATATTAGAGGAAGAAACAGGAGTTAGGAGGGGTAGAGGTAGACCTAGATTAGATTACTGTTCGCAAATAGTTAAGGATGTGGGCTGTTCTAGTTTTAGGGAAATGCGAAGTTTAGCTCAGGATAGGAAAGAGTGGAGGTACGTGTCCAACCAGTCTTAGGACTGATGACCTTATGATGATGATGATGATTGCAGAGTTAACTAAAACAGAATATTTATCGATTTGATCATCTGCTCTTCAAACTATTTGAAAAGTGAGTGTACTCAGTTAATAGTAATTTTTATACGCTTCTCATATTTAAACCAAAATTTAATTTAAAGCCGCTTTTAGACGCTGCTGCATTTTTCATAATTGTTATATTATTGGGTACTAATGCTTATTGTTATTTGCAGATTAAATGAAAGGTTGACGATTGTAGTTATGGTCAGAATAATAAAATACACCTGGTAACTCGAGCTAAAAACATGAAACTAATTATGTTCCTATTTAGGAAATGCTGCAATACCTTTCCGGTTTCTATTTATCGCAAACAATAGTCACTATCTGAAAATATATAGCGCATGAGAATTTTTATATTATTTCAAATTGCAATTTGAAGTTCATTGCTATCAGAAGGGTTGAAATGCCGAAATTTACTTGAATCAAGGAATGATGGAGACTTTTTTGAACTAATGAACATATATAAATAAAAATAGATGAATGGGTCAGTACATTTCACGACTACTCAATTAGTATTACAGATATGATGGTTAAGAGTGCTGGGCCATTTTTATATATCAACCAAAGTGTTCTAAAAATTGTTTGCAATCTGTAATGTTCAACTTTTTTTCAGTTTGATGTGTGACCAAACTCCAGTTTACAATTAGCAGTAGAATTAGTACTAGGGTCAATTGAAAAGTCCCCGGCCTGACACATAGATGGCGGCACCAGAACTAAATCCATATGATTTTCAGTTAGTCCTAACCTTCAAAAGACGCGTCTATAAATTTGACGGCTGTCGGATCATTAGTTTGTGAATTATAGCATTTTTAGTGAAGCAACTTTTGTTATTGTGAAAAAAATGGATAAAAAGGAATTTCGCGTGTTGATAAAATATTGCTTTTTGAAGGGAAAAAATACAGTTGAAGCAAAAACTTGGCTTGATAACGAATTTCCGGACACTGCCCCAGGAAAATCAACCATCAAGGATTGGTATGCTAAGTTTAGACGTGGTGAAATGAGCACCGAAGACGGTGAACGCAGTGGACGCCCAAAAGAGGCTGTTACGGACGAAAACATTAAAAAAATCCACAAAATGATTTTGAATGACCGTAAATTGAAATTGAATGAAATAGCAGACACTCTACAGATATCAACGGAACGTATACATCACATCATTCACGAATATTTGGGTATGAGAAAGCTCTGTGCAAAGTGGGTGCCGCGCGAGCTCACTTTTGACCAAAAACAACGACGAGTTGATGATTCAGAGCAGTGTTTGAAGATGATCACGCGTAATAAACCCGAGTTTTTGCGTCGATATGTGACAATGGATGAAACATGGCTCCATCATTTCACTCCGAAGTCCAATCGACAGTCATCGGAGTGGACTGCACACGATGAACCCGCTCCAAAGCGTGCAAAAACGCAACAGTCGGCTGGCAAGGTTATGGCGTCTGTATTTTGGGATGCGCGTGGAATAATTTTCATTGACTACCTTGAAAAAGGAAGGACCATCAACAGCGACTATTACATAGCGTTATTGGACCGTTTGAAGGACGAAATCGCCGAGAAACGACCGCATTTGCAGAAAAAGAAAGTCCTGCTTCACCAAGACAATGCACCGTCTCACAAGTCAGTGAAAACGATGGCAAAAATTCATGAATTGGGCTTCGAATTGCTTCCGCATCCACCGTATTCTCCAGATCTGGCCCCCAGCGACTACTTCCTGTTCTCAGATCTCAAAAGAATGCTCGTTGGGAAAAAATTTTCGTCGAATGAAGAGGTGATCGCCGAAACTGAGGCCTATTTTGAAGCAAAGGACAAATCGTACTACAAAAATGGTATCGAAAAGTTGGAGGATCGCTATAATCAGTGTATCACCCTTGAAGGGAATTATGTTGAATAAAAAAAACGAATTTTGCAAAAAAAATGTGTTTTACTATTTTAGGCCGGGGACTTTTCAATTGACCTGTTATTGCAATCTTTGTTTATTTTACTATTAAAATCAGTCGTATTGTATTTAAAAGTAGTCCAATTTGGTGTGTATTTATGTAAGAATGTACCTGTTAGGATGCTTCTGGCGTTGTCCTCAGCTGGAATGTTCTCAAATGTCTTGTTGTTTTGAGTTAGATTTTGCTTGAACAAACTGGACCACAAGAGTCGAAAATGTTCTGGAGTATTTCTGTATATGAGAGATGGAGAAAATCAAATAAGGTTTTGAATTTGATCTGTTTACCTGTACAATATTCTTTAATGGAGTGAAAAAATTGCATCCATCATAAAAAAAATATCACCAATTTTCATTTATTTTGCAACATGCCTTGGCGCTTGGATAACTTTAATCGAGAATTTAAGAATTATAGCACACGATAGCTTATAATAATGAAAACGGAGAAAGGTGACATGTTGAAGCAAGATGATCATTCTTGAATAATGTACGTATGCAACAACTTGCTATCCGTGCCTTACTTTCTTAATATTCTCATATTACCAACTGATTTACTGGACAAACAAAACTACTAGAAAGTTGAGCTGTACCGGTACTCTTTACAGTAAACAAACCTACACAAACATTTTAAAATGTTTACTAAGGAAGCACGTCGTTAACCTTCTATATTCTTATTCATAAAATCCTTTTTTGGCAATGGCATTATTGGCATAAATTTTAATACATACACACTACACATATTTATAGAAAGGTCTACGATTTTAAACGACTTTCTCACCAGTGCGGTAACTTGAAATGGAAAATTGCATTTTGTCCTACTGTTCAATTATAATTCTTTATGTTTTGATTCTCGCCAAATTTAATAAATAAGCCAAAAAATTTTAAACAAACTGGTTGGATCAAAGAAGATGCAACTTTATGTTTATATTTATAATTTTGACAGTCAGTTAGATAAGTTGAGAGCTTGATAATGTCTCAAGAAATAGAGACGAAACGTCGCGAATCAACAGTGGTCTAATTGGTTTTCCAATCTTGTTTTCCCAATACCCATGATCCTGTTCAATTATTGTATAAGGGAAGTGATTCAATTATTATATAAGGGAAGTAATTTCATCATGATTATAAATAATCTTAATTTGCATAACTAAACTTTACCGATATAGGATGATTTAATCCATTCAAATATGAAGCTATGACCGTAATTTCGATGTAAACCTATTTGTATTTCTTGACAATTGTCTTGAGCACTGTTGTGAGACTCTGCCCTTCAGTGTTCATCTAATTATTTTGGGTCAAACTTATGATAGTACTGCCGTGAGACTTTGCCCTTCAGTACTGTAATGACATAAATATTTGCCACGGGGTATTTTGTGATACTCTGCCCTTAGTGTCATTGCACACTCTGCATTCCTGGAGTAATCATTGTGTGGCATTTGCACTTAACTACTCCCAATGATAATCTTAAAGTACTCGATTAATTAATAATAATTTCCAAAGTGGGATCTCTATAAATAATATTTAGGGTTTTGGGTATGTTTAATAAATAAAAACATAAATAAAACACTAATATATATAACAATAACGTCAATTTATGTACACGAAACAAAAACCATGAATAGAAAAGATATATACAACAGACGGAAAACATAAAAGTTGAAAAGACACAAGAACACAACAAGACACAAAAATATATACAAAAACAATGAAAACAAGCAGGCAATTAACAATAAAGAAACGTTGTAGACTTACTCGAATGTTGGCAGCAAAGTGGTTAGTGAGTATGAAAAAAAACTTTTGAGTGTTTCATTCTACGCCGGAAGGTAGGGCGGAAGGCCCTTTTCAGCCTCCTTTCAGGAATCGTGGGAATGGGTGGGTGGTAGTTCGAGTGAGAAAGTTGAAACGAACGAAATGAAGACAGAAGAGAATGAATGATTATCTGCGGAATATTACTGCCTCAGCATTTGCCTAGGCGATCCAAGGAAACCACAGAAAAACTTGGTCCAAGGCAGACGGACCAAGAATCGAACCGGCGTCCTCCCGAATGCTAAGCAATGGACTAAACCTCTAGGCCATGCCGCTCGGTGGTTAGGGAAATATTTAAGAAGGAAAAGTATGGACTGTAGAGTTGAACGTACAGGTTTATAGCACTCAGAGTGAGCAATATAGAATTTTAGGAAAAGTGATTAAGGGAAAGTCCAGCTATTAGTAAGGGGTGCATGCAAGTACAGGTGAAGATGAAATTCTGGATAAAGGCGAACAAAGGCATGCACAAGTTAAGAAGTTGTATGTCTAGAAATAGATTTAGAAGAATATTTATAAAACAATAATAATAATAAAAATTTAACAGAAACGAATATAAAAAATTAATTTTAACGTGGTTACCGCTACAATTATTTACATTTTTAGTAGTTACTTATTTCCACTTTGTTACAACTTAAATAATTTTAATACTATAATGATACTTCTATTTGCTATCTTCTTCCAGACCCATTTTTTCAAACAGACAGTGTTGTTCTCTATTTGCTCTCGTATAAAATGATATTTAATGTCAATATGTTTAGAACGTTTATGAAAAACTGGATTATTTGACATTGCTATGCAACTTTGGTTGTCTTCATACAATGGTATTGGTTCCGACATATTGACATTAATACTCATTAATAAAGATTCAGTCCATAAGGCTTCTTTGACAGCCTCAAACACGGCCATATATTCTGCCTCAGTCGATGAGGCTGCAACTGAATTTTGTCGTCGTGTGATCCAAGTCACAGTACAATTTTCGAATAGTTTAAACAAACAACCTGTTGGACTTCGACGATCTAATTCATTACTTGCCCAATCCGCATCGACATATCCTGTTACGATTTCGGTACAATTTTTATTTTGTTTATATACTAACTTTATATTGATTGTACCTTTTATATATCGTAATACACGCTTTAAGCATAGTCACAATTCTTTATTACATTTTTGGTATCTACTTAGTAGATTTACTGCAGTACATAAGTCCGGACGTGTACAGAGCATTGCATACATTAAATAACCGATTAATTGTGGGCAGGGTGCATCATAACTGTAAGGGTGAGCGAAGAGACGCTGGTATGTAATTGCTTGCACTTGTAATAAGTAAATAAGTAAATAGAAATGAAATATATCTTTCTTATATAAGTGATTTAATATACATCAAAATTATTAATGTGGTCAACTAACAGGTGTCAGGATGGTCAGGTCCATGTCCATGGCTGGGTCTAGCCTATAAATAAAGAAAACACAAGTGTGAGCGCTCGTGTCCCTCTCAACAAACGTATGTGTGAGTTGATAATTCGTGTTCTATTGGCATGATTGTCAATGTATTACTGAATACATCAGTTACTGAAGAATGATACTGAGACGTGCAATGGACATAAAGGGCAGACTCGCATTATGTCCGCTCCAGTATCACCCTTAGACGCAAAGGGCTGAACTCGCAATGCGCCGGTATTACTTATTCACATTACCACTAGTACTAAGATGTGCAATGAGCACAAAGGGCTGAACTCGCAATGTGCTCTCTTCAGATACTNGGATTTGTTATTTCCGAATTTTATAATGTGATTGGCATTAAAAACACGCTCACCTTCAACGAAATTTCCTTTCCGAGGCTTTGTGTCAGCCCAATCACATATTGTGTCAATACTTATCATTTTATCGTAATTTAAAAACTTGGAATTTGCACGGTACACTATAGGAACTACGATAAATTTTCCCTAATCAGCGCCATGTTTCTTAGGCTCCTACCATTTGACGGATCCCAATATGGAGAATCATCGATTTTGTGACCAATGTATCGAGACTGCCTAGACCGTGCTGATGTTATCATTTAACCTCAAAATAATGATCCACGTTTGACAGTTTCAGTAAATTACTAACCATCAAGAATTTAATCCTTTGTTAATAAATAATGATCTTTATACTCGCAAATGGTGTCCTCTCGAGTGGCCTGAGAATTTATCGATTTTCAAAGTCATTTTTAACGAAAAGTTGTTTTATTGTTTGATTTTGCAATATTGATTCATTTGAATTTGATGTTCAGATTAGTACGTTAATAAATAAGAAGTTATTGGCTGGATTTGTCGACATTTATATCATAATAAAATAGTACTTTATTTATTCTTTGGCCTTATATAGTTGCTGTTTCATTGAGTAACCAGGACGAATAGAAGGGAAGACAAGTAAGTCAACTACGGTGCAACATAGTTCATCATTGAAGATGTCAAGACATTTCTTGCAATTTGCGCTTGAATTTTACAGACGACAAATTTCCGTGACCACTAAACTGCTCTTTATCCAGATGCTTGTCGTTCTTCATTGTTACAATGACACAAATGTGCACTTTAAGAAAACATTACCATCCTCTGACCTCTTTTCACCGAGTCATACTTCCAACTGTCACGTAACAAAGATTAATGTTAAAATACCGTAATAATCCATCATAACGGAGATAATAAAATTTCATTATCGAAGGTAGAATGCAAGATACACTTCTACCACGAAATGGCACGGAGAGACGAGGTTATTTATTGTATTTAATAGTACTTACTTAATTTCTTTTAAGTTACTAAAAGTAATCATTGCAAAATCGAATTAATTTAAAAAAATATGTACAGTGACCTACTGGAGAACCGCATCAACGTATTTGAGATGTCTTGTATCGTAGATGGCTACGCACTTCATGGGTAGATAAAACAACATATGAGGAGATATCAGGCGGATAAGTAATAATAATGATCTGTTGGCAGTCATGAAAGTCTAAAATTTGCAGTGCATTGGGCAAGTCATGAAAGGAGAGCGTTACGAAATCCTCCGAGTTATCATTGAAAGAAAAATTGAAGGCACAACGTCTGTGGGAAAACAACACAACTCGTGGCTTAAAGCTAGTTTTAGGCATTTTCATTATCGTAACCATTTCACATTTTCATTATTTTATAGGTAACACAATTTTCATACTTTCATTCTAATATAAGTAATACAATTTTCTTCATCATCATAAGGTCGTCAGTTCTAAGACACGTACCTCCACTCTTTTCTATCCTGAGCTAATCTTCGCATTTCCCTAAAACTAGAACAACCCATATCCTTAACTATCTGCGAACAGTAATCTAATCTAGGTCTACCTCTACCCCTCCTAACTTCTGTTTCTGCCTCTAACATGTCTCTGACTAGACCTTCATGCCTAAGAAGGTGTCCTACCAACCTATCTCGCCTATTTTTTATTGACTTCCATAGAGTCCTCTGTTCTCCTATTCTTTCCAA
>NW_020439519.1:0-2616 GCF_000699045.2 Agrilus planipennis | reverse complement strand
ACCTCTTCCCGGCCCTCTGAAAAGGCCTGGTGCCACCGAAACACACCACTTCTTGCTAAAGCAACATCTGGGTAAGCCTGCTTGATCATATCAAACGTCTCTGTCGCAGATTTACCGAGTTTCACGCAGAATTTAATCGCGTACCTCTGCTCTAACGAACGCTGCATTTTCGGCTTGCACCACTCACAGAAACACGTCGCGCGAAAAAGCCTCTTCTGACTCTCCAGGTGCTCGGAGACAACTCACCAGCCGCTCGTTCGTTAGCTAGGTTAGCTGGGAATGCTCTCTACCGAATCCAGCAATCCAGTCGGTGCGCGGACGCTCCGAAGTACAGTCGCGCCGGAAGGAAATCAGTCCTATTACTTTCCGGACAAACCCTGTAGGCCAAGCAGACAGGTCATACATTTTCAAATACAAAATATCCAAAAAGAAACACTTCCGCCGAATTATAGAGATTTTCGAGTTAGAAAAATAAGAGTTAGAGATATCCAAAGACCATGGAGATATAGAAAATGTGAACAGACCAAAAGTAAACTTCGACTTACTAAAAACTTGTAATATAAAGATTGGAAAAACTTTGGCGATTGTTGTAGAACAAGCAAAATAGCTCAAATTCGAACGCCAAAACACGACACATTAGTTGTCCGAAGCACTTTTCGGTAACAAAAACAAACAATTCACTTCAGTCCCTGAAAAAGGTAACCTTGTTACCGAAAAGTGCTTCGGGCAACTAATGTGACGTGTTTTGGCGTTGGGGTTTGAGCTATTTTGTTTGTTCTATAAAAACTTGTAGTTGTAGGGAGATCATACTATTTATGAAAATAATGAAATAATTGTATAACCGTTGAATTTTAACGTCAGCAATGTAATACCAGCAAGGAAGGGATATCTAAAGAACAAAACAGGCTGCAATTTGGTTACCGTAAAAACAATTGTGTAGGTACAATAGATACGAAGAGGCTCCCCGTGTGTTGAGGTTTGCATCTCATATTCTGCACCCACCATCATACTCTTCCACTTCTTCTTCCACCTAAAAGGTATTTCGAAGACAATCGCTGCACACCACCGAGGATGTATTGAAGGCAGTTATGGCCGCTTGTTTCTAAAAAAGACAGCCAAAGTTCTTCAGTAACGGAATATAACAACACGTCATACTTTCATCATCATCATAAGGTCGTCAGTCCTAAGACTGGTTGGACACGTACCTCCACTCTTTCCTATCCTACGCTAAACTTCGCATTTCCCTAAAACTAGAACAACCCACATCCTTAATTATTTGCGAACAGTAATCTAACTTAGGTCTTCCTTTACCCCTCCCACCTCCTGTTTCTTCCTCTAATATGTCTGACTAGACCTTCATGCCTGAGAAGGTGTCTTACTAACCTATCTCGCCTATTTCTTATTGACTTCCAGAGAGTCCTTTGTTCTCTTACTCTTTNATAAGTAATGAACATTTTCTCATCTTGTTCGATAGCAATGCGATGTTTATGTTTTTTTTGTGTAAGATTTACCTAATGTTTTATTAATATTTTATGGCTTGAAATGATGAAATTTACTATGTATTAAAGATTAATAAATTAGAATGCTACGAGTCTTATATAATCCTGTTTCTTCAAACCGCCTTTCACACATCCAAATTAATTAATTCACCATGATTTGCGCAGAATATTAAAAAATTGTTCCATTATGTGTGGAAAAATTTAATGAATTTTACTTTGTAATGGAAACATCAAATGGCTGGAACCTTCACCAAATAATTAGATCTCGCAGTAAAAACGTCAACATATAAATTATACCATACCATTAAATATAATGAAATTTCGGTAAAAAATTAGAGAATGGAAAGAAATATATATGATAAAGCCAATTTTCACTGGCTCATTTCCGCCAGCGGTATAACATGCAATAAGGAACTTCGTTCTAATATCGTCAATTAATTATTTAATTTTTTAATAGAGAAGAAGATCACAACATCAAATTCTGAGTAAATATACTACATTTGGAAACAGCTATTGTCTGTTCACTTAGAGAAAGGTACACCGTAAACGATAAGCACAAACGACTATCGATTGTAACAGGGATGAAGTGCATATTATGAATCAAGTTGCTAAAGGGAGGGCAATGTTGGGAAGATTATGGGGTAAGGTCAGAAGTTTTGTAAAGGTGACTGGGGTAGAAAAATGATGTTATTTTAAGTGATGGTGGGGAGTATAGTATTTTTAATGGTGAAAATACGGGGATGGGAAGAAAAACACAAATAGAATTGTTATAGAAAATATATATAAAGTAGATATTAAGATTAGAAAGAAGTACGCAGCGGCCTTGATAATTTTAAAAATCAAACAGGAAATTTTAAAAAACGATTATGTTTGACCCTTTTACACCTTCGTACTAATCCAACAGAGTAATAAATACAGATTAATTATTAATTTACACAAAGATAAGCAATGTCAACGAATCAATATTGATATCAAAACTAATTTCATGTTTTACTTAATTAATAACCAAAGAAATGTTTTGAAAATAACTGTCAATTTTCAGAAGAGAAATCCAGCTATATGTACCTAAGGTATTACGGGTATAGATATTCAGAGAACAACAAAGTTAAACAAGATA
>NW_020439518.1:0-13093 GCF_000699045.2 Agrilus planipennis | reverse complement strand
TTTTAAGGCGGGGGTAAAATCAGTTTTCCTAATAGGTCACAGGGGTAACAATATTAAAAAGGTTAGGAACCATTGCTCTAGTTAGCCCTTTATGCCTGAGAAGGTGTCCTACCACACTATTTCGCCTATATTTTATTGACTTCTACAATGATCTCTGTTCTCCTACTCCTTCTAATACCTTCTCATTTCTAGCCTTCTCTAACCACAGTATCCTCATCAATCACCTGTAATACTCCATTTAAGACGTTTGTAACCTTTTATTTTCTGCAACGCTCATGCTTCGTATCTTAATTTGAACAAAATGTTCCACCTTGTAAGGTGAAAAATTAAGTGACTGTTCCCGAAATTTACTTTTTAGTTGTAAGTTAGTATATACGGGTTAGTCATTGTCTTAGAATCGGCTTTTATATGTAAGTAGATTTAAATAAACTAAGTACAGTCCATTTCAATTTGTTAGAATTGTGGCCTTGAAGAAGTCTGCGCGAAGATAGAAAGAATACACACTAGGCGTGAGCAAGACAGAAATAGTTGGAACAAACTGGAACAAGCATAGCTCTCGAAGGGCGGTCTTAGGAGATCCGCTAGAACTGTACAATACTAGACGAAAATGTTTAGCAATTTCGTAAAACAAAAATGTATATAACTTAACAATAGAAAACAAAGCAAAAGTTTTATAGGTGTGTAGAACGTAAGATTAATTCACTTGTTATTATTTTTGGCTAAATATGCTTTTAAATAAAGCATATTCTTAAATTTTAACGAGGCAGTTTAAATAATTGTGCAAATGGTACTGTACACTTTTGTCTAGTTCTCGCTCGATGATCGAAGGAGAAATGAGCTCCGCAGACAAATATGATTGAATTTGGAATTATGATACGGCGCGGAAGAGGCATATCTCTAACTTCTTGAAACGAACAGTAATAATGCGGTTTTTTCAAAAACTTCTGAAGAAGTTCATTGCGTGCGAAACATATGTCCAGTTGAATATAACTTTATGGAATCGATGTTTTACTAATAATACTTTAGCATCAAAACTAATCAGTCTTATAAATTCTGGCTAACTTAATACAATTTTTTGACTTTTGCGAAATTCTGTTTAAATCTAAGAGGGTTGCTCAACCCCCTCGGGGCCCTGTACGTTGGCCACCTTAACCACACTTTGTAGATATGCAATAAGCCATATCAGACCTAAATTTTAGGAACACTTATTGGATTTGATCACTTAATAAGTTTCATAGGGTAATTTCTAAACGAAATGATGACGTTTGACCCTTAAGGAAGTAATTTTTATCCAAAAGTCATAAGAATATCTATCGCCCGATGTAATTTTGATAAAGGCGATGATAATAATGAAAAAATGCCTAACTTAAATGTAATCCAGAATTTTTTTTACATTCGTAGAATTCATTTTATTAGTTTATTTTTTCATTTTGTGTGCTGAAGAAATTTATAAATGGATTATCGTAAATGATCTGGCATATACAATCATCAAAACGACATCCTATTTATATACTTTTTACTGCCAGTTTCTGTCATATAAAGGTACCTAAAAAATATTACGTTTGTTCTAATCGTGTGGCAGCATGATATAACTATGATTTATTATGATAATCTAGACTTTATTGCTGGCGAAAAAGAAACAAAAAAGTCTGTTAATCTCCCCTAATTAGATACCTCTAAATACATAAATGTAGTAAAGCACCATCTCAACGAAAATTTTGAAATCGTATTAAAATGTTTGAAAAAAGCTTGTTATATTAGAGGCTGTAAATTTTTAGAACTTTTGAATTAATTACGTAAAACGTCTATAGTTAAAAGAATAATTTATTATTATCAAGCAGCAGTAAAGGCCATTACCGTAATTATTTGTCTAACAAATTGCTATTTACCATTATTGCATGTTTACAACAAAATACAACCTGTTATTAGTAATAATGAATTATGACATGGTTCAGCTGGTAATTTCAAAAGTGCAAGAACTATTTAAAAAAGTCAAAATTATTCATTCAACATTTTCGAATAGTAATCGTAAGGCTAATGATTTAATACAAATCGAAAATTAGGTACTCTAGAAAACGCTTTACTTATTATCATATTAATGAAGCAAATATTTATTTATTTAGCGCCTCAACCATGTCATAACGAACCGTATTATATTTTTATTTTAAGATATAACTACCCCATCATTTTATACAGCAACTAACTTTATATTTGTATTTAGAAATTGGATATAATTACTTTAATTTAATATTCAAAGTGGATTATTCAATTTAGAATGATCAGCCAACATTAATTTTAGTTAATTAATAACCTAATGGTATAATAATAATCTTAACCTATCTTATTAGATAACTGGGGAACGTAGAAATGGCAGGGAACTATCACAAGGTGAATGCAGACGGTAAGCCGTCTCACCACCTATCGGATTGTTCGGAAAGTCATTTCGTTTTTTCCCAACAGAGGATTTAATTGTATTCTTTTGCACCCAACTGCACATTTAAGCCGTATAAGTTTTATATGCTTTGAGAGCTCATATAGTAATGCTTGTGTGTGAAAAATTCCAATTAATTCTACGCAGTAGTTTTTGGTTGGTGCCCTTTTAAATATGGAGAGCGATAAGCAGCATTTTCGACATATCTTACTGTTTTACTACAGAAAGGGTAAAAATGCTGTTCAAGCCAGAAAGAAATTGACTGATGTGTATGGAGAAGGTGTGTTGACAGTACGCCAGTGCCAGAACTGGTTCGCTAAATTTCGATCCGGCAATTTTGATGTCGAAGATGCACCACGTTCGGGAAGGCCGGTTGAAGCTGATAAAGACGCGATAAAGGCATTAGTTGATGTGAACCGGCGAATAACAACACGTGAGATCGGATTGAGGTTAAATTTATCAAATTCAACAGTTTATGACCACTTGAAAGGCCTGGGATTATCCTCGAAGCTCGATGTATGGGTTCCCCATGTTCTCACAGAGAGAAATCTGTGTCGCCGCATTGACGTCTGCGATTCGCTTCTCAAACGTCACGAAAATGATCCGTTTTTGAAGCGCATCATCACTGGGGACGAAAAATGGGTTGTATACAACAACGTCAAACGCAAGAGGTCATGGAGCAAAAAAGATGAACCGGCTCAAACCATTTCCAAAGCCGATATTCACCAAAAAAAGGTGATGCTGTCTGTTTGGTGGGATTTTAAAGGAATCGTTTTTTTTTAGCTTTTACCGGATAACACAACGATTAATTCGGAAGTCTACTGTCATCAGCTGGACAAACTGAATGATGCACTTCAACAGAAAAGGTCAGAACTAATCAACAGGAAAGGTGTAGTGTTTCACCAAGACAACGCGAGACCTCACACAAGTTTGGTCACTCGCCAAAAGCTTTTACAGCTTGAATGGGATACAATGCTACACCCACCATATTCTCCAGACCTGGCACCATCGGATTATTATTTGTTCCGGTCACTCCAAAATTTTTTAGACGGTAAAACCTTCACCTCAAATGAGGAGGTCAAAAACCTCCTCGATCAGTTTTTTGCCAGCAAAGACCAAAAATTTTATGAGCGTGGAATTATGCTACTACCAGAAAGATAGCAAAAGGTGTTGGACCAGAACGGTCAATATATAATTTAATAAAGTATTTGTTTATTATACTAAAACTGTCTTTCATTTCCACAAAAAAACGAAATGACTTTCCGAACAACCCTATTGTTAATCTGCTAACACAACAGGTATGTAATTGTTCGCAGGCAGTTTTAAATAATTAATTAAGAAGTACCGGTGACCTAAATATCAATTTATTGATACTATGTAACATTACGTACTAAACTCGGGCATGAATATATATGAAATAATATTATTTATGTGTCTCCCGAGTCACGGCGACCTTAGGGTAGTAAGGATATGCATCGAGAAAAAATAACAGAAACTCAAAAATTGACATTAATGATAGATCTCCTTTTGTATATATTTTAATTTAAATGGATTTAGCTACGCCGCTGCATTAAAAATGTGAATTACGTTTTATCGAATCTAATAGTAAACCACATGTAAATAAACCTTTTTCTAGTCAAATGGATATTTAAAATTTATGCGTCTATTATTGGTGTATTCTGTATCCAATACACGAAGGTATTCTTTAGTTTAATAACGTATTTACATGATTACATTCAATTACTATTATTTATTCCAATCGTATTTTCCATAAAGAGAGATGATATGGACAACAACAACCTTTAATAGTAATATTTAGAGCGGCTGTTAGATAAAAGAAATAAATATTGATATAAGTTTATAAATAATCCTAAATTACTGTAATATTATAAATGCGAATGTGAGCTTGTTTGTTTGTTACCATTTCACGTCTTAACAACGTTACCGCACACCATGCAGTTTTGTAGCCACATTGTCAGAGGTACCTACAGGGAAGAACATAGGATACTTTTTATTTATAAAAAAATACTGTTCTCGAGGGAGAGAAAAATTAGTTTTATATGGCCGTCAATGTCTCTGTCCTAAATTTTGCTAGGACGTTTAGTTCCCTCTCATAGTCTAAATACCTTGACACTCAATCCGCTTGCCAGTCTCTCCACAAAATCTCAGGGCCCACCATTCTATTTTATTAGATCCTCTCCCCTTTCACATTCCTACGTCTGTTACTCATCAATTCCTTATATTGGTCCCATCCCTAAACCACTGTCTCACTTGCTCTTGATTATTTTTAATCTCTTGTATTTTTTGTCTTTATTTCCAATACCTTTTTTCTCTATATCTCCTTCCTGGTATCCCCTTCTTCCAGCCTCTCCAACTTATCCTCATATTTTACTATCATTTTTATAGGTTCTTCCCAGATCCTCCCGCATTCAGCTTTAACTCTTATTATCATTGTTTTCGCTGCCCTCTTTTTCATTAGAATTGAATCATCAATATTAAATTGATTTGATGCTGCCTTCTTAAAATTCCCAATAATTACATGTAACCCTCATTAAAACATAACGTTATGTCTTTTCTACATTTGCACTCCTTCACTGTCCTAGAATAAACGACCTTAAAATTTCCATCAGTCGGCTCAATCTAGCCCCTTTCTCTTTCACCAATTCACAGCATTATTTCCAAGTCCTATTATGATTATCCCCACATCTTCCTAACAAATGTTTCAGATATTCTACCTCCTTGTCACATATTGTACACCGTCAGTCCTCTTCCTTTTTCTAAGATTTACATCCCCTGTACTCTTTCCCTGTCGTAAATTTTGCTAGCACGTTTAGTTCCCTCCCATCTATACCTTGACACCCAATCCCCTTGCCAGTGCCTCCACGAAATCTGAGGGTCCACCACATATTATGACTCTATTTTCTTAGATCCTTTCCCCTTTCATATTCCTACATCTGTTCGTTCATCAATTCCCTATATTGGTTCCTTCCATAAACCACTGTATCACCTCATCATCATCATTATGAGGTCGTCAGTCCTAAGATTGGTTGGACACGTACCTCCACTCTTTCCTATCCTGAGCTAAACTTCGCATTTCCCTAAAACTAGAACAGCCCACATCCTTAACTATTTGCGAACAGTAATCTAATCTAGGTCTACCTCTACCCCTCCTAACTCCTGTTTCTGCCTCTAATATGTCTCTGACTAGACCTTCATGCCTGAGAAGGTGTCCTACCAACCTATCTCGCCTATTTTTTATTGACTTCCATAGAGTCCTCTGTTCTCCTATTCTTTCCAATACCTCTTCATTTCTAACCTTTTCTACCCACGATATCCTCATCATCCGCCTATAACACCACATTTCGAACGCTTCTAACCTTTTCTTTTCCGCCGCTCCCACTGTCCATGTTTCGCACCCGTACAACGCCGTGCTCCAAACATACACCTTTAACAACCTTTTTCGAATTTCTAAATTAACCGTTCGCGAGCATAGAAGTGACTTCTTTTTATTAAAGGCGACACGACCCTGCGCTATCCTCTGCTTTATATCCCTACTACTCCTTCCATCCTGACTTATCTGACTTCCTAGGTATCTAAAATCAGCCACTTCTTCTAATTTTTCGTCTCCTATCTTTATATTCGCCCTTTCTCTACTTTTTCTTCCCTTGCATCACCTGCTTCCGATTATTTTTAATAGCCTCCCCTACTTTACTATCCTTTTTATCACTTCTTCCCAGATCTTTCCGCTCACAGCTTTCATTCTTATTATCATGATTTTCGCTGCCCTTTTTCTCATTAGAATTGGATCATCAAAATTAAATTAATTTGATACTAGCTTCTTCTTCTTCATTTCGTTATACTGACTATTATTACTGGTATTTCTTTGTTGAATCATTCGGTAATGCCAAGTACCCGGCACCATTATCCGGTAGTCGGCCGGATCCTAAACAAAAACATGGAGTCCACAGTGTACCGAATTCAAACCGAACATTCGTCCCATCTCTAGATTTAAGCATTCCTTCTATGTATAAGACGTATTTGACGTAATGCGAACTTCCCAAAATAAACTACATTTTCTCCTAACGGTTCATGTTTGTGCTAAAGCATTAAACGAAATCCCGCAAACTCATTATGTATAAATGGTGCAATTAACATGTCAAACACTCTCCTCCATTTTTTGCACATCTTCGTTTCATCGTTTTTTGCATAAACACATGCCACATATTCAATTGCGCGCGTATTAATTGTTCATTTGGCGCCGTACCGTACTATTTCATAATCAAATTGTGACCTTGACGTATAAATGAATGAAATAAATTTCAGTATATTATACCATGGGTATATAAATGGTTTCGTATCCATCAACTTCAGACAACTTCTAAAAAAGCCGGGATTAAAATAAGCGACTTTTCTAATTTATTCATCTGGTTTTTGTCTTCTTAAAGTTAAATTGGTATCTGTATATGTTGTCACTTATAAATATCTTGTTATATCACATACGCCAATATATGTATATGAAAAAGTGTAGTAAGTAAATGTTATTGAATCAAATATATATAACATATTAATACGCAGTACGCGAAACTAGAACTGACGTTATCGGTAAAAAGTATATCACGCCTTATTAATTTTGTTGTATAACTAAACGGTGTTTTTTTTTTGGAAACGTACAGTTAACCAGATGCTTACGTATTTCTTAAGCTTTACTACAGTAGAAATTATTAAAATCCAATGCAGTTGAACTTCTGTAATTTGCGAAGGGGTAGAAATGGGCCAATCATATTTTTCTTTTGTCATTTCGACTTGCAACTGGAAATTTCCCGTTGAGTATTTATTTTTCCACCAGTATAAGAAGACAGGTTTTCACGGCCCAAATCAGAGGTATCGTAGAATTATGATTCGGGCTGAAGGACCGTGGTCTAAATAAACTGTTGGTTTGGTAATTTATTTAGAGTTACAAGTCGAAATTTCGAGTTGCAAGCTAAAATATCAAGTTACAACTCGAAATTTCTAGTTGTAAGTCGAAATTTCGAGGTACAAGTCGAAATTTAAAAAAAAATTGTTTGGTCCTTCTACGCCTTCGTAGTAACTTGAACTTTTATAACCTAAAGTATTTTCTTACTCGTACATATATTTTTTTGTTCGTTTTTCTCCATTTTTCTAACTCAAATTTGGTTTTTTAACATTACGGTTTTTGGGTTTCTCTTTACTTGTGCTATAAGACGTTGCTTCTTGTCAAAATTCATGATTCTTTTACAACGGGAATTAGGTACCCTATAAGTTTTGATTCCTTTGCGAGTTTTAAAATATGCGGCATAAACGGTCATATCTTTTGATTGTCATGACTTCGAAGTTTGATTTTTTTCACAGCTCTAAGGAATTACAGACCTGAGTATTTAATATTAATTCAACTTGATATCTCTACGCGTTCCTACGAAAAAGGGTCCTGACAGACAAACAGGCAAACAACTGAGTGATTGTATAAGGGTTCCTTTTTTGCTTTTGAGGTACGGACTCCTAAAAGTGAGATAATAAAGTAGAAATTTTCCTAAACTACAAATTTTCTCTAATTCGTACGTAACTGGCTGCATTAAGGAGGTTCGAGTACTTGATCTACCTTTTTAAAAATTATTTTGACAGTATTTCGTTGTTTGACAATTTCTTAAACACAAGTGTTTCCAGTAAAATTAAAAAATAGAAAAATTAGAATCCATGGTGAGTTTCAGGTATTTTTTCTGGAAGAGAAACTAGCTCATGAAGAGTTAATTAGAGATTACCTTTATGTGTCCGAAAGCGTTTTATTTTTGGGTTTAAGTGTTCTATTAATTATTGTTATCTTAATATTTTGGTAATAAAATAATGTTTGTAGTATAAAACAGTATCTATAGAAATTCTGAAACGTGCCGATGGATTTAATTTTAAATTTCTAATTCTCAGTTCGATTTTATGCCAAATTGATTCGTTTCGGAAAAGAACGATTAGAATTGCCTTAATTTGAACCACATAATTGTGTGTAGATGGAATAAATATTCGGTAGTTATTGTTTAGAAATTCTTGAAACATTACTCGCAGTAGTGACTTCTTTAAAAATAGAAATTACGACTTTCCTTGATTGAATCCAATTTTTTCTTGTAATCCAAACAAAGGAGAGCCGTGGGCTTGTTTGCCCTAATAAACATTTACACTAAATTCTATTTTCGATTGGCGGAGATTCCTAATTGACGATAATTTACAGAAATGGCTAAAAGTTAAAGACTGTACGCAGTTAGTAAAACGTTTTTTAATTGAAGAACAATATCAAATTTAGAGGAACTCAAGGGAAACCTGGACATAAAAATATAAACAGAACTATTTCATCGATAGTTAAAATAAACTGTAATAACAGTTTAAACAATACTTTAACATTTCTCGGANAGGAGATCGGGCTGAAACTATAGCTACAAGCTATCCAAGGATGGTACTATAGAATGTCACCTCAAGGTAGGCCTAGTGGCGTCATCTCTTGGTTAGGCCGGAAACTTATCAATCCACCCTCGTATAAACAGAACTATTTCATCGATAGTTAAAATAAACTGTAATAACAGTTTAAACAATACTTTAACATTTCTCGGAATACTGGATATTATTTATTATTGTACAATAGGAATGGTAAATAGCAAATTACATAACGTTTGAAGTATCAAAAATGTTGAAAATTATTTATCTAATAGTGACGTATAATATACGTAAAGTACTTTTTTTTTATTTTGTGTTCCGTAAAAATAACGCAAAAAAGTAGAAGAAAATTCTACAAAACTTAAACGTATTGTAAATAGGTCATCTAATGGTATTCCTTATAAGTTATTTACAAAATTACTATAAGTATACGATAATAATCTTCTAGCCCAGTAAAATAGTAAACCTAGAACGCTATATAATGCAATTTTATGGACGTATCTCCTTTCGTAAGATAAATTATGGAATTACTTAAACTCTAATTAAAGAATAGTCTTAACTAACGCTCCTGCTTCTGTAGGATACTGTCGCTTGATCGGAATTTTTAATTAAAAATCGCCAACCTTTTAATGTACTAATTTTTAAATGTCAATTTAAATGTGATTAGATGTGATTTATTTTAATTGCCAGCAGTTGAAATGTAAATACAAAATATGTACCTGTTTGTATTTTGCATTTAAATACCTTTTTGAGAATCGCATTTTTATTTTGTTTGAAATACTTTTCCAAACGTATTTCAAAGATTCAAAAAACATTTTTTCCGTTAGGTTTTACTACTGTCACCGATCAAATGTTGTATACAATGAACAAAATTTGCTCACATTAGTCACTGAAAGTATTAAAAACATAAATACTTGAACTGAAGAGAGCGCAAAAAGTTTTGAATTCTGTATTGTTTTCCGTCGTGTGGTCCATGGAATTTCGCAGTTCCAAAGCGCTTGTAGACATAATCCAAAAGTCTTTGAAAACGACTTCAAAAGCTTTAGAAGCTTATTCAATGAACCTAAATTTAAAGTACCTAACAAAGGATTCCATATCCCCCCCTTATTCTGATAAAAAAGTGTAAAAGATCAAAAGTAAACGGGGTTGTTAATATTTTTTGATATAAAAACAATTATTTACAATCCTATTTTGAATAAAATAATTCGAAGTGGTCAGTATTCTGTCGAAACTGCCAGACGCGGATCGCGATTTCGATCTTTTTGGATCTCATCAGCGCGTCGCAGACATCTCCGACAGAACACAGACCAACTTTTACCTGCTGTTTTAACAGCGCGTTTTAGAAAATACCACCAACATAAGTTGGTCTTTGTTCTGTCGGAGCTGTCTGCGACGCGCTGATGAGATCCAAAAAGATCGAAATCGCGATCCGCGTCTGGCAGTTTCGACAGAATACAGAACTTCGAATTATTTTATTCGATTATGGTGTAACGTGCCTATCACGTTGAGGTTAGCTACGCCGGGATTCGTATCAACAAGTAGATATCCATACAAGTGGACCTTGTTGAAGTATACGTAATGCTAAAAGGTAGCATCGTACTACAGATGGCGTTTACCGCGCCATTAGTGGTATTTTCTAATCCTGTTTTGGCTTTGGTCTTTTACTTTGGAACCAGTATCTTTATTCAAATTAAAACAGCTGTCAAAGGCAAATAAGGAAACATGTACAGGACTTGTTTGTTGATGAACCAAGAAAACTATAACATAAAGATATAAAAACTATATCTCAGTCCCTTCAAACAAAAACATTTTTCTCATTTCCCAAGAATTATTTCTCAACATTTAGTAAATAAATCTCTTATTAACATTCTTATTATTAAACGTATTATTTACTGCAATGTAACTTAAATTGCAAAGCCATTTAGAGGAGGCTTCCCCCCACTACAGTTATCATAACACAAATCAAATATAATTAAAAATCCGTCATGTTTTCAATCAAAGACGACAATTCTGCAATTATTTTTCATTTCTGTGACTCCAAATGATCTCATTAACATGAACTTTGATAGTAGTTCTATAAAGGCTGTGATAAGCCATGCCACACATGAAACGGATAATTTTATTGTTTTAGGCGAAGTCAAGCTACATTAAACTAGTGATTAAATTTAATTGATTACGAATACTGTAACAGATACGTAATAAAACAGTAATGAGCGCGTATTGTTATAATTACATTAGCTGAGAGAACCATTATCAATTACTTGCTGCTTGCGTGATTTGGGTAACATATAAATGCATTACTGTTGTAATTTGATTCATATTAGTAGCGGATCGTGGATAAGGATCTTGCTAAAATACAAGACCAAGGTCACATACGCAAGATTAAACGATTAAAGATTTATAAGTTAAACTATTTGAATCGTTTTTAATATATTCTTTTTTTGGAGAAAAACATCTTTTGTATTTGAAATTATCTGTTTGATTTACTAAATTTTAACATTAAATATATAAAAGAAATAATCTTTCCCACTATTTGGAAAAAGGGATCTATATTAATGTCCTCGGAGTAAGTGTTCTTTGTTCCTATGTCTGGATAATATATGATTGTAATATAGAGACAAACTAATTCTTTTCGATAGTTTTAATTTTTTCAAGTACCTTCTACTAGGTCAATTTATGCGTTAGAGAATAAGTAAGTTTTCGAGTTTTCATAACTCTCATAACTATCAACAGTATTTTCTTTAAAAGTCATGATAAGTTCGTAAGTATTCAAGCAAGACCATTACCAAGACTGGGACAGTCTTAGTTTTGGTCTTGTTTTGCTCATCGCTAGGGCTCAAAATCGAGCAAAATACACTTGTGCCAAAAAGAACCAGACATTTAGACATTTGTTAAAATCTTATAGTTACTAATCAGTTCGAGCGAAAATTCACGTAACAGTTGCAGCGGTTTTAGTCATACTAGGCTTTGACTAATCCATTTTATGTGATAGTAGACAAACGAATTAACCATCGAAAAGAAAATGTCGTTTTGCAGTGTATTTTTGGGAATAATTTTGCAAACCAAAAATAAAGTGACAATTCGCCCTAGTTTGTTGAAATATTCGTCCATACAACTGCATATGTATGCGCGAGCAGGTACTTAATGTGTAGAAGGAAGCAGTGTTTTAGATACTGTCAAAATAATTGTCAATGATGTCTTTTTGCGGTTCTATGACTACCTACTAGACTGAGCAATACACAAGAAGGGCAGAAACGAATCGTCTTCGTATAAAAAAAACTTTAGGGTGCTTCATTCCCACTAGCCACTAAAGCTGGCGGACGGGGAGTCTCTCCGGACTACGCCGGAAGGTAGGGCGGAATGTCATCTTCAACCTCGTTTCAGGAATCATGGAAATGGGTGGGTGGTGGTTCAGGTAAGAAATATGAAAACAGAAGAGAATGAAAGATTATCTGTGGAATATTACTGCCCCAGCATTTGCCTAAGTGATCTATGGAAACAACAGAAACACTTGGACTAAGGCAGACAGACCCGGAATCGAACCGGCATCTTCCCGAATGCTAAGCAATAGCCTAAAACTCTAGGTCATGCCGCTGTAAGATTATTTTCTTCTTGATTGTCGTTGATCTTCTACCTTCGTGGACATGAGATTTCAGCATTAACTGGAATACCAAGTACAATCAAGACAACCAGTCAGTTTTATATTTAATCGATGTTTACGTCTACAGTTTGCATAAGAACATTCACAGTAGACAGTTAAGCAGTGGGGTGTCATTTGTGATCCGATAATTCCAGATTGTGACGGTTTTATTTTTATCTAGTAGACGTGGTTGTAGTTAGAGTACCAACTGCGTTTTGTGATTTCAAAAGTGCAACGATTTTTATATTTCATGATGATGCGAGTATTTAAATTAAGCGCCCAGCGGCAAGTGCCGGAAGTCCGTCATTCTCTCTCTGTAAGAATTTTCGCGGCGCAGAGAACAACGCACGCGAACAGAGAAGAGTACCGGCCATCGACTCTCTTGGTGCTGAATGAGTCAAAAAATAATTAGTAATGAGAAGGAAGACAACACAATTAATTAATCATCATTCCCTGTTAACAAAAACTGATTGAGTGCATCACATTATTGTATAGTGCATATTATCATGTTCTGCTCTACCTTAATGATTAGTATATTATTATATTAATTTTATAATACGTATGTAATTAACAAAGAACTGTTGTAC
>NW_020439517.1:9524-11245 GCF_000699045.2 Agrilus planipennis | reverse complement strand
TTTAGCTTATTATTACCTTTTACTGATATAATTGTACATACATCAGTCTGCTATTTATTAAATTACTGAATTTAGGGCTCATATTGTTCAGTTATTTCAGTTTTAAGGCACTCAACATAATCACAATCAGTGATGTACCAATTTCTTGATATTAAGTTGTGCAGAATTGGATACGATACAATAAATTATTCATTCTTGTTTTCTCCCTTATTTAGTTCCTTTATTTATTATTATTTATATTTGATCTTAATTAACATTGAAACCAATGCTGATCATGCTTTACCTATATTTATTCAACGCCAAATAAATTTTCACCAAAGAGCTCTACTTTTAAATATTGTAATAAATTTCGGTTCTTTTTTTATATTAATTACTGATCGTTAACGAACACTGACAAATAAACAATTTAACGAATGAAAACAGTAAGATCATTTCGCGCAATTCTTGCCACCTTTTGCGTTCAAATTCTATTTAACAATCGTTTTGATGCTCAATTAGTGCTTCCATATTTGCTGACTAGGAAGTTTATAAAATGTGAAATTTTATACTTACAATTATATTTGTTTAAATTATATTCAGAACTTTTATCATATTCCTTGATAAATGAAAAACATTAATAACGTATTTCTTAATTTACTTTAATTCGATAAAAAGGCACATTATAGTAACATGATATTTTATATTTGGCGTGTGTGTGACTAGAATTGTAACTGGTCTCACTAATTCCGAGTTGATTCTTCTAAGGGATATTACAGGGGACGAATCCTTCAAAATACATATTTTGACACATATTATTACTCTTACTTGTTATGTAACCATTGGCTGTGTAGTCATTCTGAAAACAAGAAAAATGAGTCAGTAAAAGCGATTGTATTTAGTGTATTGTTTTTAGCAAGGCGAATTGGAGAATTAGTTCGCCATTCTAACGCTAGGTAATATATATGTATACTTAGACGTACTAGGATTCACTCTGCACATAATTAGGTATAAGTATTCTGTGTAATATCCTTACATTAGAAATTATTACTTTATATACCGGATCTTTAATTTCTTACAAATATATTTTTCTCAAGAAATCAGTACGCGAGGACCGAGGAGATTTAACTGACAAAAGTTCTTTCTTTAAAGTCCAATGCTGGGAAAATGCTCAAATCCTGCTTGTATGCATCTCTTTCTGTTACACATCAGTTGGTATAATGTTATTCCTTTTTCTTAATTAGTGTCCACTGCAATTCCTACCTGACATCTCTTTTCTAAGTTTACAGTATTTCCTATAACGTCTGTCGTCAGTAAAAGTAAAGGCGTTTTGTTAGAAATCGCTTTATTCTAAGTAGTTAATAAGTTGAAAGAAGTAATAAATTCGACAGTTTTATTGCAGACTATGCCAATTTTGAATGTTTGGTGCACAGCCTTGTACGGGTGCGAAACATGGACTGTGGGCGCGGCGGAAAAGAAAAGGTTAGAAGCGTTCGAAATGTGGTGTTATAAGCGGATGATGAGAATAACGTGGGTAGAAAAGGTTAGAAATGAAGAGATAACAGGTCAATTGAAAAGTCCCCGGCCTAAAATAGTAAAACACATTTTTTTTGCAAAATTCGTTTTTTTTATTCAACATAATTCCCTTCAAGGGTGATACACTGATTATAGCGATCCTCCAACTTTTCGATACCATTTTTGTAGTACGATTTGTCCTTTGCTTCAAAATAGGCCTCAGTTTCGGC
>NW_020439517.1:0-8548 GCF_000699045.2 Agrilus planipennis | reverse complement strand
TGGGAATCTCTGTCACTGTCACCAACATCAACAATTAGTTCTTCTGTTTGTATGTCTATTACTTACTCATTGATCCCTGCTTTTAAATATTTAATCTACGCCCCTGATAGAGATGCTGAAGAAAGAGGGCTGTAATTGTTATACCTAAAACTGCTTACTTGCGCATCTACGCCATTTTAATAAAATTTCCGCCAGTTTCAAGCGTCAGGCCTGTATCTTCTTCTCTTAAACTTGTGACAGGCTGTACAGTTAAATATCCATACCTATACCATACCATACAAAGTATAAGTTGGCATATTACACTGAAAGATACGAAAATACAGTAGACAGAGATGCAGGGACGTGGTGTAAAATCGCCCGCTCTTAGTATTTATTTATTGATATCGATAATAATACTACGGCCGAGACATGTATTATTACTGTTGTGCAAAAACCCGTTGCGAGCGATATTTCGTATTAAACTTATTAAATAACGATACTAAAGTTGGTGTTAATGTGCCTTCGTCGTGGCACGGTCGCAATAATTAACCGATTTCCTTTCCTTATGGCTAATAAGGAACGGCGTGTATTAAAATAATATAAATTCCGTCTCACCGCGACATATTTGTGGACGCACAACGTCCTATACTCGACCTGAACGACTCCCCATAAAATAAACGTTTATCATTTACACCTGCAACTTTATATCGTCAGTATTTCATATTGTCCATTCGCCCTCTACACACTCGCTTTTTTTATTTCGATTTATTATCACTACCACTTTACATTACATTTTATTTTCCTGTCAAAATATTCATGTATTTCCTCTCTCGCTTGTGTACCATACTTCCATCTCAACTTCGAACTGACGCACCAAGGGTTCCGTACAAACCGGTAGCCATGTATGCAAATAGTTCATCCATCATGAGAATCGAGAATCGAATATTTCCCGCTTTTCCGAGTATGTTTTAAATGTCCCCCCCAAATCAGTCCCCAAAACGTATAATTACAATATTACAATTAAAAGATTTAGTTTTCGGATTTTTTTCCTTTTCAAGATTTAGGCCAACTAGAAGTACTCTATAGATCTTGATTCCCTGACAAGTGACAAAATATGCGACATGACCCCGTATCTTTTGATTCCGTTAACTTAGACGTTTAATTTTTTGCCAGTTCTAAGGCACTGCAGATCTAAGTATTTGATATTAATTTCAAGTTCGTACCTCCACGTGTTTCTGAGAAAAAGGGTCTTCACAGATGAATGGACGGACGGGACAAGGATGTGAGCCGCGTACGGAACCCTAACAAATATTTCAAGACTCATACAAATTAACAACGAATCTGTCGTGGTGACAAAGTGGAAGAAAGAAAAGAGACCGAACGCATTTACGATTAGTTCAGTAAGTCAAAGATATGATTTTTTGATCGAGACCTTTCTTCTCCGTTCGCTTCACTCTCTTTCCCGCTTGTGCGCATTCCATGGTTCTTATTAATTTTGCTAAGCTGTAGCGGATAATTTGGTGGGAATGAAGGAGATGGTGGAAAGACTAAAAAGATACTTATTAAGAAAAGGATTGGAGTTAAATAGTGAGAAATCGAAGGTAATGGAAGTTGGAAAAAAAAGAGGAAGAATGGGAAGGGAAAAATAAAATATTAAATGAGAAATAAGAAAGAAAAGTAAGTTTGGATGAGTAAATATCAAAGATAATAAAGAAAGAATGCATTGATTGCAAAGAATGTTTGGAAATGAAAAAGACAAAAATTGAAGTTAAGAATTTGAAGAAAGATAAAATAAAGAAAATTATAAAAATAGATGATGAAATGGGGAAGGTACTGGGCAGAATAGTACAATAAAAATAATAGAGAAGAAATTGGAAAGAAAAAACAAATGAGGCAAACAGATGAATTCTATAATTTTTGGAATAAATGAAAAATTAAAGGTCGCAGTAACAATTTTTGGAAGTCTGGGAAGTGAAGTAGAAGGTGTATATAGAGTAAGGAATACGAGTACTTAAAAAAACAAAATAAAGAAGCTTTGACTGTGGAAGAAAGGAAGATACCCAAAAAAATTAATAAGTCAAATGATGGAAGAAGAAGAAAAGGACCCTTAAAAGAACAGTAGAATAGAGAAAGAAGACGAATCTAGCGAAAGTGGTGGATATAATTTTTTTATATGAAACTTGTATGAAGAGTTAACTCTGTGTATATTTGGAAAAATTTATACATTCTAACTAATATTATAAATGCGAATGTAAGTTTGTTTGCAACCATTTCAGGCTTGAGGGATATAAAAATTAGTTTTGTGTGGTCGCCGATTTTTTTTTTGACACGTATTTAGGACATCAATGTGAGCCAAGCTGCTAGTAAAATATCGTGAAATTTTGTACACACATTGTCAAGAGTACAAAAAAGGACATGGAGTATCTTTTACCCAAAAAAAATACTGTTGTCTAAATATAGAAAAATTAGTTTTACGTGGTCGTCGATGATCATTGACATGTATTTAGGGCAACAACGCGAGCGAAACCGCGGGTAAAACCTAATAATGTAATATTTTTTGCACAAATAGTACTTTAATGGAATGTTGACAAAAATTATTCATTTTTGTCCATAATTATTTCTCTCAAATTTTATCAATAGCTACAGTTACACGTTGGACATTAGGTAATTCTTTTTTCTTCTAAAAGTACTTCGATAAAGTTGACGACAATCGCTAAATAAAACAAGAAAGAGAAGCGAAACGTACATACCTTTTATTTTCTATAGGAACTGCCTGTCTTAATTTAAGAAACGCCTTGTTTACCGCTTGAACTCTTCTTCTTTCTCTCGCATTGCGTTTTGCGACCACTTGTGGTGGTTTGTTCTTATGTGGAATGTGCTTGTAGGCGTTGTTATTCTTCCCTTTTTCTTTATTCCCTTCATCATAAAAGTCCTCATTCATATTTTTCAATCCATTTACTGATCCCTCCGTATTCACATTCACAGTCGTCACATGTTCATCAAATTTCCGCATCTGCAACGTCAATCCTTCGTTATAGTTTCTCAGGGGACGCACGTAGCTCTTCATTTCTTCGTTATTGACTACACACAGAGAGGAATAATCCTGCTGGCATCCCAAATATCCCCAAGGATCGTGGTCAGACCGGATGTTGGACGTCCAATCGTTCTTCTGTCCACACATTTTTGGATAAACGCAAGGGGTTGTGAAAGATATCGAGTTTCCGAAAGCAGAAGTCATTTTAGAACATTTTTTTAACTTCCAACACTCGCGAGTTGTCTTTTTGGAATGGGCTAAGGAAAGACTTCGAAAGTTTCCCCGGTGTAAAGGCGATAATCGTTATTGTTGAAAAACAAGCAAACGAAACAATGAACGTCATCATAGGCCGCTATCAGTTGCGTACGTTTCACCCGCATGCACCTGGAGAACGTCAAAGTGGGTGGAGCTAATGATCATCACTTTTTTAGCCAAAGATCAGCTGGACTTCCGAAAACTTACAAGGGTCGGTTAAAAAAAAGTTTTTTAAGAAATAGCAATTTATTATCATTTGAGAAAACTGCACAAATATTACTAATTAGGATTTAAGTCGTATTATAACAATAAACAGTATTTACAAAATATATCAATCGCAATAAAAAAAGTCTTGTCAAAATTCTAATTGATAGAAAAAAAATAGTTGAGATATAAGTAGAGAAAGTAATTTGTTGTAACATCTGAATTTAATAGTTTTTTATCATCTGTGTTTAAGAATATGTTTCAGAGAATTGTTAGGAAGAATAGGAAGAATGAAAATATTTATTCAACATTTAAAATGAATCGATAAACGTAATAAATGCTTTATTTTTTACACGGTATACTTCATGGGGATGTTACTTTTAATTCTGTTTCTTATTCTAACAAAAGAAAAACTACAAACAAGAGATTTCTAGTTTTATCAAATAGAAAAACCACGCGAAATTTGACAAGCAAAAGGAGTACTTTTCCGTAAAAATAACGCACTGTTTAAAATATTAACATTCACTCTGCTTCACGTGTCCCTGGCCGCGGAAAATTGCTGTTTGTCATACAATTCGGGACTGAGAGAAACTAACAAAAGCACAAAAGAAACATAAAAATATTGACATTTCTTTGACCGAAACAAAACAAAGTAAAGAAATAGATTATATTGGAAGAAATGAAACAAAAATTATTATCTAAATTTTTAGATCTTTGTCTAACAAAAGTGAAAGATATAATTGCCTATGGAATGTTCGAAAAGTACTGGAACAGCAGAATAACCGACAAGGCATGCATATTTTGTCGTATCATCATAAGCTCGTAATTCCTAAGACTGGTTGGGCAAGCACCTCCACTCTTTCCTATCCTGAGCTAAACTTCGCATTTCGCTAAAACTAGAACAACCCACGTCCTTAACTATTTGCGAACAGTAATCTAATCTAGGTTTACCTCTACTTCTGTTTCTGCCTCTAATATGTCTGACTACACCTTCATGCCTAAGAAGGTACTACTAATCTATCCCGCCTATTTCTTATTGACTTCCAAGAAGTCTTCTATTCTCCTATTCTTTCTAATATCGCCATTTCTAACCTTCTCTATCCACGGTATCCTCATCATTGGCCGGTAGCACTACATTTCGAACTCTTTTTATTGAAAGCGACTCGACCCAGCAAAAAAAAGATCTATGGAATATTACTGCCTCAGCATTTGCCTAAGTGATCCAAGGAAACCACAGAAAAACTTAAACCAAGGCAGACGAACCCGGAATCGAACCGGCGTCCTCCTGAATGCTAAGCAATGGTCTAAACCTCTAAACCCTGCGCTATCCTCTGCTATATATATATATATATATAGTCCTACGGTCCTGACTTATCTGACTTCCCAGATACCTAAAATCAGCCACTTCTTCTAATCTTTCGTGTCCTATCTTTATATTCGCTCTTTCCCTACTTTTTCTTCCCTTGCATACCAGTATTTTTGTTTTACTTTTGTTTATTTTCATTTTGTCAATACCGCTTCGATTTTATTGAAAGCTATATCTAACTCCTATTTGCTAGTTGCTAAATTTTGTCGTATATAAAAATATATACAGTTTCACCGTGGCTGTTCTCAGGTGTCCATAGGTTTTACCTTGAACCTGCAAGGTTCATCTTTTTTTTTAATGAGTGCATATTCTTGACCTCAGAATTGAAAAGAGCAGAAACATTTACAATCAGAAATAATTTGAGTAGCCCCATGGTTACCTCTGGAATTTACATTTATTGGTAAATTCTTTCACTTTCAAATTATTTCCCAATTTTATTATTTTAATTTTAGTTAAATGACTCATCTTACAGAACAACAGCGAGTTTGCCACTACTTTTTCATTTTCATTTTCCTGAGGTCACTTTGCCCTCAGGATGTTGACCTTCAGAGGTCAAAATGAAGTCACTCAACTTATTATAATTTTTTCAGCCCTTTCTAGCTCTAAAGTCAAAAATATTTCTCTTGGTGGTACAGATGGAATCTACTACTACTATTTACCGTTATACTTTCAATTCAAAAGAAATAATTAATTGGAAAGACACTTTTCTTCATTTTCTTCTAGAATTTAAGAATAAAATTTTGATTCTAGTTTAAATTATCGATTAGGATAGCGACGAAAATGAAATCAATAAGTGTAGACATACGTGCAAGTATTTATAGAATTCTTTATATAAAATGCGGAAAAATTAACCAATAAGGACTGGCGTTGTCCACGGTGATCAATCGTTTCCGTTTGTTTTCGTTTGGTCTATCTTAAAAATAAACAAAATGTAGTTGATTCATAAGCCTTAGCCCTATCCTGGAAGCGCAGGAGTGTCTACAATTAAATTTTTAGATTGATATCTGGTTATTAGCAAGCCCCCATAACTTATTGCTTTGATATCTTCTCCCTATTTAATAACAGGAGGGGCTGTATTCGCTGTATTATTTTCTATTATGAATTGCTTATAACAAGTTTCTTTCCGTATTCAGACATACTATATTCATTTTGAATAGGTTGAAGATTGAAGCGAGTTTATCAGTCTTATTCCTCCCTTCACGTGAATTATTGTAGTCAAATCTCAGCTATCTTAGCAGAAATCCAAATCTTTGCAAAGATATCCCAAAATGTAATATTTCTACGCCAATGTCATTTCTGTTCCACAAATCAGCAGTATTTGATTCGTTTGAATCTGCAATGCCAACCAAGTATAATAAGCCAAATAATGCCCGTATTTCTAAAAAGTATAGTTAAGCCGTTGGCTCGAGTCTTAAAAGCTGTAAATTATTAACTGTATAATTTACCAATCATAGGGACAGTTACCCTACACCCCTCCCCAGAGGTTAAGTATAATAGAACTTGACAATTTAAGTAGTATAATTATTACAGTGCAAAGTAGATTTTAAATGGGAAATTTGGGCAAAAATAGATTTTTTTTTATACTTTCATTGGCGAAATGTCTCAAGTAGTCGAGTCCCTTTAGATGACACTTTTATGGCTTTTGCGACTCGAGATGTTGTCCTATCTATACTATAAACGATTTAACAAGGTCCATTTACGTTAAGGAATATTTACTTGCTGAACTGAATCTATGGCGTAGCTCACCATTACGTGATAGGGACTGAGTCACAGATGGTGTTCACGACGCCGTTTATAATACTTTATAAAGCGCTGTCTCTGGACAGCAGCTACACCGAGAGGCATGGCCTAGAGATTTGGACTATTGCTTAGCATTCGGGAGAACGTCGCGCGCCGGTTCGATTCTGGGCCCGAATGCCTTGGTCCAAGTTTTTCTGTGGTTTCCTTGGATCACTTAGTAATGCTGGAGCAGTAATATTCCACGGTAATCTTTCGTTCTCTTCTGTCTTCATTTCGTCCGTCTCATCTTTCTCACTCGAACCACTACCCACCCATTCCCACGATTCCTGAAAGGAGACTAAAGAGGGCCTTCCGTCCTACCTTCCGGCGTAGGTAGTTCGGAGGGACTTCCCGCTCACCAGCATTGGTGGCTAGTGGAAATGAAAAAAAGTATAAGTTTTTTCAGCAGATACAGTTGTTCTGTGTCCGGTTGAAGCTACCTCCGACACGCTGATGAGATCCAAGATTGAAGTCCCAATCCGTGTCTGATAGTTTCGATAGAACGCTGAGCACCATGAACTTCTTTGTCCGTATTTCTATGTGATTTGTGTGAATCTCTATGCTGTATCTCTGGCATTGTTCGATCTAATAGATTCAGTTAACACGTTTCTTGAACCCACAATCAGTTGAATCACTTCATAGTTTATAAAATAGTTAAAAAAAATTCTCCTTCTTCCTTCAGAGGTTTTGTCACTAGATTACATCCGGGTAATCCTCCATACCAATCCATCTTTTCCTAAAAATATGATGATTAAGGTATTCAATAAGACTACTTATTGACTGTCTAGACGTTTCGTTGGCAATTGTGACTGAAATCTTCAGCGCCCATATTGTCATCATCAGTACAACTGAAGATGTTAGCCGCAATTTCCGATGAAACATCTAGACCTAGCAATTGATTTAGACCACGACTTTTCAGCCCAAATCATAATAAAAAAAATATGTTTGACCCTCGTACTCCTTTGTATATACAGTAGATTCTCTTTAAAGTCTAACCTCGATAACTTGAACCTCCAAAACTTTTGTTTTGTTTATTTTGTTTCCTTCCCTTCAAGTCCCAAAACCTCCATTACTCGAAATCTCAACCCCTTTATTAGTCGAAATAATCAATGAGTCCCTGTAAGCCATTTTGGTACATATTTTCCCTCTATAATTCGAAAAATTAAATTGGACCTCTATATCTCGAACATAACAATTACATATTTTACAACATTTAGAACTCGATAATTTGAAACTTATTACGTCTAGAGTTAGATGAAAACTAAGTTATCGACTTTATGGATTTGCCGAAAATGCATGTATACCAAATCTTAACCTCTACAAGTCGAATTAAAATCCTCCATAAGTCGAAAACTCTATAATTCAAATTTTTTGGCGTCTCCCTTGATGTTCGAGTTATAGAAGTTCTACTGTATTATGTTCAAGCTATTATAAAAATAAGACGGATATATTTGAAGTTGCCCTTGTATAACAAAAACTAATCGGCCGTTTGAAGTGAAATTATGGTCAGCATAATTTTTGAATAGAAATATAATTTGATGATCAGAAGGGGTTGCGGAACCAGGTACCTTTTAAAAGCAGATGCTATTTCTTACTATCATAATAAACGATTATTCAATCTTATTATTAGGTAGATGATGTATTACATGTATCTCCATCGCAGTCGCACGTGCCTTTCTACACCCGGTTGACCATGTATTTACCACACCTGGCAACTTCATAATTACTATAATAGGTGCTACAGAATTAGTCAGATAAAATCTTGCCACATGCGCGCACTTTGATTTTATGACTTTCCCTACCTAAATGTCCATATATTCATGCACTGGATACATAAATATGGCATATATTTTAGTGGTCAGTGTTTAAGTCTAACAGCCTTTATTCTTTAGTCAATATTATTACTAAATTATCGGTATTTAATTTTATTT
>NW_020439516.1:2284779-2291165 GCF_000699045.2 Agrilus planipennis | reverse complement strand
AGAAACTAAGAAACAGTTATATAAACAACCTGTTAACAAAAAAATTAATAAATACCTGCCATTCCTCGAAGTGTCCTAGTGAAGACGATCCTCGAATTTATCAATTGCTGAAGTGGTTCGTGTTTGGTGCTTCAACTGGAAGATGCACCTAAAAAAATATCAAATTTCACAAATGTCTTCAACACAAAGGTTTATTAAGAATAAGTCTAACTCAATAAAAAAGAAACAGAAGAAGGTAAGTAAATAAAAGGGATTACAGGAATTATTAAAATTGCTGGAATTAAAATAAATAGAAACTAAGAAACGGTTATATAAACAACCTGTTAACAAAAAAGTTAATAAATACCTGCCATTCCTCGAAGTGTCCTAGTGAAGACGATCCTCGAATTTACCAATTGCTGATGTGGTTCGTGTTTGGTGCTTCAACTGGAAGATGCACCTAAAAAAATATCAAATTTTACAAAAGTCTTCAACATAAAGGTTTATTAAGAATAAGTCTACCTCGAGTAGGTAAATATGAAGAAAATAAAATAAATTCCAAAGAAAAATATTAAAGTAAATAGAAAAGAATCTTCAAAAAGGAATTTTAAATTAAATATAAGAAAATAAAAAAAAAGCAGAAGTAGGTAAGTAAATAAAAGATGTTCAGGAAATTATGAAAGTAAAATTAAAATAAACAGAAACTAAGAAACAGTTATATAAACAACCTGTTAACAAAAAAATTAATAAATACCTGCCATTCCTCGAAGTGTCCTAGTGAAGACGATCCTCGAATTTATCAATTGCTGAAGTGGTTCGTGTTTGGTGCTTCAACTGGAAGATGCACCTAAAAAAATATCAAATTTCACAAATGTCTTCAACACAAAGGTTTATTAAGAATAAGTCTAACTCAAGTAGGTTAATATGAATAAAATTAAACGAATTTCAAAGAAAAATATTAAAGTAAATAGAAAAGAAGCTTTAAAAAGTCATTTTAAATTAAATATAAGGAAATAAAAAAGAAACAGAAGAAGGTAAGTAAATAAAAGATATTACAGGAATTATTAAAATTGCTGGAATTAAAATAAATAGAAACTAAGAAACGGTTATATAAACAACCTGTTAACAAAAAAGTTAATAAATACCTGCCATTCCTCGAAGTGTCCTAGNACCACATTCTTCTTGTAATAGATGGTTAATAAAGCTTATTTGATCAAAAACGCATTAACTTTCGAGACGAATTTCCTATTACTGTTTAGGATTATTAAAGAGATTTGGATAATAAAAGATACGAATTACAGTTAAAAAGAGTTACAGTATTCTTAGCGACAAAATGAGTCTCAAAATGAAATATAAAAAATAGGTTACAACCACCTCGGTAATCGTATGGCTTTTCAACAATGACAGAGCTTTCAACTTTAACTGGTTAATTATTAAATAAAGTTCCAGGTAACTAAGGGTTGGAAGGTTTTTATGAAGAACCAACACCAACCTTTCGCAACTATTTGGGATGCTTCTTCAAAGTTACAATATTGACACATAAAATACAAATTACGCTTGAATTGAGTTACGCTATTCATATCGACAAAAAGAGCCTTACTCATTTAAAACAATTCCAAATAATCTACAACTACTTCAATAATGGTATAGCTTTAAAACAGTGAAAGATCTTTTAACCTTTTTTTTAGTTAGTTTCCGAAATTAGACCACAACCACCTCGATAATCGTATGGGTTTAAAATAATGAAAAAGCTTTCAACATTAAATCGTTAATTTCTGAAATCAGTCCCTACATACTAATAAATAGAGAAACTAACAGATTCTCCTTGTAATACAAGTTCAAAAAAGTTTCATTTATATAAAGATAACGCATTAATATTCAAAACAAAGCATTATTTGCAATTTATAACAAATCCGGGGAATTGACTTGTTCTCTCGGTCGATCGTTCAGCATACGACTGTTAAAAAGAGCAAGTATTCGGATAATAAATGATAGACGATCACGCTCGAAATTAGGTACACTAATTTTAACGACAAAAGAAACTTTTTCTATTCAAAAAATATTAAAAGTAGGGCACAACCACTATAATAATCGTAAAGCTTTAAAAAAATGAAACAGCTTTCAACATTGATTTGTTAAATTCGAAAATCAGACACAAAACACTATTAAATAGAGAAATTAACACATTTCCTGGTAATACAACGTTAATAAAGTTTATTTCATACAAAAATGCATTCATTTTTAAGACAAATTTTTAATTACTGTTTAGGACTATTAAAGAGATTTGGATAATAAAAGATACGAATTACACTTAAAAAGAGTTACACTATTCCTTGCGACAAAATGAGCCTTTTCATATTTAAAAATATTAAAAATAGGCTACAACCACCTCGATACTGGTATGGCTTTTCAACAATGGCACAACTTTCAACTTTAACTCGTTAATTATTAAATAAAGTTCAAGGCAACTAAGGGTTAGAAGGTTTTTATTTATGAAGAACCAACACCAACTTTTGGCAACTATTTGGGATGCTTCTTCAAAACTACAATATTGTCACATAAGATACAAACTACGCTTGAATTAAGTTACCCTATTTCTATCAACAAAAAGAGCCTTACTCATTTAAAACAATTCAAAATAATATACAGCTACATCGATAATTGAATAGCTTTAAAACAGTGAAAGAATTTCAACTTTGGCTAGGTACATTTCGAAATTAGGCCACAACCACCTCGTTAATAGTATAGATTTAAAATAATGAAAAATCTATCAACTTTATTTCGTTAATTTCGGAAATCAGCCCCTGCGTACTAATAAATAGAGAAACTAACACATTCTCCTTGTAAAAAAATTAAAAAAATTGAATTTATACAAAGACCACGTATTAATTTTCAAAACAAATTTTTAATTGCAATTTATAACAAATCCAGGGAACTGTCTTGATCTCTCGGTCGACCGTTCAGCATATGACTGTTAAAGAGAGCAAGTATTCGGATAATAAAAGATAGACGATCACGCTCGAAATTAGGTATACTAATCTTAAAGACAGAAGGTTCGCTTTTCTATTTAAAAAATATTAAAAGTAGAACACAACTACTACAACAATAGTAAAGCTTTGAAATAAAAAATCAGCTTTCAACTTTGATTTTTTAATTTCGGAAATCAGCTCCATCACACTATTAAATAGATACACTAACACATCTCCTGGTAATACAACTTATTTCATACAAAAATGCATTAATCTTCAAGACAAATTTTTAATTTGTGTTTAGGGCTATCGAGGAGAGGAAGTATTAGGAGAATATAAGATACAAATTACGTNGTTCCAATCACTGTTCAAATTTACATTGATTGCACAACACGATATCGGATAAGTTTTCTTTACTAATCTACGAAAACTAACGCGATAATTTAATTAATTAATAGCACTCGATACTACCCATTAACATGGCGCCGAGTTAATAATAACAGTAAATTGTAATATTAATTTTTATTGTTCGTGTTAGATCGGACCTGGACAACCAAGTACTTTTCTTTTACAGGAAATGTTTCAATTTCTATCTCTTTCTCACTCTCATTATATCTATCTCGTTCTTTCATTCGTGACGAAGCAAGCCTTTTTGATAACGACGAATTTGCTTTTATTAAAGTGATGAAAAAACACAGACAAGTATATATCGCCTTGAAAGAGCAAAAAACGATAAATAAAACGACATCAAAAAATAACAACATGTACCGAAGTAGCCTATATACGATACAGTAAAATGAGTTCGGTTTTTCGACAATTATTTTGAAAGATGTTAAAGATGAATGCAATGCATAAAAATGTGAGGAATAACGTCCTGAAAACGGTTTTTAACTGCAGTGCAAATTAAAGAAAATTTCATTGTTAAAACGCGAAAAATACATAGAAATGTTAAACAAAGAAAAGCGCAACTGAAATTTCGGCCTGTTAAAGAATTATTTTGAAAGATGTTAAAGGTGAATTTCATCAGTATTTCGTTAATTTCAGAAATCAGCCCCCACATACAACTACAACATTCTCCTTGTAATTAGTTTAATTTTGTACAATGACCACGCATTAATATTCAAAACAAAACTTTATTTGCAATTTATAACAAATCCAGGGAACTGCCTTCTTCTCTCGGTCGACCGTTCAGCATACGACTGTTAAAGAGAGCAAGTATTCGGGTAATAAATGACAGACGACCGCGCTCGAAACTAGGTATATTAATTATAACAACAAAAGGATCCTCTTTCTATTTAAAAGATATTAAAAGTTGATCACAACCACTACAATAATCGTAAAGATTTAAAACAATGAATCTGCTTTCAACTTTGTTTTGTTAATTTCCGAAATCAGCCCCAAAACACTATTAAATAGAGAAACTAACACATCTCCTGCTAACACAACGTTAATGGAGTTTATTTAAAATAATGAAAATGCTTTCAACATTGATTTGTTAATGACGGAAATCAGCCGCCACATAATGTTATTTAATATTAAATAGTGAAAGTAGCACATCTCCTAGTAATACAAGGTCAATAAAGTTTATTTCATACAAAAACGCTATAATTTAAAAGACTAACTTTCACCTGAAGTTATGACTATCGCAGGGTGAAAGTATCCGGGAATATAAAAGACATACTGCACTTGATTTGAGATAGACCATTCATATCGACAAAAAGGGCATAACTAGCTTATAAAATTTGAAAAAAGTCTAAAACAACTTCGATAATTGAATAGCCTTAAAACAGTGAAAGGAGTTTCAAGTTTGGGTAGTTAGTTTCCGAAATTAGATTACAACCACCTCGATAATCGTATAGGTTTAAAATACTGAAGAGCCTTCAACATCAATTCGTTAATTTTGGAAATCCGCCCCCACGAACAACCAAATAGAGAAACTAATACATTCTCTTTATAATACAAATTTAAAAAAGTTTAATTCATACAAATATCACGCATTAATATTCAAAAAAAAGCTTTATTTGCAATTTATAACAAATCTAGGGAACTTTTATCTTCTTTAGGTCGATCGTTCAGCATACGACGGTTGAAGAGAGAAAGTATTCGGATAATAAATGACAGACGATCACGCTCGAAATTAGATACACTAGTTTTAACAACAAAAGGATACTTTTCCTATTTAACAAAATATTAAAAGTAGAGCACAACCACTACAATAATCGTAAAGCTTTAAAACAAAAAATCAGCTACCAACTTTGATTCGTTAATTTCGGAAATCACACTATTAAATAGATAACACATCTTCTAGTAATACAATGTTAATAAAGCTTATTTCATACAAAAATGCATTAATCTTCAAGGCAAATTTTTAAATTGTGTTTAGGGCTTAACGAGGAGAGGAAGTATAAGGAGAATATAAGATACAAATTACGATTGATTTGAGTTAGACTATTCATATCGACAAAAAGAGCATTACTCAGTTAAAATTAAATTAAAAAACAATAATAAAAAAGTTATATTAAAACGAGCAAAATGTCCTGTTCTCTTCCTTAACCGTTCAAATAAACGACTGTTTAAGGGGCAAGTATTCGGAGAAAAGACTAACTATTCTATAACTACGGAAAGGTGTTTATGTATTATATTTAAAAAAATATTGAAAATAATCTACAACCATCTCGATTGTAGTAATATTTTCAAGCAATGAAAGAGCTCTGAACCCCTGTTCATTAATTTTCCGGATATTACTACAAAATTTATGAATAAACGAAGCAACAGTTTTAATACGTTACCTAATTACGAAATTACTTAATCAAACCAGGGAAATGTCTCGTTCTCTGGGTCGACCGTTCAAGCATACGACTGTTAAAGAGAGCAAGTATTCGGAGTGCAAAAGATGGAAAACTACGCTCGAAGAAAAGCTAGAACTATGTTTTATTATATATAAAAATATTTAAAAAGATGTTACAATGGAAGAACTTTCAAACTCAGTTCATTAATTTATGGAAATTAATTTCCGTAAGTAGGTAATTATAAATTAACATAGTAATTATTTTTATTACCAACACAAGTTTAAGAAAGTTTAATTCATTTAAAAGAAACGTTATCATTTTTAAAACAAAATAATTGATGTTTTTATTAAAACCACTGCAACTGTTTGTATTCCGACCGACTTTCCATACATTCCAGTTATGGTAAAAATGTAGATATGCAAAGTCCCATTTCTTCGATAACATGAAACAGTTCACATGACAACGCTGCAAGTATCTTTAATTTGACCAGAAGTTACGTTTTATTTGTAACGACAAAATAAGATTCGAATACGGTTTGTGAATACAAAAGTTGTGTTAAACACTAAAATTAAACATTGAAATAGTTATAAATTAATTATCATTTTTAAAAATTAAATACATCTAAATTATTGAAGACCTAATTTAGATG
>NW_020439516.1:2234989-2284771 GCF_000699045.2 Agrilus planipennis | reverse complement strand
CTAATTTTTTCGATTTCAAAAAGTGCAAAACATTCCGTATTTAAATCAGATCCTTATCCACCAGTGAAACGCCGAAATGACCGGACTTACAGCTTCGATTTCTCGAAACTGCAGGCTTGACCATTTTGACGCTGTCACTGAGGGAGAAGGATAAATACGGAGTCGCGGTAAATTATATAAGCTAGCTATCCAGCCGCTCTTTCCGAAGCCTCTACCTCATGCAATGAACCACCTAGGCGCCATCAGCAGTTCATCTGAGTGAGACAACTTACTCAAGTGACCGTATAAGATACCTAACGCTAGCTGCTACGAGCCAACTATATGTATTAAGTAAAAGGAAAATAATGGCGGTGAATAGGTTAAACTAAAAGACATTTATTCACGACTATTATACGAAATTTTAAACAAAATTCATATTGGGTAGGTAACAAATGTAAATTATAAGAAAATTGTGGAATATTTTTTTTGAAAAATGTTTACAAATACTAATTTTACTGACTTTTTTAGTTTACCCTCCCAAAATAATACTTAAATTAATAAAAACAAGATTAAACCAATTTTGTTATATATAAAAAAGTTGAAATAGTCGTACAAAATTTAGAATTTGAAAACTTACGTACATACTATATGTACACATGTTATTTTATAAAAATTAATTAATAAAACCAAAATTCTTTTACGTAATTCACAAAAGTTCGTAAAGATCATTTATATAAATATATTTCGTTCTAATAAAAGAAATTCTTAATTAAAACCATTGTGTAATTCAGTGTTCACAATTGTAATCAAACAACAACTAGTACTTGCGCGTTTAGATTCAGTCTTTGTTAACAAATTGAGCCATTCCTAATGTAATAATTAAGAAGCACCCTTATTATTTAAAACATAACAAACACTAAATTTAACGATGACGATCATGCAAGGTAATGATCAAAACGGATGACAACTCTTATTTCAATAACTCACCATTCATACTCCATTCCACCTGTAATCCTAATCCTAATCCTAAGTACAACTTTGTTCCAATCACTGTTCAAATTTACATTGATTGCACAACACGATATCGGATAAGTTTTCTTTACTAATCTACGAAAACTAACGCGATAATTTAATTAATTAATAGCACTCGATACTACCCATTAACATGGCGCCGAGTTAATAATAACAGTAAATTGTAACATTAATTTCTATTGTTCGTGTTAGATCGGACCTGCACACCCAAGTACCTTTCTTTTAGAGGAAATGTTTCAATTTCCATCTCTTTCTCACATTCATTATATCTATCACTTTCTTTCATTGGCGACCAAGCAAGCCTTTTTGATAATAACGAACTCGCTTTTATCAGCCATGAAAAAACACAGACAAGTATACATCGCCTTGAAAGAGCAAAAAACCTTTCGATAAATAAATAGGTTTCACTAAAATGAGTTCGGTTTTGCGACCTGTTAAATAAAATTATTTTGAAAGATATTAAATGTGAATGTAATACACAAAAATATGGGGAATAACGTCCTTAAAACTATTTTTGACTGCAGTGAAAATTAAAGCAAATTTCATTGGTAAAACGCGAAAAATACGTAGAAATGTTAAACATAGAAAAGCGCAACTAAAATTTCGACCTGTTAAACAATTACTTTGAAAGATGTTAAACGTGAATATAATGCATAAAAATTTGGGGAATAACGTCCTGGGAACTGTTTATGCTGTGGATTTACATTAAAGCAAATTTCATTGTTAAAACACAAAAAATACGTAGAAAGGTTAAACATAGAACAGCGCAACTGAAATTTCGACCTGTTAAACAATTATTTTGAAAGATGTTAAAAGTGAATGTAATGTATAAAAATGTGGGGAATTATGCCCTGGAAACTGTTTATGCTGTGGATTTACATGAAAGCCAATTTCATTGTTAAAACGCGACAAATACGTAGAAATGTTAAACATAGAAAAGTGCAACTAAAATTTCGAACTGTTCGATAATTATTTTGAATGGTATTAAAATGTGGGTAATAACATCCGGTATACGGTTTTTGATTGCAGTGCAAATTAAAGCATATTTCATTGTTAAAACTCAAAAAAAAGTACGTAGAAATGTTAAACATAGAAAAGCGCAACTAAAATTTCTACATGTTATGCAATTATTTTGAAAGATGTTAAAGGTTAATATAATACATGAAAACGTAGAGAATAACATCCTGAAAACAGTTTTTGACTGCAGTGCAAATTAAAGCAAATTTCATTGTTAAAACGCAAAAAATACGTAGAAATGTTGAACATAGAAAAGCGCAACTAGAATTTCGACCAGTTCGATAATTATTTTGAATGGTATTAAAGGTGAATGTAATGCATAAAAATGTGGGTAATAACATCCTGTATACGGTTTTTGATTGCAGTGCAAATTAAAGCATATTTCATTGTTAAAACTCAAAAAAAAGTACGTAGAAATGTTAAACATAGAAAAGCGCAAATAAAATTTCGACCTGTTAAACAATTATTTTGAAAGATGTTAAAGATGCATGTAATACCCAAAAGTATAAAAAGTATAAATACATCAGTATTTTGTTAATTTCGGACATCAGCCCCCACGTACTACTAAATAGAGAAACTACCGCATTCTTCAAATTCAAAAAAGTTTAATTTATACAATGGCCACGCATTAATATTGAAAACAAAGCTTTATTTGCACTTTATAGCAAATCCAGGGAATTGTTTTGTTCTCTAAGTCGGCCGTTCAGCATACGAGTGTTAAAGAGAGCAAGTATTCGGATAATAAATGACAGACGATCACGCTCGAAATTAGGTACACTAATGTTAACAACAAAAAGATCCTTTTTCTATTAAAAAAGTATTAAAAGTTTAGCACAACGACTACAATAATCGTTAAGCCTTAAAACAATGAGTCTGCTTTCAACTTTGATTCGTTAATTTCTGAAATCAGCCCCAAGGCACTATTAAATAAAGAAACTAACACATCTGCTTTAATAAAGTTTATTATATACCAAAATGCATTAATTTTCAAGACTAATTTTTAATTGCTGTTAGGACTATCAAAAGATAACTGTATTCAGAGAATATAAGAGACAAATTACGCTTTATTTGTGTTAGATTTTTCATATCGACAAAAAGAGCCTAATTCATTAAAAAAAATCAAAATAGTCTATAACTACTTCGATCATTGAATAGCTTTAAAACAGAGAAAGAAGTTTCAACTATGGGTGGTTAGTTTCCGAAATTAAATCACAACCACCACGACAATCGTATTGGTTTAAAATAATGAAAATCCTTTCAATATTAATTTGTTAATAAGTAAAAATAGATGATTTTCCACAAAGCAATCAAGTTTAGAAACCCAGAAAACCTTCAATTTTGATAGAATAAAAAAAGATAACAATAAGTGGATACCTGCAACCTCAACTTAAAAGGGGTAGTTTTATTTTTTCCTCATTTAAATTTTTATTGTATTTTCCTACTACACTAAAATTAAACTTTAAAATATTACCATTTTTAAAAATTAAATACATCTAAATTGTNTTGTATTGAAGTAGATTGATGAATTATCATCTTTAACTTGTATTTTTTCCATGTAGACGCAGTTAGGGATGTTAATTTATTTTATTTTGCAATTAATAAAACGAATGATAACTCTAATTTCAATAACTCACCACTTTTCGTAATCCTAATCCTAAATGCAACTTTCGCCTCAATCACTGTTCAAACTCACATTGATGATTGCACAACACGATATCGGATAAGTTTTCTCTACTAATCTACTAAAACTAATTCAATTAATTAATAGCACTCGATACTACCCATTTACATGGCGCCGAATTAATAATAACAGTAAACTGTAATAACAATTTATATTGTTCGTGTCAGATCGTACTTGGACACCGAAGTATTTTTCTTTTACAGAATTTATTTCAATCTCCATCTCTGTCTTACTAACATTATATTTATCTCATTCTTTCATTCGTGACGAAGCAAGCCGTTTTGATAATGCCGAATTCGCTTTTATCAAAGTCATGAAAAAACACAGACAAGTATACATCGCCTTGAAAGAGCAAAGAAACGTTTATTCAATAAATAAAACGATATCAAAAAAGAAGATGTAGCAAAGCAACCAACATACGAGATTTCACTAAAATGAGTTCGGTTTTTCGACCTGTTCGACAATTATTTTGAAAGATGTTAAAGGCGAATGTAATGCATAAAAATGTGGGTAATAACGGTAATTGACTGTTGTGCAAATTAAAGCAATCATCATTGTTATAACGCAAAAGATACGTAGAAATGATAAACTAAACATTCGACCTGTTAAACAAATATTTTGAAAGATGTTAAAGGTGCATGTATTTTTTTTTATCTAAAGCAAGTATTCGGATAATAAATGACAGACGATCACGCTCGAAATTAGGTACATTAATGTTAACGACAAAAGGATCCTTTTTCTATTTAAAAAATATTAAAAGTTGAGCACAACCACTACAATAATCGTAAAGATTTAAAACAATGAATCAGCTTTCAACTTTGTTTTGTTAATTTCCGAAATCAGCCCCAAAACACTATTAAATAGAGAAACTAACACATCTCCTGCTAACACAACGTTAATGGAGTTTATTTAAAATAATGAAAATGCTTTCAACATTGATTTGTTAATGACGGAAATCAGCCGCCACATAATGTTATTTAATATTAAATAGTGAAAGTAGCACATCTCCTAGTAATACAAGGTCAATAAAGTTTATTTCATACAAAAACGCTATAATTTAAAAGACTAACTTTCACCTGAAGTTATGACTATCGCAGGGTGAAAGTATCCGGGAATATAAAAGACATACTGCACTTGATTTGAGATAGACCATTCATATCGACAAAAAGGGCATAACTAGCTTATAAAATTTGAAAAAAGTCTAAAACAACTTCGATAATTGAATAGCCTTAAAACAGTGAAAGGAGTTTCAAGTTTGGGTAGTTAGTTTCCGAAATTAGATTACAACCACCTCGATAATCGTATAGGTTTAAAATACTGAAGAGCCTTCAACATCAATTCGTTAATTTTGGAAATCCGCCCCCACGAACAACCAAATAGAGAAACTAATACATTCTCTTTATAATACAAATTTAAAAAAGTTTAATTCATACAAATATCACGCATTAATATTCAAAAAAAAGCTTTATTTGCAATTTATAACAAATCTAGGGAACTTTTATCTTCTTTAGGTCGATCGTTCAGCATACGACGGTTGAAGAGAGAAAGTATTCGGATAATAAATGACAGACGATCACGCTCGAAATTAGATACACTAGTTTTAACAACAAAAGGATACTTTTCCTATTTAACAAAATATTAAAAGTAGAGCACAACCACTACAATAATCGTAAAGCTTTAAAACAAAAAATCAGCTACCAACTTTGATTCGTTAATTTCGGAAATCACACTATTAAATAGATAACACATCTTCTAGTAATACAATGTTAATAAAGCTTATTTCATACAAAAATGCATTAATCTTCAAGGCAAATTTTTAAATTGTGTTTAGGGCTTAACGAGGAGAGGAAGTATAAGGAGAATATAAGATACAAATTACGATTGATTTGAGTTAGACTATTCATATCGACAAAAAGAGCATTACTCAGTTAAAATTAAATTAAAAAACAATAATAAAAAAGTTATATTAAAACGAGCAAAATGTCCTGTTCTCTTCCTTAACCGTTCAAATAAACGACTGTTTAAGGGGCAAGTATTCGGAGAAAAGACTAACTATTCTATAACTACGGAAAGGTGTTTATGTATTATATTTAAAAAAATATTGAAAATAATCTACAACCATCTCGATTGTAGTAATATTTTCAAGCAATGAAAGAGCTCTGAACCCCTGTTCATTAATTTTCCGGATATTACTACAAAATTTATGAATAAACGAAGCAACAGTTTTAATACGTTACCTAATTACGAAATTACTTAATCAAACCAGGGAAATGTCTCGTTCTCTGGGTCGACCGTTCAAGCATACGACTGTTAAAGAGAGCAAGTATTCGGAGTGCAAAAGATGGAAAACTACGCTCGAAGAAAAGCTAGAACTATGTTTTATTATATATAAAAATATTTAAAAAGATGTTACAATGGAAGAACTTTCAAACTCAGTTCATTAATTTATGGAAATTAATTTCCGTAAGTAGGTAATTATAAATTAACATAGTAATTATTTTTATTACCAACACAAGTTTAAGAAAGTTTAATTCATTTAAAAGAAACGTTATCATTTTTAAAACAAAATAATTGATGTTTTTATTAAAAGCACTGCAACTATTTGTATTCCGACCGACTTTCCATACATTCCAGTTATGGTAAAAATGTAGATATGCAAAGTCCCATTTCTTCAATAACATGAAACAGTTCAGATGACAACGCTGCAAGTATCTTTAATTTGACCAGAAGTTACGTTTTATTTGTAACGACAAAACAAGATTCGAATACGGTTTATGAATACAAAAGTTGTGTTAAACACTAAAATTAAACATTGAAATAGTTATAAATTAATTAGCATTTTTAAAAATTAAATACATCTAAATTATTGAAGACCTAATTTAGATGNCAATGTTTATGTATCTTCATTAATATGTAATTTTCGATATTAGGACAATACCTTACAATAAAAATCAATTAGATACTCGAAATTACTGTCTAAATAGCTGTTTATTTTAATAACTTTAATATTTCTAATTGATTAGGTAAGTAGTTTTACGTAATATTCCTACGTAATATTAAAATAGAAACAATAGCAATGAGACAAAAATTTATTTTCACATTTTAATTACATTGATGTTTTGACGATAAGACGTGTTGAATTATAAAATAAATGCTGTTACTTATTTATTAATTACTATTTCTTTATTTAAATATAACAATGTACTGAAATTTACATATTCGTGCGCATAAAATTGTTTATCTCCTGTGGTAGAATACTTGTTTTAATTCTAAAACTGACTAACAATAATAATAGCTATCAATTAACTGTTATTAATGAAGTGCAACAAACAATAAAAATTTAAATAGATAAATATCAATTTGGAGTACTTTACCTAATAAATAAATGATAAACCTAAAATGCTACATTTGTTTACGCCTTGTTTGTTATTTCGACAAATTAATAGTTTATTCCTGTATAAAATTACATGATTAATTTGATGGGTTTGCACCAAATATCAACCCTTATGACATTAAAATGTACAACAATTGAGCTAAATATCCCGTTGTATTAAAGTAGATTCATAATTTTCATCATTAAATTATATTTTGTCCATGTAGACGATGTACTGCCTGTAGTGAGGGGTGCTAATTTATTTCATTTTACAATAAAATTGCAATTTGTGATACAATATACATATAGGCAACCCAACATTCAGCAAATATTGTAACTCCAATAAATAATAGCTAGAATAAAAATTAGGAAACGTTCTTTCTCACGAAAATAACTAAAAACTATCTTCGAACAAAATACAAAATACTACATAGGAAAGGCTTAATTAATTAGAAATATATTTAAATACGTCTTCTAAAATTTGGAACAAACAACAGCTATTTAGGCACTAATTTGCGAGTATCTAGTTAATTTTTCATTGTAAAGTATTGTCCTAATGTCAAAATTAGACATTAATGAAGATACATAAACATTATCAGCAATTAACGAATAAGTTTATTGAAATTTTGGTGGAGGCGCCGGGACAATTTAAAATAAACCCTATACTTGAGATAAATATCCTGTTGTATCTAGTAGATTGAAGAATTATCAACTTTGACTTATATTTTTTTCTATGTAGGTGCAGTTAGGGATGCTAATTCAATTCATTTTACAATTTATTGAATAAAATTGCAAGTGGTGATATAATGTACATATAGACAACCCAACATTCAGCAAATATTGCAACTCATAAATAATAACTAAAATGAAAATTAGGAAACGGTCTTTTTCACGAAAATAACTAAATACTATCTTCGAACAAACTGCATAATATTATCTAGAAATACTTACTTAGCTAATTAGAAATTTCTTTTGACACGTCTCTTCTAAAATTCTATTGAAAACTTTTACATATTGTGATTTGGAGTTACTACAGAAGTAGTTGTTGAAGCACTCATTTCGATTATCTAGTTAATTGTTATTGTAGATTATCTAGTTAATTGTTATTGTAAAGTATTGTCCTAATGTCGAAAATTAGATACATAAGAATATAAGCAATTAGCAAAAAATATTATTTAAATTTTGGTGGAGGCGCAGGGACAATATAGAATAAAGTCTACAATTGAGATAGATATCTTATTGTATTGAAGTAGATTGATGAATTATCATCTTTAACTTGTATTTTTTCCATGTAGACGCAGTTAGGGATGTTAATTTATTTTATTTTGCAATTAATTCGTAATACGTGTAAGATACATGTAGGCAACCCAACAAGTATTGCAACTCCAATGAATAATAACTGGAAAGAAAATTAGGAAACGTTTTTTCTCACGAAAGTAATTAAATACTACTTTCGAACAAACTGCAAGATATTTCCTAGGAATATTTCGCAGAAATGCTTACCTTACTAATTAGAAATATTTTTTTAACGTCTTTTCTAAAATTTTCTTGAAAACCTGTACATATTGTGCTTTAGAATTACGAAAAAAAAAACAGCTATTTAGGTACTAATTTCGTGCTTAATTAATTTTTACTGTGAACTACTGTCTTAATGTCTAATTTTCGACATGCTTTTTTAGTAATTCCAAATAAGGATATGTAAGAGTTTTCATCCAAATTTTAAAAGACGTAATTAAAAATATTTCTAATTAATTAAGCTTTTCTGCTTAATATTCCTATGTAATGTTGTGTATTTATAGTATAGGTTTAAAATAATGAAAAGGCTTTCAACATTAATTCGTTAAATTCGGGAATTAGACCCCACGTACTACTAAACAGAGAATCTAACATATTCTCCATGTAATACAAGTACAGGGAAATGTCTGGTTCTCTGGGTTGACCGTTCAAGCATACGACTGTTAGAGAGAGCAAGTATTCGGATTATAAATGACAGACGATTACGCTCAAATTTAGGTACATTATCTTAAGGACAAAAGAATACTTTTTCTGTTTAAAAAAATATTAAAAGTAGACCACAACCACCACGATAATCGTAAAACTTGAAATCAACGAAACAGCTGTCACCTTTGATTCGTTAAGTTCGGAAACCGCCCCCATACACTATTAAATAGAGAAATTACCATATCTCCCAGTAATACAAGAGTAATAAAGTTTATTTCATACAAAAATGCATTAATCTTCATGGCAAATTTTTAATTTCTGTTTAGGACTATCGAAGGGAGCAAGCATTCGGAGAATATGAGAAAGAAATTACGCTTGATTTGAGTTACACTATTCATATCGACAAAAAAAGCCTTACTCATTAAAAAAATTTAAAATAAGCAACAATTACTTCTATAATGATATAGCTTTAAAATAGTGAAAAAGCTTTCAACTTTGATTCGTTAATTTTGGTAATCAGCCCCAGGTACTATTAAATAGAGAAATTAACACATTCTTCATGTAATACAAGTGCAAAAAAAATTTTTTTATTACAAAGATCACGCATTAACATTCAAAATAAATTTCTATTTACAATTCATAACAAATCCACGGAAATGTCTCGTTCTCTCGGTCGACCGTTCAAGCATACGACTGTTAAAGAGAGCAAGTATTCGGATAATAAATGATAGACGATCACGCTCGAAATTAGATACAATAATATTAACGATAAAATGATCCTTGTTCTATTTAAAAAATATTAAAACTAGACCACAACCACCACGATAATTGAAAAGCTTTAAAACAATGAAACAGCTTTCAACTTTGATTCGTTAATTTTGGAAATAAGCCCCCACACACTATTAAATAGAGGACCTAACACATCTGTTAATACAGCGTTAATGAAGTTTCTTTCATACAAAAATGCATTAATCTTCAAGGCGAATTTTTTATTTCTGTTTAGGACTATTGGGAGAATATAAGATAAAAATTATGCTTGATTTTAGTTACACTTTTCATATCGACAAAAAGGGATTTACTCATTGAAAAAAATTGAAATACGCAACGACTACTTCGATAATGGTATAGCTTTCAAACAATGAAGAAGCTTTCAACTGTGGGTAGTTAGTTTAATCGTATAGGTCTAAAATAATGAAAAAGCTTTCAACATTATAATTCGTTAATTTCGGAAATCAGCCCCAGGTACTATTAAATAGAGAAACTAACACATTCTCCATGTAATACAAATGTAAAAAAGTTTAATTTATTACAAAAATCACGCATTAATATTCAAAACAAATTTCTATTTGCAATTCATCACAAATCCACGGAAAAGTCTCGTTCTCTCGGTCGATCGTTCAAGCATACGACTGTTAAAGAGAGCAAGTATTCGGATAATAAATGATAGACGATCACGCTCGAAACAAGATCTGGGATGTTATACTATCCCTTATATGAAACTACATACAATGTTTATTAAGTTATAAATAAGCATTAATTAAGTATGTATATAAAAAAGTTAGGAATTATAGCAAGAAACTGGAATGTAGCACTTTGTTTATTTCATATTTATTAGATGTTGATTATTTGATAACGTTTGGGTTTTGATAACTGCAACTACTCGACAAAGTACATTTATTTCTGTAAAATATAACATTATACACTTTTCAAAGTACACAGTATTTTCTTACATACTAAATGGTATAGTTGTTGTTATATAATGACAAACATTTTACAAATGTTATACTTACAATTAGTAAAAATTTGTATTTCGATGATAACACCAACTTTGTGAAAAAGTAGTGTCAAAAAGCATAAGATATGTCATCTAAAAAATATTTCCATTTTTTACGTTGAAATCTGTAACTTTGTTTATTGACTGTTTTTACAAAACAATAAACAATTAATAAGAGATCTCCGAATCAATCAAGCGAATGGATATTTTTCATTATTTCATTAAGTACTAATATTTTTGTGAAGACTTTAAAATTAAAGAGAGAACCCAAAATTAAGTCTATCTGAAGGTCACATATCTCTTTCAATAAAAGAAGTTGCAAATTTATATTTTGCACTTGTCCACATTCAGTCATTCGATCTGTCACAATTATTTTACATTTAATTCCATTTAATTAACACTTTTATACAAATGCATTCCATTTTATAAGAACAAAGACTTTCACGACCGGAATGCATAGTAGAATGAAGATTCGGGCTAAAGGGCCGTAGTCTAAGTGAAATATTCTGTCTAGACGTTTCGTCGGCTACTGCTGCTGACATCCTCAGTGGTAGTGCTGAGTCACCAGTCGCTGTCGAGATTTAGAGATATAATCTACTTTCACGTTGTCAACGCAGCACTACCACTGAGGATGTCAGCCGCAGTAGCCGACGAAACGTCTGGACACTTAGACTACGGCCCTATAGCCCGAAACTTTATACTACTATGCATTCCATTTTGTTCGAATAAATTGTAAAGAAAGAAACGATGTCAGTAGTATTAAAGACGCCATTAAATTTATTTATTTATTATCTAGTTTTTTGATTTAATTTTTGACGAAATTTGCGACAGATTAGACTTACAGCAAAACTTAAACAAACATTTATTTATAATAAATCCATAAACGACAATTCCACCTGAAATAACTATAGCTAACAGACACATTTTCTATCCGAACTTATTATTTTACTAAGCTAATAAATAACAAACAATATGCGATTATTTAAGCTACTCATAAAGTTTATCTAGAAATTAAAACTGGAACGTAACGTACAACAGGTAGATCTGTGCTAGGCTAAATGAAGTTTACTTTGCAAAACCCTGTAAAGTTTACCTTGTTAATTCGAAATTTACATAAGCACTACATTAAATAGTCAATCGTTTAGTTAAATTTTGGCAATTTTTGATAGCCGAATAAGTCCATGTATCAAAGTATAAAATTACAATAAAGTAATTTGAATGATTGTCCAGCCTGTGTAAATATCTATATGTATTTTATATGTATATGTATAAATACATATTAAAAATAAAAGTTTGGCAATGCTTTCGTTAATTCAAACTTAAATACTTACTTACTTTCATAAAAATGTATCTATTTTTATATGTTGATTTAACTTCATTTTCTGTATTTCACCAATCAAAATATAAATTTGTGAATGGTAATAACAAATCTTTTTAAAAACACTTTTAAAAGTAATAAATTAAATATACGTATATTATCCAGAACAATAACCTCTATCTTGGCAACTAATTAACTGTAATTAAAAAACGGTTTTGAGAGATCATAACGTTTCTTGTTATACAATAATAATAATTGGGAAATATTTCGGTCTATTTAGATAAAATGATTAATCATTTTAAGGTCAGAAATAGTGTATATATACATGCATGTCCATGCGATAGCTTATCTAGCTATAGGTAATTTAGAAAGACATGAGCCCTTAGATGCGCGAGAAGCTGACCTTATCGCATTCATATTCCACATTTGGAAAACATTGACTCGATTGTTACTCTATGTATTTTAACCATGTCCTTCGGTTTACAGCAGGGGTTGAAGCAAAGATAAACTGTAATAAGAGTTCGTAGCTAATGTTTTCAAAAGGTAGAAACGTAAAAATCAATGAAGAAGCAGTTTTCTTACTGCGACGTCCCTGGTCATAGTTCATGTCATTCTAAATTACCTCTATCAGTTTTTTTATTTTCTCATGTAGGACACAATTACATAAGAACTTTTTATAACTTTCAGAACAAAAATGGGACATCCTGTATAAATACACACAAAATAATTATAAATGTTAGCTTCGGTTACTACAAGTTATCTGACTGACAATTTTAATGAAGAAAATGCTAAGGAAAGAGGACCTTAACACTTACGTCATTAAATTTGGATAAATAATTGTTATTGGTAATTTTTAATAAAATAAATTTAGGAAGAAGAAATGTAACCACTACGTAAATACATCCATCACACGAATTAGTCCATTTGAGATTATTGCAGAAATGAGTATATAAAGGACATGCTTTTAACTGAACCATTGTTTTAGCTAATTTAATTGGTCGAATTTTGATTTATTGAGAAGTACATATTTAATAAGAATATGAAATAGTTTTTCTTATAGCAATTGAAATCAAAAGGTTGTGATTAAAAGAAGAAAAGATTCATACTTTTTAGTAAGAAATATTGAAATTATATCAAAATTAATGCGATTTTCGAATTCAGAATGTTGGAGCTAATAGCAATCAGATCTCAATTTTTAAAATTTGACGTCCCTTGGTGGGTAAACTAACCATAGAGTCGGAAAAGTCCCACTTTCTGCAATAATCTCATTGTCAGAAGGTTTATCCCGAAGAACAAATTTCCATTAGACTCAGTTTTCTTCTTAAGTTTGGAAAATGTACCTCAAGCAAATGCAATCATGATTAAAAATTAAATCAAACGACGAAAACGTGTATAATTTACATCAAAAAAGGGCCTCATAATTAGTTCTATTTAAATAAACTGAGATTTGTGGTTAAAAGTCGAATTTGGCAGGATTGTTTTAGAGTTCTGTGTATATTTATAATATTATGTAAGTAATAAGTGTATTATTCATAAGGACAATAAGCGTCTTTTGTATAACATTTCGTAGGCCACACAAGTAATCCCACAAAGGAGAATGGTACTTTTTTTTTGAAATAATAGACTAATACATAAGAGTCGTAGGTGTTTTGAGAACATTAATTGGTTTTTATATGAGCTCTTTAATAGCCACATAATTACTAACGACGATAATAGTAACAATTGTATCACATTTAGCAAACACACTTTTCGCATTAATTAAACAATTACTTACACATATCTTTAAGCGCCTGTAGACAGTGACGTTGAAAATACATTAAACTATAGTTAGAATAAATTATAATATATATAATATATACTTAGATGTATAACAACTTTCATTATTTGGCTTTGTATATGTTATCATAATCATAGACATTACCATAAGCGTTTTTAGTAGCTTATTATTACTATTAAACGTTTGTTTTTTAAACAATTAAATAAAAAACCAATATGTAATTACATACAAAAGTTAAAACACCCAGTATATAATTATGTACATGTTTTATGCTTACTTAGACCGTTTGAATAATAGCAATAATAAAGCATGTTTTTTTGGAATACTTGGTGAAATCTGTTTTCTTATTGAAATTTGATTTTTGCAAAAGCTGATGTTTTATTTTCGTAGTCAGTGTTCCTAGATTAGGACAACCTCGAAAATGAAGAACGAAAAGTAAGATACTACATTGACTAGTTTAGTATTGCATGCGACGGAAGTTACGTCACAGCATGCGACGGAAGTTACCCGCAATAGCCTGAGTATGCTTGGTTTTATATTTTAACTTAGCTAATTGTAAGTATTTTTTATTTTATTTTACTCTTAGTTAAATAGAAACAGTTCAACAACTTGCGCATTTGTATAAAACGTTTGAAACAATTGTAATAAAGTATGGATAATATAAAAAGTCTACGTTTATTATTAATGTTTATCGTCGGCCATCTTAATATTTTCATTGTTGCGGTACTTGTTTACGTATTGTTGATTCTGTCGGTCATTGCATCTTTTTGTATTGTTGCTGTTGTCGGCCATTACAATTTTTAATTGCCGTATTGTTGCTATTGTCGGCCATTACAAATACTCAATTGTTGGAATTTCCCGCTTTTCAAAAAAGAAAAAACAAACAACTCATTTTTAAAAACAATATGATGTTAAAATCGGTAAAATAATTTGAAAAAGCAAAAGTTCATGTATTTCACTTTTCGTTCTACCACTTTGAAGCATCCTATTCATAAATGAAGATAAATATTGAGACGTTATATCTTCATTAAAGCCGAATAAATATTTTCATAATACTGAAGATTACATTCTTTTAAACAGGAAGTAAATACAATAACAAATAACATTTACTTAATTAGCAATTATAACCCATTATTAGATAACTAGTACAGTCCATTTCTGCACATCCATAACAATATATATGCATGTATACCTACCTACATAATATACACATGTTATTATGTATGTATGTTAAATATGTGCCATTTAAATACCACTATTATTATCTCCATTTCGGTTCCCTTTTGTGTCTTTTATTCTAAATTCTGCTATCAGGTACTTTGACTTATTCATAAACAGGTATAGGTAGGAATATTAAGTTCATTATTTAAATTCAAACATCGAATACAACGCGTAACATAATGATATGATTTTCGGTATTGATAATAGACAAATAAACCACAAATCAGTCGAATCTCAAACAAAAAATGACAATTATCAGCCTCCCATTTTAATTTTGGTACCATTTTAAGGGAAAACTTATTCTAAAATTTTTTGTACGATACATAATTAAGGACATCTGTTTGATTTGCTTGTGCCTAATAAAAACGAAGATGAAACGTGTATACTTATTTGAATTAAAAAAATTAAATGTTCGCATTCGGAAAATTTCATGCATTTCATCGCATTTCAGTCAACTGAATTTCACACGATGTAGTACTTCCATCATTTGTTACTTTTTTTTAATGCATTTTTTTTCTATTTTTATTTGAATTAATTCATTCCAATCGGAGGGTATGCCAACAAGCCACTGCCTTCCTGGGGCTCTGCATCATGTCCTTCCAATGGTCCCGCTCCGGCCCTGATTCATGTGGACCTATTATACAGCACCCTATTAAAGGATTACTTGCTATGAGATCATTTCCTTGATCTATTAATGATACCTATAACAAAAAACAAAGTTACTGTTTATTATGAAATATGCAACTAGGGGTTAGTCACATTAAGTAAGCATTAGTATAAAATATACAGTGTATTATTGGGTTAGGTTAGGTTTCTTTAGAATACTATTTATTTACTTAAGAAAATGCTACAACAACTGTATAATAATTTAATAAATTACATGTTAGTATTATGCACTTGTACATTATCAGAATCAGTTAATACATTCACAAAACAAATTACAAAGTATTATACAGGGGGAGGCTTACAAACAAAACCATTTATACTTATTACTACTACTATATTAAGAAACTGTTATTAATGTTAATAAAGCTAAACAATTTGTGTTAAAATAAGTAACTAATTTGATTTTGCATTTCATGCTTACCTTTCTAATTATATTATGTATACAAGTAATACTTACATTAATTTATATATTTAGTGTTCATATAATGTCCTTCATCATCATCATAGGGTCGTCAGTTCTAAGACGTTTACATCCTTAATTATTTGCGAATAGTAATCTAATCTAGGTCTATAGACCTTTACTCCTCTTAACACCTGCTTCTGCTCCTAATATGTCTCCAACTAAACCTTCATGATTGCCAGTATCATTACAGCATGAAAATTTTTAGATTTTGAATTCTATACTCCAAAAACAGGCGTCAGCCCACGACAGCCAAACTTATTTACCGTTTTATTTATACTTTCGACAATTTTGTCTTTCTTTTATATTCAAATAATTGATTTTTATTTTCAGAATATATTTTTTAATGTTGTAAAAGAAAACGTTATAAAATTCATCAAAAACCTTTGAAAGAATTAATATTTTTGTATTTTATCCTACGAGAATATCAGTGTTGATAGTACAGAAAAGAACTTTCAAAATTTTGAAAGCCAATAAAAATTGAATTTTTGTAAAAATAACACGTTAGTTTGCAATTGCTATTGAATTTATTGAGTAAATTAAGCTTGTAATGTATATAATTCAGATTTAAATGTTTCACTTCTTTTCAACGAGAGGCATTAAGTCTACATAATATATTTATTCCTATTATAAATAGTCGGCAATTTTTATTTTGCTATTTTTGCAACTGTCGGTCATTACACTTCTTTATTATTGACAGTTTGTTGTTGTTGTCTGCCATTATATTTATTTAACTGTTATCGTATTGTTGCTGTCGGCCATTACACTTTTTTAATTGTTGTACCTATTGTTGTCGAGGTCGGCCATTATAGTTTTTAATTGTTAACGTATTGTTGCTGCTGTCAGACATTACACTTTTGAATTCTTGTCACATTGTTGCTGATAGCGGCCATTACACTACACTACACTACCGAAAGCAGCCATTACTTTGCGAAGTTGGCGCCGACTTATTAATATTCGATTTAAAGTTCGTCAGAAAGATCAGACTCTATTGTAAAACTCCCCCTTTTAGAATGTTTCAAAATAATATTTCTAATCGTCCAAAAAATTCCCGTAAAAATTTGAATATACCCTTTCATCCGAAATATCGTACAAATGTCATATTACGACGCTGTACCTCGCTTAGTTAAAGTGCGTTTAGAATTGGGCTTATAGCTTTAAAAAAGCATGATGCTTTTGTAAAGAATATTGTATTAAAAGTATCGACATTGAATTTCAATAGTCTTTAACTTTGATCGCAAAAGTTTGTTCTATATAGAACTATTACTTTAAATAAAAAATATAACAAGAAGAGATTTATAATAATTCTATGTTTCCTACCTCAATCGCTGCATTGGGTAGATTTGAGGAGGACAAGCTGAAACTCAACGCCTCGTTCCAAACTGGATTTGTTGTATTCTTTCTTGCTGCTGTTTTCTTCTTTTTGACCCGTTTGCCATTTACAATCAGGTAAACTTTCACAAACGGATCTGAAGAATAATAGTAAACTTTTATGAGAAAACAGTAAGAAAATCACGAAGGGGAAACTTACCGACACTTTCCTTCTCCTCGGGTATAAACAAATTTCTTGCTTTCAAAAGAACAACAGTCAGTCTTTCGGCGGACGGGAGATAGCTTAGTGAAAGAAGGACCTCTTGAAGTTCTTCGGGAGGTTTCTTATTTTTCGAAATTTCTCCCCATATTTCTATACTTGACGTAACGTCATATTCGTTCATGTTCATACGAACCTGAAGTATAAATAATCGAAAATCAAAGAGACGTTGGTTGTCATTTGTATATAAAGAACTTTTACAAGGAAATAAAGCACTTTTGTATATGAAAATAAACTGTTCCTTCAAAATTAAAATTAAACTCAACACACATTAGATTTTTTTAGTTGCATTTTTATACTTCGTTTACTTTATGTAGCGATGTGACCTTCAATTTGACCGGCGCAAAGTAAAAAAGAACAGCACTAGGCCAGAAAAGGAAGGAGACAACTCTCTTAACCGGTGAGGAGCGTATAATCCGTACAGTACTGCACGGAAAAATTGACCATTTTATCCACTAATATTGCATTGCTGAAATGTGCTGTTATTGGTACCATTTACTACTGAAAACATCAACGAGATGTTTATTTGTATTTGAAGACATATTAAAGGCTTAAACGCTTGTTTTCGACTCGCACTAGTATTCATGATTGAACAAAACTTTTAATAGGTACTGTATGAAAAAATATGTTTAATAAACAACAGTCGACAGTATAATGATCTTTTTTCTCCCTACCTACGATTTTGCCAGGGGCACATCGCTAGAGAAAGTAAACGAAGTATATTTATGGTGGAAAAAATGATGAAAATAGGTAAATGGAGTAAGCGTAAGTTCTATAAAACAATTAACTAGGCTTACATACATTATTAATAAATATTAATGAAGTAGGTACACTTGATCCAAATAGATGTAACAGGTAATAATAAGACTGACAAAAATATTATTATCAATTCATAAACCGAGCACCTATTTTATCTTTGAAATTTATTCACTCTCTTTAATGAGATTATCGATCGTTCGAACGTTTCCTCTAGTTATTAATTATTCATATCTAACAAATTTGAATGTAGGGTTGAATGTAAAGATTACGTCCAGTACTTACCTCACCGATTACGTCGTTGCGCGAAAATCTGTCATAATCGAACACTTGAAGGACGAGAATTTTCGCTTGGAGGTCCTCGTGGGTGACTGGAAACTTAAAATGCTGATCGAAAAATGGATTCGGATCATTTCGATGGATAGCTGTTTGACGTTTACGACAATCTACTGGCGGAATTATGGACAGTTTCACATATGGATCATTGAAACCCCCTTGGTCACTTGTTGCTAAATTGTGAGCTACGGAAAATGAAAAACCACGTGAAGAAACAAATTATTTGATAATTGTTCCTGATAATGTACAGTAATTAATTCAATCCTTTATGTACAGAAATATTTACCTAATTTAATAAGTAACGAAAAAGAGTGAAATTAAGATCAAGAATGTTAATCTTCCTTAAGTGTTCTAAAATCGAATGTTGCTTATATTTAAAAAGTTTTTCAGTTTTGATATCCATACATGATCCAGCCATGATCCTACTAAATATGTAGGTATTCCGTGAATGTTTAGGTAATCAGAAATTAGAATACTTTTACATCTTTCAAATCAAATGAATTTTAAAAAAATATTAGTGAGTGAGATCTATTTTTACGTACGAGCACATGGTAGTACCCACATTAATGTCAATCAACAAGTTGAGTTGGCAACATGTTTTGCTAAATAAAATTTTATCTTACCTTCTATTAAATGAACAGTGAGATCGCTTCTGTCGAAGTCGTACTTTACTCTAAAATGAAGGCGCCCTAGTGAGGGGCCCGACTTGGGACTTCCTTCTAAAAATAAGGGACCGTCTCTTTTGGTGTATAAATCAGGTTGGATTGCCCCTAATGGACTGGCAGGCGGAGCAGACGAGGTCATCTCAGGAGTGTGGCCCCTTGACGGTATACATAGTGGAGATAGGCATCTAAATCGAAATAATTTATTTTTAGAACGTCTCAAAACTTGGTTTATCTTTAAAAATGTGTTGCACCAAAACGTTGCTGTAAGTCACTTTTGAAGAAACTAACAATAAGGCAGAAGATAACCCTTTATAAGAAAGTGAAATGTATTTCAAAATAAAAAAGGGATTCTTTCGTCTATGAACCCCGATATACAATCCATTTCAAAATCAATAGAAACACGAAATAAACAATAAGGAACTATCATTTATAGAAAACTGTTACTCATTGGGTATTCATTCATTAATATTCAATAAAGTCCTTTTCTAATAACGATTTCAACGTGCCAACGTGAACCCACGTAATTAGTGATATAAAGGATTTACCTTCCCAAATTGGCGTTTCTTGGAGAAGGCGGTAAAGCTGGTGAATTACAGGTAGAGCTAGCCGACCCCCCTGTAAGGGAAGTTAAACTGGACTGAGATGGGGAGGGTGTACGCATTTCTCCACCAACTGTTACGTATCCCGGTGAGTTACATCTAATATCTAGTGAAGCTGCTCGTAATGGAGATGGAGAACGACTAGAACTGTGAAGGGGATAACTAGAAGAATATGTTGCTTCGTGATGTTGAACAGCTTTGGTTTTTCCATCTGGAGCATAAGTACGTATCTGAGGTGACGAACCCCTATGGCCCTGGAAAGAAGACAATAAATATGTACAATGTAGATCCAGTAGCTTTAAGGGTTGCTTATTAATATCAAGTATACTTCATTTACTTTCTCTAGCGATGTGCCCCTTCTAAACTCTTGGATACGCGCTGGCAAAATCGTAGGTAGGGAGAAAAAAGCTCATTATACTCTCGATCCTTATTCATTAAAATATTTTTTCATACAGTACCTGTTAAAAGTTTTGTTCAATCATGAATAGTACTGCGAGTTGAAAACAAGCGTTAAAGCCTTTAATATGACTTCAAATATAAATAAACATCTCGTTGATATTTTCAGTAGTAAATGGTACTAATAGCAGCACATTTAAGCAATGCAATTGTAGTGGATAAAATGGTAAATTTTTCCGTGCAGTACTGTACGGATTATACGCTCCTCACCGGTTAAGAGTTTGGCCGAGAGTTGTCTCCTTCCTTTTCTGGCCTAGTGCTGTTCTTTTCTACTTTACGCCGGTCAAACTGAAGGTCACATCGCTACAGAAAGTAAACGAAGTATAACAGTCATTATATTACTATCTATAGATATTTGCTGTTAACTGTGGTAAATCATAGTGTTTGGTAAAATTGTCAAACTATATCTACAAGGTAACTTATTTACTTGAGAAGCTCGCCAAAGAAATATGTAAATAGGAATTCAACGTCTTTCATACTGGTCGCCTTACAAGTGAAGAGGAGAAAAAGAAATTCAGACAGGTTCGTCTGAGACGTATAAATATCAAATTTTCTTATAAAAAACACAGAAACTTGAATTCTCTCTATGGGGGAATGTAAAAATGAAATAAGGAAATCGTATATAAGGCCTGTTATCGATTTTATTCTAAATAAAGTTCCCTTCAACATTAGCGAAGTTTTCATACAATTGCTTTCACGTATAGCAGAAGTAAAAGCCTTCATTCCCTGTGGTGTCACATTAAATGATTAGGTAACACCTTATTATATATATGTATTTCTTATAAGTTTTAAAAGTCTTCCTTCTTTTTTGTCATTTAATACGCTTTAATACCCATTGGGATGTTGAACTCCGAATGGTTGATTTGAATAAAAATTAATACAAAAACAAATGCGAAATTTCATCCCTTGTTATATCGCTTTTAGAATGCGAAAATTTGACGGCAATATCCTTCTCTCATTGTCATCTACGCGTATATTTTCTAATTGGTTTAATGAACCGAATAGTTTTCATACACAAAAAAAGCAAAACAAAAGGGGCCGATTCATTTGTTGTTTGTTGTTTGTGATGTTAATATCAATTTGTAATTGATTGATCTTCGAATCGTTAAAAAATTGATAATGGAGGTTGTCACCACGTGGCGTCTGATACAGGTACAACAGTCGAATTGAAGACACGTGGTGGTTTTATTTGCCAGGAAAAAATGAAAAGATGTAAAAATGTCTGTTCTGACAAAAAATTACCGATAACAACCAATAAAATAAAATAAAAAGTATGCATTTCCTTTGCCAATAAGTATAATTTAGAAGGTTTCAGTAATTTTAGGAATGCTATACCAATCAAACTATAGTAGAAGATACAAAATGTCCTTAATTTTCTTATCTTTTTATAATCTGTACTTCCTTTCTTGTTCTTTCCTCCAATATTCCTTTGCCCTTGTAATTCCTGTTCTAAATGTCTTATTGATTTTATCTTCTGTACATTCCTTAGTGTATTTGGAGAATTAAATGCCATACCTTCCCCAAACAATTACTAATTGTAAAAGGCAAAAATCCTTTTATTATAGGGTATAAGTTTTATTCTGAATGTGAAACCACAACCAACAACAGTTTGCTGTCGAAGTAATTTAAGTAATTTAAAAACAATATAATTTTTAGACGAGAAAGCTTAAGCTATTGTTTTTAAATTACTTAAATTACTTCAATGGCAAACTGTTGTTGGTTGTGGTTTCACATTCACAATAAATCTTAACCTTACAATGAGCGGATTTTTGCCTTTTACAATTGGTAATTGTTTGGGGAAGGTAAGGCATTTAATTCTCCACTTACACTAAGGAATGTAGAGAAGATAAAATCGATAAGCTACTTAGAACAGGAAGTACAAGGGCAAAGGAATGTTGGAGAAAGGGTCAAGAAAGGAAATACAGATTTTAATTTAACCCTTATTTTTATTTAAGCTAGGACAGAAATTCCAATGTAGGTAAATGTCTAGATGATGGCCCTTCGGGGGTGGGGGTGGGTGGAATCGATACAGGAGGTCTCCCCCATCACTGTACCATGAAAAGTTCGTGGCGGTCTCACCCCCATAAAAAGTTATGGGGGTTAGATGGGGGGTAGGGGGATCGAAAGAGGGTGTCACCCCACAAAAAATTTGCGGCGGTCTCATCATCATAAAAAGTTATGGGGGTTGAAAGTTGACAATTTTCATACACTATAATTCAAATAAATTCAATAAAAAAATATTTTCAAGCGGGTGGAGGTGGGGGATCGAATGAGGGTGGTTACTTGAACAAAACTAAATAAATAATGTTTTATATAATATATNTCTCAATATTTTTATGTATTTTTCATTAGTTTTACCTTTGAATATTGTTTAAGAATGACTATATAAATATTTACATGCCTAGAAATGTATAAAAATTGGCATATTTATTAACTTTGAACCCCTATAACTTTTTAAGGGGGTGAGACCGCCACGAACTTTTTATGGTACAGTGGTAGGGGAGACCTCCTCTTTCGAATGGGTGTGGCCATCACCTAGACCTTTACCCCAATGTACCTTCTCCTTACTAGTGGGTACAAATTTTAAGAAACAAATCGGTTATTATACGACACAAAACTTTTCTAGGTGGCCGAATGCAGTTAGACAACTATTTAACGATTGCTTATTATTTGCAGAAATTTTTGTGAGTGTAATTGGATGCATTATTCCTAACTGCATTCACAAAGTATATTGCATAAATTACAGCTTAGAATATTTTGATAAAAGAAAGTTATTAAGTGCCAAATATTCCAGATAGAGATATTTATATATCCATTTTTAATTTCAACACGACAGTTCTATTTTACATTTCACGTTATTTCTTCGGGATATTAGAACTAGAATTTACATGTAAATAATTATCATGTTCCATGTAGAATAGATAAGATACTGGTGAGAAATGATGTCATTACATTTTGATATTAGCATATTTATAGAATTGTCGATTGGTTAGCAATTAAACAGATAACAACCATCACAGTAAAGGTAATAGCTGATAAGAGACAAAGGCACATACAATACATAACGGTTGTTCTGACAATAAACAAATGGAAATAAAATTCCAAGAACATACAGTTCAGATCTGTACATAGATTTTAGAAAAACCATGTATTTTCATAACGAAATCGTCATCAACCCTTTCCTGTTAATTACATGTATATAAAACATCGACGTTTAACAGTAACAATAGTTTCATAATTTAGGAAGTACCATAAACGGCACGGTGAACGCCATCTATGGTACAATGCTACATTTAGTGGAATTTAATATGGCCAACAACGTCCATTTACGATAATGGATACGACGTAATTTACCATTCGTCATACCAAATCGAACAAAAAGAAGTTCATGGTAGTCAGAATTACTGTCGAAAGTGTCTAGGGTTGCCACCTTTTCAGGCTTTACATAAAGTATTTCTCGACTAAAAGATTAAAAAAAAAGTACTCAGCATAAAAATAAAGTATTTTATCTTTTGTTTTTAAAGACATATTTTTTGTTACACCTAGCAGCCAGTAACAAATTGCTGTCGCTCTTAAATACATTAATAACCTGTAAACATGAAAAGCAAAGATTTAAGTAAACTAAAAGTTCATTTTTAAATAGTTTTAATGAAGCTTTATTCCTGTCGTCCCGCCACTTTGCGTTCTTACAGAGAATACTCTTTCTGTAAATGCTGAAGTGGCCGGAACGGACAGCAAAAGTGACACTACTTTGAACAGATTTGGGAAATCAGATTGTTCCGTAAATATGGCTTTGTTAATGAAACTAGCGTTCAGAAACATAGAAACATTCTCAAAAATATTATATTGTGCAATATTATTGATGTAAAAATACTCTGAATTTCGAATAATCGCTTAGAAAATTACGATGTTTACTTAAGACCTTAAATAAATTATTTTTGCGTACTTTATGTGTCTTGTAAAATATAACGTACGCACAGTCGAAATTATAATAAAGTACGGGTGGTAACCCTAAAAGTGTCTGCAACACGCTGATGAGATCCAACAAAATTGAAATCGCGATCCGCGTCTTCCAATTTTGACAGAATACCAATTACCATGAACTTCTTTGTTTATAATTTAGGAATCGAATACTCCAAGTTCTTAAGGTGTAATCTTTTTGACAATAATTTTGTTTGAATTTACTACCATATAATGCTGCTAATCAAAACAAAAATGATGTAAAGCAGTTTCTATTTCTACAGTGTGTTCCACCTAAAGCAGGTTCGTCCATAACTCTGTTATTATACTTTCAGAAAAAGAGATTCTTATATAAGTGGTCTAGAATCATATGGTGTATATCTAGAAAATATTTTCAATCATACAGGGTACTCCATTTCTTCTGGACGCTACCCAACTTTGTTATTTTAAATGGAACACCCCGTATATTTTTACATTTTTAGTTTCTTGGTTTAAAATTAGGTCGAGTTTGTAATAGTTCCCTGCACCTATCTCTAGTAGTTTTTGAGATACTCAACTGTTCAAAAAATTACCATCTCAGCTGTTTGAATGAGAACAAATGGCATTTAAATCATAAAAGCTAAAAACCTACGGTTTGGAAGGTTTTTTGCTACGGACAAACAGTGTACGTTATTATCAGCCGAAAATATCGAAAACTACTTTTGACGACCTTAACCTCTTTACGTACGGTAGGGTAAGTACGTTTCATGCGAGTTGCTATGTAACGAAATCATGCAACGGATGTCCCCCTCTACTCAGCCATGTAGTCGAGTTCGTGGTGGGGATCGCTTGACCCGTGAGCGCGCTTCAATGCAACGTTCGTTACAGGCAACTCCGGCAAGTATAGTGTAAAATTTAAATTCATAGTGTACAAATAATACCATTAAACCAATTCCTTAACCCCTATCCCGGTATGTTTGAGTGTTTGAAGAAGTTTCACTTCAGTAGCCTGTTGTATTTTTTTTTTCAAATGGAATGACTCATATTAAATGATACCATTCGATACGAAATTAAAAGCCCTTTTTACTGATAACAGGTTTTAAATATTTATCTTTGACAGTTTTCCAGAAGAAATAATCAAATTTAAGTTCTTTACTAAGTACTAAAGTGACAAAGATTAAACGCACTTCAGCTAGGGGCAGAAGGCATCTGTCGCTATTAGTACCATTGGGTGGGGCAGACCCCCTGCCACTGGATATCACGTGAACGATTTTGGGATTATTGCTGAAATTAAAAGGGGAACGTCCACAACTCAGAAAGCAGTGGATAATTAAAATTTGTAGAATATCTCGAATACGTCGACTACGAAATTGCTAATAAGTTTAATTAACCTTGAAATTCTCAAATTAATTTCTTACCTGTCTTGAGGCGCTGCTTTCCAAACTGCTCTGCGAGGAGACGCTTGGGGTTCTGCAGAGTGGAGGCTGTCCTCCAGGATAGGACTTTGATTGATGTTGAAGGAGTGGAGCGTTACCTGAATTCTGACATAAGTCGAGAGGAGCCTTCATCATTTCCGCAGTCAAGGCCTGCCCTGAACTGTTTTGGGGAGGTTGGATTTTGTGCGGTTCTTTCGCAACATTGAATTCCTGAAATACAAAATTATTCACTAATCACACGAAAACACATACGTACCTTATCTATGTACAGAAAAGAAAAACGGGATGTCTCATTATTAACTTCTTTACGAACTTAGAAGATAAAATTTGTTTCTAAATTTTGCAGTTTGATGTAAAGCAAACAAAGTAATTAAATTTTACATATATTATTTCTAATCTCCAATTATTTATAATCTTCAATATACATAAGCATCGATTTCTTCGGGATATTAGAACTAGAATTTACATGTAAATAATTATCATGTTCCATGTAGAATAGATAAGATACTGGTGAGAAATGATGTCATTACNAAAAACGGGATGTCTCATTATTAACTTCTTTACGAACTTAGAAGATAAAATTTGTTTCTAAATTTTGCAGTTTGATGTAAAGCAAACAAAGTAATTAAATTTTACATATATTATTTCTAATCTCCAATTATTTATAATCTTCAATATACATAAGCATCGAATTTCAAAACTGAATAAGAAATGAATATTTACCTACAATTTGAAGTGATGATAAATAAAAAAAATAGTACAGCTACAACAATAGTTGTTTTATCCCTTAGACGTTTCTTGGGGCGAAAGTAAAACAAATGTGACTAGACAATGTCTGCCTCTGCCAGACTAAACAATCAAATAAAATCCATCAACTGTTATCTAAAGCAATTACATTTAACTAATTAAGCTCTTAAATATTGTAACTCCATATAAAAAAGAAAAACGCAACGTTAATATTACAATTTTTTTTATTGATCCAGAAAAACTGCCTGCTGAAGAAGGCAGTAATAATTTTTTGTGGATTTGTGGATTTGAGCATGGACATGCATCACTCATTCTTCGTATCTTCAACCAATCATTGCCTTTCTACTTCTAATATATCTCTAACTAGCACATTATGCCTGAGAAGGTGTACTACTATTAATCTATCTCCTATTTCTTATTGATTTCCATACTTTCCTCTGTTCTCCTACTCTTTATAATACCTCCTCATTTGCAATCTTTTCAAACAACATCCTCCTATAACACCACATCTCAAATGATTCTAATTTCTTCGTGTAAAAGAAAGTAGCTAAGATTACGTCTGACAACTTTCTCTCCATCTTCATGTTTGTAAAGTCCTACTGAAATCGGTTTAGTTGTTTCGAAGATTAGCCAGTAAAGACGATAGATAAATTCTTTGGTAATTATTTGGATTACCTGAGTCAACTAGATGACCTTGAAGTGTTAATGTGTTATATTTTTGATGATGCTGAATAATTATATTTAGACATATAATATGCGGAAATAATAAATTAGTACAATCATTTTGTTTGAATCAATCATGAAGCCCAAAAACACTATGAGCAACAACGTATAATGGAAGGAATTTAATATTATAATTGCAAGGCCACGACTGTTGATAATATTGATAATTGTGAAAGCAAAGGGGGGGGGGGTTAAACCCCCCCTTCCATCTTTTTCAACACTGCATATTTGCAAAATATCAAATTTTATTCGTTATACTTTTTGCATTTTTTGAAGCTCAAAAACACTACGAACAACAACGTACCATGGAAAGAGTTTAATATTATATTTGCAAGGTCAAGATGTTGAAAATATTAATAGTTGTAAATGCAAGGGGGGGGGTTTAAACCCCCTTCCATCTTTTCCAACACTGCATATTTGAAAAATATCAATTTTTATTCATTACAATTTTGCATTTTTTGAAACTGAAAAGCACTATGAATTTCTTATTTCCGCGCCCAAAAAAGCTGTATATTCTTCTTCAGCGTAACGAGCTCTATTTTCAAGTTGGCACAGCCAAACTAGATAATAATTATCATTTTTTTATAGTAATTTGTATTTTTATACCTAGCAAGTTAATAACTGAGCGATTACTAAATTTAACAATCAATTTTATCGATCGAAAGGAAATAATAATCGAGTATTGGGATTAATTTGAAAACTGAAGATAATCCATTTGAAAGGGTTTGTTTCGGTGGTTGAATATGTCAGAAAATTTTCAAATCAATTTAAACTATAAATTGTTGAAGCTGTCGTAACCAATTGGTAAGCAGTTTTCCGAAAATTCGCAAGGTATTGTCGACTCTATCCGTTCCATTTCGAACATAAGTGAAATCAATTTCAATACGCGCACAATTTCAGAGGTTAGAAAAGCGTAGCTAAAAGGGAAACACGGACTGCTATCGATTTGTTGCTATCGTCTGACGTCAGGATAAATTATTACGCACCCCAACATAAACAATCGCCAACAGCTGAGATAATGAATACCAGTAATCGTACTCAATCAGCATTAATAGAAAACGCATTTGTCTTTAATTCTGTACACCATGTGACCCCGCGAGCGTTAAAAATAAAGGACATTAAGAACCTTTTAATTTATATTGACATAAAGAACAATATAATAAGAAAACAACAGATATTTTTCTACTTTATTTTTCATAGGACTAATTCTTGAGGTCGAGCCCAAAAATATAAATAATAGTATAATAATTTAATGATTGAAATCGGTACTTTCTTTGTAAACGAATACGCTTAAAATATAAATGAGAAAACATTTTTTTTATTTATTAATGCCTCTTGAAGGGGTATTGTTATTATTAACCGCCATGATTACTACGAGATTCACTTTCATTTTACTCACCTCTAGGCTGTTATTGCTGCTGGTGCTATTATTGCTTTCAGTTTGAGAAGAACTCCTGGAGCCAAGGGCTCTAGCTTTGGCCGCCCTTGCCCAAGACTCCAGCTTCTTGTGCGTAACCCAGCAACTGGCGGGACCCATGCCGGAGGACATTTTTGACTCATGTCCTCTCGGCCGGTGACCGCAAAATGTCCACGTTTTTGACAGTATCGCGATTAAAATTCAACTACGGAATGGCACACACGATAACTGACCGTGATTTGGGTTTCCTCGGTACGATCCCTCATGTTCCTGACATAGCAAAAAGGGGTCGCGGACGGACTGTTCTTGTGACGACGGCGACGTCGCGGCGCAAGACGTCACGGCGCGGACGCTCAACAGGTACGGGGCATCGGAGGGAAGAGGGACAGCCGAAAATTCGCGACAGGGGCGCTTCGCGATGGGAAAAATTGGGTGGAAGGTGGAAAATGACATGTTGGGATTTGGTCGGTTTACTGTGTAAGTTTTCGTAAAACCGTAGATGTTAATGTCAGACAGATTTCCACAAAAATAACTTTATATATGTGAGTTCCATATTCCTATGAATAACCCTATTGTAATTAGAAAGAGGAGACTGTGGTAAATGTTAATTAAAAATTAAAAGGAATACTCACCCCTAATTACTACAGATAATTTTATTTGAGCGGACACGTGTCAGTCTCGCATTGATAATGCCCACGTATGAAGTTAGCGAAACACGTGTCCGCTCAAATAAAATTATTTGTAGTAATTAGGGGTAAGTATTCCTTTTAATTTTTAACCCTATTGTAATTTTATATTATTGTAAATATCTACAGTAGAACCTCGATAAAATAAAGACCAAGGGAAACGTAAAATAATTTTAATTATTGAGGTTTTTACTTACTAAGGGTTTAAGTTTATGCTTTAAAATTATGGATTTCCAGTGACTTAGCAAACTGTTCAGCATTTTCCTTTAGTATAGGTCCACTAACATTAATGTTTTTACTTATTTCTACACTGTCTAAACCATATAAACAAGCATTTTTCTAAATTAGGAAACTCAGCAATTCTTCGTCTTTTACATAGAAGACTTTCTCCCGATTCAAACTACTTTTCACTGCTTACTGAGGTGCGATGCCCAAATTATTCGTTTAAGTTATAGAGGGTTTTTATTTTAAGTAAAAGAGGTTTTGGACTCCGAGGTGAAGGGAACACAAAATTTTATGAATTTATAGAGGTTATTACGTTATAGAGGTTTAAGTTATCAAGCTTCTACTGTATTTCAAATTGTACATCTAAATTTGGTGTCCAAATTCTTTTGTATTATATTTCTTTGTGTCCCTATACTTGTGTAAATATTTCGAACAGTCTATTCAATTTTTTTTTTTGTATTCAATTCTATCGCTGTCAATAACTTTTATTACTTGTACTCTCCAGTAATCCCTGTTAACATTTTTCAGCTTCACGAACTAACCGCATGTCGTCCGTAGTTAGCATTCTTTTCTAGTTACAATTTTATCAAAGATTTTCTACAGTGATTTAAGACTACATTCTATTTCTTAGTATTTCTTATTTTTGAAACTTTCCAATCTTATTAATACTTTATTGACACCCTACTTTCATCCACCAACTATTAGCTCCTCCTTCATATTTCTTCTGAAGACTTCTTTTTTTCATAATTTAGGCAATTCGATCCGAATCTCTCCCTCTTCCAGTTGTATTTCTTTCGTCACTCAAGTTGTTTAAATAAATTGTTCTAGTTGTTATCGTTATATCGTTATCTAGTTTTATTTTCTCACTCCGAATACTGAACTCGAGAGTCTAAATTATATTATAGTGGAAGGCGTATAAGGGTTTTCGCATTTAATAAATTATCTCTGAGAATGTTTTAGTATTTCAGCGATATTGGAGAGCTACTGCTAAAGAAATTACTGTTGCATTATTAATAATTGAAGGGAAAATAAAAATTTCACCATTTTTTAAAATCTGAAAATGTCCTTATATAGGTACTTATATTTCCCTAAAGATTCTTATTTAGAGAGATGTTCAATAACTCCAGAAGTTCGAAATTTGGAATATGATATAATAAATAGAATACCGTTTCTTCAAGGAAAAATGTAGTAGATAAAACTCTATCGATTTATTGGCGAATATATTATGAAGGGTCATGTACTAAAATTTTGAATCCCCTGTTAGACAACAATAGAAAGCAAAATTAAAATATCTTCCGCTCTAACAACATCCTTTATACCTTCTTCACAATGTTTTATTTTGTCCTTTAAAAAATCCCTTACGGCAAAAAGAAATGTATCCTTTATTAAATTTACATTTTTTCCAACTTCTATGTGTTTACGTGTGTAAATTTTTGTTTGTTCAAGTCCGAAAGGTCAGTTATATTGTAAAACTGTTGTACAGGTGGCTTTTACATAGATATCTACATACGTCATTGATTAATTGTGCTGTATGGCGTCGTAGTTTTTGTTTGAACAATTATTATTTATTGTGGCATCTCACTCCCGTTATCTTATCACTAGAAGCTTTCAAGATAAATGGTAATTTTTGTGCTGCATACCCGATCATTTCATCAAGAGCTTTAAGATGTTATTTATGCCTGAAACAATTTTTAATATTTTACTATGACATAAGTAACTATATTATTGATTACTCTGTACATTAACTTTAAAAAAATATAAGTTTCCACTGTATTATAAGATTTTTCGCCAAATATACCTTTCATCATTCATTCATAATTCATCATAAAGAATCCTTAGTAAGCATTAAGTTTAATTTAGCCTTTAGGACTATATTTTTAGAGATAAAATATATTCAGCAATACTCTGAATTGTGGACATCATGGTGTTGACCAGGCTAAGCCGTAGACATATTGTCAATACAGCAAGCACCATATTTTCAGTGTGGAATTCCACAAAATTACCTTATCCCTATTATAAAAGGAACATAAAAAAACGCTCGTAAGCTTTGAAAAAGGCTAAAAGTCCATCATCATCATCATTATAAGGTCGTAAGTCCTAAGACTGGTTGGACACGTACTTCCACTCTTTTCTATCTTGAGCTAAGCTTCGAATTTCCCTAAAACTAGAACAACCCATATCCTTAACTATCTGCGAACAGTAATCTAATCTAGGTCTACCTCTACCCCTCCTAACTTCCGTTTCTGCAGGGGCGGCCTGAGTCATTGGAAGGTTCCGGGCGGGTAAATTCTTTGTGGAATTAATTTTAATGATGATACTTGAAAATGCAAAGTGATTCATAAATAAGTTTACACATTTAAAATTGTTTATCGAAAATTAAAAAAAATTGATTAAAGACAAAGATAGCAAATTTGCGGCTTCTTTTAAGACTATTAATAAATTCTAATAAACATTAGTAGTATGTACTATTACTACCTAATATTTTTCTAATTACATTGTTGCGCGAGTGTGCGAGGCCCCTGCAAGAGCGAGGCCCCGGGCGGTTGCCCTGTTCGCTACCCCCAAAGGCCGCCCCTGCGTTTCTGCCTCTAATATGTCTTTAACTAGTGTTACCCGTAAAGCTAGAATGGCCTCCCGCGTTCCTCTATTTCTTTTAAACCCAAATTGATCTTCCCCTAATAGTTTTTCCTCCTCTGTACAATTCTAATTAATATTTTTGACGCATGGTAAGTTAAGCTAATTGTTTTAAATGTCTCACACCTATCCGCGCTTCTCTTTTTAGGTATGGTTACTACAACTGTTGTAAATTGTCAAGTACCTCGCTTTCTATTTCATCGTCTCTCTCTACATCTTATCTATCTGTACTTGTTTTCTCCTTTATTTATGACTTTTCTGTACTTTCGACCACTATTCGCCTATCCTTCTCTTGCCGGTTACTAATACTTGTGCTGTCTTTCTCTATCTCACCACCTTTTCACCCTTAAGTAGCGTGCCATCAGTACCAAGAGGAGAGTACGAAGGTTGCTGCCAAGTCGCACGCTTCGATTCATTTCACCGTTCATTTCACCGTTTTATTCACCGTTTTATTCACCGTTTATTCACCGTTCTTGTTTCACATAGTGTACGCCGATTGAAGGCATTGTATATATTGTAAATAGACTCTATCACATTTACAGTGTTTTCAATCCCCAACAAAAACCTACAACCCTTTAATTAGGATTGCTAGGACGTTTCTTGCGATAGTCTAGCCACCGATTCTGAGCCACCGAATCGTATGAATCANTTTATTGCACGGCGAGGTCATTGTGCCCATATTTATTCCGACAATGGCACTAATTTCGTCGGAACCAATAACCACCTGCGGGAATTAATGACGCTTATAAGATCAGAAGATTGTCAAAAGAAGGTGCAAGATTTTCTTTCAATAAAATCTATTCATTGGCATTTCTCACCCCCGAGATCTCCCCATTTCGGTGGTTTGTGGGAAGCAGCCGTTAAAGCATTTAAATATCATTTTAAAAGAGTGGTCGATCATAACATCCTACTTCACCTAGAACAATTCAATACGCTGATTGTCGAGATCGAAGCTATACTGAATTCACGCCCTTTAACCCCTATATCCTCTGATCCTCAGGACTTACTAGTTCTAACACCCGGCCACTTCCTAACCGGTGATTCGTTAACGAGCCTACGCGAACGGGACTATTCAGAAGTACCCTCCAACCGTTTATCCGTTTGGCAGTTCCTTCAGAAATTAAAACAACATTTCTGGAACCGTTGGAAAAACGAATACCTCAACGAACTTTCTAATCGTTGTAAATGGACCAGCGGTCAACATCCAATCGTTGAAAACAGCATTGTTCTCCTACGAGAAGACAACATGCCTCCTCTACATTGGCCCCTGGGACGCGTAGTGAAAGTCCATCCTGGTGTCGATGGTGTAATTCGCGTAGTGACAGTGAAAACCGCGAAAGGGACTGTGAAACGTTGTGTAAAACAATTAGCACCGTTACCAATTGATAGTATTAATCAAAGTGATAGTAATAAGGATTGAATATTTTAATAATAGTGACTCGAAGTTAATTCCTTTAGTTATATATTGTATTAATAATTGTTTCAGTTTAGTTTAAGTTACTTTTAACTTTAAGTTTAATTTTCATTTTTGTTGATCGGGTAACTCACCCTCTCAACGGGGGGAGTATGTTGTAAATTGTCAAGTACCTCGCTTTCTATTTCATCGTCTCTCTCTACATCTTATCTATCTGTCCTTATTTTCTCCTTTATTTATGACTTTTCTGTACTTTCGACCACCATTTCGCCTATCCTTCTCTTGCCGATTACTAATACTTCTGTGCTGTCTTTCTCTATCTCACCACCTTTTCACCCTTAAGTAGCGTGCCATCGGTACCAAGAGGAGAGTACGAAGGTTGCTGCCAAGTCGCACGCTTCGATTCATTTCACCGTTCATTTCACCGTTTTATTCACCGTTTTATTCACCGTTTATTCACCGTTCTTGTTTCACATAGTGTACGCCGATTGAAGGCATTGTATATATTGTAAATAGACTCTATCACATTTACAGTGTTTTCAATCCCCAACAAAAACCTACAACCCTTTAATTAGGATTGCTAGGACGTTTCTTGCGATAGTCTAGCCACCGATTCTGAGCCACCGAATCGTATGAATCAACAACGTTCCGTTTATAATCCTCTGGAACTTTCCCCGTCTCGTAAATGTTACTAAGTAGCTTAAACATACGATCTCTGTCCTGCATGTTTTATAATTTTCCCCTGTATTCCATCTACACCTGGCGCCTTATTATTCTTTAACTTTTTTAATGCTACATCGAACTCTTCTCTCATTATGGGATAACCTACCTAATCTATCTCCACACTATCTTCCTTCTTTAATATACGTCCTAACTCATGGCCAGCGTATAGGTTCTATAAATAATCTTTCCACCTATCTGCCTTTTCCTCATTTTCTATCTAAATGCAAAAAATTCTAATGTTCCAAGGTCATGTACTACAGTCGACTCTCGTTAATTCGAAACTCGAGGGACTCTTAAAATATTACGAATTATCGAGTGTTTGAAATATCAAATGGTTCGAAATTTTTGAGAGAAAATAAATATTTTCATTTCTCTCTTTTCTCTTTTTAGATTTGTAAACCACCCTTCACTTGCCGCGAAATTTTTGATCTTTTGAGAAGACGCGAACTCTTTTGCTTTTTCCTTTAACAAGTTTCCGCTAATAGACACTTTTTGTCCTCTACACTGTCTTAGCCAAATGACCAGGCATTCTTCTCGACGAGGAAATTCACCTTTAGTAGTTCTATTCCGTACTCAAGCAGTTTGAACAGCATAAATTTTCTCCTAATCCTAACAAAAACAAAAGCTCGATGATACAAATATGAACTTGCCTCAAAATGTAATTGCACTCTTTCTGTCTCTTTCTCTCTGCAACTTTGAATTGTCGAGTGTTTGACGCCGATGAGTTCGAATTAACGCGCCGTTTTGTTACGTCGCAATGATTTTTTCGTTCGAATTACCAAGTGCATAAAAATGTATTGATTTAGTTCGAAATATAAAGAGATTTTGTAGGGAACTCGTGATAACTTTGAATTATAGAAAGGTTCGAATTATCGCAGGTTTGAGTTAACGAGAGTCGACTGTATTGCTTTTTCTTTTTGTTAAAGTGATTAATTTATCTGTCGTTGTCTGATAGATGTTTTTTTCGAGATTACGCAATTTGAATCGGTCTCTCACGTGATGGACACATATTGATGGTATCGAATTAATGCTTAGGCAGCAGAAGCCACTACAAACGAAAACGCAAATGCGACTACAATTTCTATTTCTGTGTTAGAATCGATACTCGGCCTACACACAAGAAAATTGGCAGCGCACATTCATTAACTACAAGGAATATAGTTGAGATAAAGCGTGGATGATGTAGAACTGCTTGTGACATTTTCAAATTAAGAAGGATGCAAAAACAAACAGAGAAAGAACGGTTTTAATATCCGCAAGAAAGTAAATAAAGCAAGTCTAATAAGATTGGAAAATTTTTGAGAATGACAGTTGCAGAATTGGAATGTCATTTTAGCCATTAATGAAAATAAGCAAATAAAGTTTTGATTAAGTTTTTCCGAAAGGTCGTCTTCATCTGCATTAGCTTCCTCAAATGAAAAATGAAAATTATAGATGTTTGCAGTACATGAACCAGTATAATTCGGATCTAAAGGCCGTCATATGTTGGAGTTGCTTCCTAACGTTTCGCTAGCACGAGTGACAAGCTTCTTCAAAGGTCCTTCCATCTCCATTGACGGATGCGGACTCCGAATCAGAACAGAATCAGTTCATCTATCGGCCACCAAAGCTTTTACCAATTTCCGCAGTACGTCATATACATTGATATGTTAAACGCCAACAAAAATTATAACATTTTCATCACAAGGCCATTTCTATATCCATTTTTTGAAAATAAAGTCTCTTAGCGGAAATTTTTTCAAACACCACTGGCCTTGTGACAGAACATTACTATGCTAGGACAAAGCAGACACTTTTTCAGACGCAACGTAAGTTATTAGAATACCAAAGACCCTTTTAATTAGGGTTGCCACCCGTACTTTATTATAAAGTATTGTACTCTATTTCGACTGTGCGTACGTTATACTTTACAAGACACATAAAGTACGCAAAAATACTTTATTTAAGGCCTTAAGTAAACATCGTAATTTTGTAAGCGATTATTCGAAATTCAGAGTACTTTTACATCAATAATATTGCACAGAAAAATGACAAGCCATATTTACGGAACAACCTGATTTCCCAAATCTGTTCAAAGTAGTGACACTTTTGCTATCCGTTCCGGCCACTTCAGCATTTACAGAAAGAGTATTCTCTGTTATGAACGCAAAGTGGCGGGACGACAGGAATAAAGCTTCATTAAAACTAATTAAAAATGAACTTTTAGTTAACTTAGATCTTTGTTTGCCATGTTTAGAGGCTATTAATGTATTTTAGAGCGACAGCAATTTGTTACTGGCTGCTAGGTGTAACAAAAAATATGTTTTTAAAAACAAAAATTAAAATACTTTATTTTTATGCTGAGTACTTTTTTTTTAAACTTTTAGTCGAGAAATACTTTATGTAAAGCCTGAAAAGGTGGCAACCCTACTTTTAGTGGACACTTAATTCTTGACAGACACATCTGAACCTTCATCTTGTGTGTAAAATGTCACAAGTATTATCACTGCATTTAAAATATTGGTAAAACTAACTGTGGAAAAAGCTATAACGGCGTATGACATTGAAAGGGACATCGTGTCTGCTTTGGCAGTCGTCGAATCTAAAGCAAGCATATTATCAACAGGTCCAAGCAGAAACAAAAACAGTCACATAACATAAAATCATTACAAGACGTCACATGGGTAGCCCACGTGTAAATATATTTGTGGCTGGGTCAGAACGGACACCACCGCTGGAGATACAGATTGTGTACTGTTCGTTTCAAGAAGTTGGACATATGCCCTTTCCCTTTATTAGGATGCGCCGTAGCATAATTCCAAATTCAATCATATTTGTCTGCGTAGCTCATTTCTTCACCGATCATCGAGCATAGTCTTTTAAGCTCTGTTATAAACGAATTCTTTCTTACTCCATTTACCATACTAAATTCGATGTTGTTTGTATTTTTTTTTGTATTTTCGCGCAGTATGTAACTCTGCTTTTTATTCTATAAAAATGAAGAACTGGTAACATATTAGAAATAATCTGACGATGAAATCAAAAATTACTAATTTTATTTCTTCAGGCAATTCCTTTCAGTTTTGTTTTTGAAGTCGCAATATTTTATTTCCTGTTTCATTTTTAAAGACTCCCTACTGTTCGTGGAAAATTTCTGTGTTGTAAACGTTGTATAGCAATAAAATTTAATTGCCTTTTTCCCTAGCGTTTTCACTGTTAATGAAGCGTGTTAAGAGCATTCGATATCTATAAATAAATTTGAGTGGTAATTATTTTCTAATCCGAGCATTCAGTGACGCAATCGATGGTTTTACTGGAAATGAAGGAAAATAAGCACCGTTACGAAGAAAATGGGTAATTATCGGCATTCTGAGTTTTAGAACATCAATCACATGGTTGGTTTACTTAGAAAGAGATTGAACGTTGTTGAAGTCCAAAAAGAGAACAAAACAATTCATTTAGGAAAAATGAAAATTCGCCACAAAATTACTGAAGGTAAAAGTCGTTAAAGTAAAGAAAGAAACAAGCAGAAAACGGCATTCAAGGACTAAAAAGGATATTCCTTTGCTCTCAATGATATTGTTATATTGCAAAAAATTGTTTGGAGAAATTAGAATATATGATGAGCCATTATAAAAATTAATAAGATTTATTTTCATAATCAATTAATTGAAAGAAAACAAACGGTCGACTAAATGGGATAATAATTGTGGCCTGTGGTATATTCTTCAACGTAGAGACCGAAGGATACGACGTATTATTCGAAAACTTTGGGTCATATTTAATATTCTAAAAAATTAAGAAATTCTGGCGTATTACAGAGGAAGACACACACAACATTAACAATATCCACGATATTTACTTTCATCGAAAAACCCAACGATACGCAACTGGCTTACATATTAGGTATTTATAATTTAATGAAGGAATTGAGACTATTCCATATTGTATCAACAAAATTTACATTCAAATGAAACAATTATATTATTTATATATCCCCCTTTATGATTATTATTTACTCAGTTCAATCAAGACAATCCAATAGACGATATTGATACTAATTTCACGCAGTTAACATTAAAATTCAATAGAATCGCATTCATATGTAATTCGCTACAAGTAGACGAGAATTCAACACAAAAGAAATATAAATAGACCACCCTCATCACAAGGCAAGCAGTGTAAATATTGATTGGTGAGATGGGACCAATGTTGGTGTTGGCCTTATTTTTGTTCTTAGTCTTGGTCTTACATTGCTTATCACTACTTTTGTTATATTTAGCTCCAAACATACACACTGTAGTTCTTAGGCTTTTCACGGCCGGCGTATATCGATGCTGTGATTTCTTCTTCTACTTTTCCAAACGTTTCGCAGTTACGACTCAGTACCTGCCCAGTCACCACTGAAGATGCCGTCAGCAAAGAACGGGGAAACGTTTTGGTAAAGTGAAATTCCACGCACCACGTCCAAAAAGCTCAGAAGAAAACATAACATCAAACATACACTTTTAATAATCTACTTCGAATTTCCCTATTAGCCATTCGCAAGCACAGAAGTGGTTTCTTTCTTTTAAAACTGCGCGTTCTTCGTTTTACGTTACTGTTACCGCTTTTTTTTTTCATTCCAATTTACTAGAAATCAAAAATTGGCGAATTCTAGTTTTTCTCTTTATTTTTATATTAACTGTAACCGGTACTTTCATCACCCTTACAAACCAACGTTTTAATATGGATAAATATTGTATAAATGCAGGGTAAAATACATTTCATTTAAAGAAGATTGCAATAAAATTGGATGTTTGAATCTCTAAATTAACTCGAGCTTTCATGTGCCAACGCAGTCTGCATTTTAATGAAACTTGATTAGACTTAAATGGAAAACCTGATAAAACTGTTTCCAGAAATATTGCAGTCAGTTTAGTTAAAATTATTATGAAGTTAATGTCAAATGCAGACTTTGATTCGAGATAAAACGATTACTACTAACAAAAATATTAGTCTTCGTTATATAAGGAACAGCTGAAAAATTAATAAACATCATCATATTTTCCGTGAAACTTATTTTAAGACTGTTATGAAATGAATTTATTATACAATCTTGTATAGTAAATGAAGAAACCTAATTATTACTATACTACTTTATTATGCTTAAAACATGACATTTTGGCCAAACGGATATGCCACCAAAATATTTTGTTCTTGGAATATATGTTATATTAGATGTATAGTCAGGACGAAAGGGGTAATAGGGATATGAAGCAGAGGATAGCGCATGGTCGAGTCGCCTTCAATAAAAAGAAGTCACTTCTATGCTCGCGAAACGCTTAGTTTTAAAATTCAAAAAAGGTTGTTAAAGGTGTATGTTTAGAGCAGGGCGCTGTACGGGTGCGAAATATGTACAGTGGGTGCGGCGGAAAAGAAAAGGTTAGAACAGAGGACTCTATGGAAATCCATATGAAATAGGCGAGATAGGTTAGTAGGACACCTTCTCAGGTAGAAGGTCTAGTTAGAGATATATTAGAGACAGGAACGGCAGTTAGGAGTGGTAGAGGAAGATCTAGATTAGATTACTGTTCGTAGATAGTTAAGGATGTGGGATGTTCTAGTGTTAGGAAAAGGCGAAGGTTAGCTCAGGACAGGAAAGTGTGGAAGTGCGTGTCCAACCAGTCTTAGGACTGACGACCTTATTATTATGAAAAGCGAATTGAATTTTTACTTTTGCATAATGATATTCATTTTTATTTCAAAACTGATATGATGGACGTACAGTATTTTGTTATTTATATGAAAAGGTGGCTGAAGATATTTGTAGAAAATTTCCTTTACTACATTGTACTTTTAAAAAGATGATGTCCTTTTGACGATTGCATGTAACAGAATATCCCTGTGTTTGGTTCTGTATCGGCCACTGGTGTATGTCATTGTGTAAAGCTTTCAGTGCTCTATTATGTTTGGATAGTTTTCAACGCTTTTCCTTACCGTGTCATATTTTTGACATTTCTTGAAAACAAAACAAATCTCCTTGTCCATTTAATATTTCATACAACAAAGGAAAGAGTAAAGATATACCTATGAAAAAGCTCACAATAGAAATGTTTTAGGAAGCAGAAGCACCTAATACTGAGAGACACCAAATCAATCACGAATATACGCTGATAGTTTCCTATTTACTAGCATAATGGCGTTACTAATTAATATCTTATATTTTTGAATTGATAACTCAAAACTGGGGCAACTTTCCGACTGGACTCAGCCAAGCTGTTGAGCTATAAACTGGAGTGAATGTGGTGGGTTCCGATATTAAACTATAGCATCTTATTTGTATAAAATAATCGAAAAATACCGTTGTTTACTAGGAAAATTTATTAGTAAAAATGGAAAGATACGGGAGCGAATCAAATATAAACCAGACATTTGGACCTGAGTGCGCAATATTAAAGTGTGAGTTTTTTGCTTCGTGAGGTGTTGGGTCGGTGATGTCGTAAGTTCGAGAAGCAGGTGAGCGACCTCGTCTGTTTCCTCGGTACTCATCGTGAAGATGTCTGAATAGGTTTTCTCGTCAATTGCACAGCGTATTTGTTGCGACGGAAGGTGTAAAACTAACAGAACCCCTGAGGACATTGACTGTACAGTTCAAGCATGAGACGCATTCACGAACTAAAGTATTTGCATGGCATAAACAATTCGTGGAGGGTCGTGACATTAAAAACGAGAGCCATAATCGCCTACCCCGTATGCACGTCATCAATGATAATATCCTCCGTGTTAAACAACTTCTTGAGAGTTATTGGCGTCTGACCGCCAATGAGATTACATCTAAGGTTAGTATAAGTTGTGAGCGTCTCCTAGCGAAATTTTAGGAAAAAGGGGACTCGCTTATGACTCGCGTTATCACCTGCGATAAAACGTGGGTGCACCATTGTACCCCCAAGTCGTAACAACCGAGTAAGGAGTGGAGACTGCAAGTCAAGTCGCGGTTGGCCTAGAGGTTTAGACCATTGCTTAGCATTCGGGAGGACGCCGGTTCGATTCCGGGTTTGTCTGCCTTGATCCAAGTTTCTCTGTGGTTTCCTTGGATCACTTAGACAAACGCTTGGGCAGTAATATTTCAGAGATAATCTTTCATTCTCTTCCGTCTTCATTTCGACCGCCTTATATTTCTCACTCGAATTACTGGCTGGTGGGAATGAAACAGTGAAAAGTTTTAAAAGTTTTATCTGGCAGCTACGGCTTATTTTTGAGCTGCATTTCGATTTTTTGCATTTACTGCGATATGTGAAGTAAGATTAGACAAGCATATCGCCGCGAACGACGTAGCTAATCGATGAGAGATGTGAAACTTCTTCATGAAAATGCTTACCCCCTTATAGCAATCAGAGAAAAGTTGGAGCGATTTGGCGGAGAAACAGTTAAACACCATCCCTGCAACTCATCGCCGCAAAAACGACGTGTCCTATTGATGAGAGATGTGAAACATCTTCATGACAATGCTCGTCCCCATACGGCAATCCTGATTATAGAAAATTGGAGCGATTCGGCGAAGAGACAATTGAACACCTTCCCTGCAACTCATCGCCCCAAAAAGGAGGTGTCCTATTGATGAGAGATGTGAAACATCTTCATGACAATGCTCGTCCCCATACGGCCATCCTGATCAGAGAAAAATTGAAGCGATTGGATAGAAAGACAATTGAATACTATCTCTGTAGCTTATCGCCGCAAAAGCGACATGCCCTATTGACGAGAAAAGTAAAACTTCTTCATGACAATGCTCATCCTTATACAGTAATCCTGATCAACGAAAAACTGGTGCTATTGGACGGAGAGACAATTGAATACTATCTCTGTAGCTTATTGCCGCAAAAATAACATGCCATATTGATGACAGAAGTGATACTTCTTCATGACAATCATCATCCCCATACACCAATTCTGATCAGAGAAAAATTGGAACAATTGGGCGGAAAAACAATTGAACACCCTCCCTGCAGCTTATTGCCGCAAAAACGACGTGCCGTATAGGTAAGAGAAGTGAAACTGCTTCATGACAATGCTCGTCACCATACGGCAATTCTGATCGGAAAAAAATTGAAGTGATTGGGCTGAGAGACAGTGGAACACCCTTCCTATAACTCAGGCCTGCCCTCTGTGGGTTTCACCTATTTAACCTTTTTGATGAAGCCCTAGTGATGCGAAATTCCAAAAATGAAAATAAAAAGTCTCGTTTTTATTTGGTTCGCCCTCGTATAAAGTGGGAAATGTTACTCTGCCAAAAGTATTTCTTATCGTTGTCATTTAAAAGGTTTTGACTGTTCATTAATACAAAATTAATTATAATTTCACCGCAAATGAAAATTCTGCCGGACTACCTTATCGGCTAATTGTCATTCAATTTTTTCCTTTTCGTTCTTAACTTTAAAACTTGAGCAAAAGAACAAATAAAAAAGTGAGTGTTCTTGACAAGAGAAGTCCTTGACAAGAGGCAGGATTTTTTTTATTTCTGTCGGCCCTTTGTTTGTTAAATAAAATTCAGTTCACGTAATCGACTTGAAAAACACGGTTCAATCGGTACACGAACACGTGAATAAGGGTTCCTCTCAATTTACCCATCTTATATCATTCACAGAAAATGTTAGAGAAAAACACAGATTTTAGGGATACTTTTCAACGTTTGGAACGTATCAAATAAATAATCAAAATATCCAAAAAATTACACTGTTATTACATTCATAAATGCATATATCCAAACTGACTGGCGTGTAGTCATGAACATTCTTTGTTGCAATAGTTATTTTGAAACTAATTTAAAGAAATCTTTTCAACGAATGTCCATTTCCTAAATATTAAATGTTTCATTTTGTCACATTTACCTGATCAATATTCAAACTACAGTAGAACCTCGATAAGATAAAGACCAACGGAAACGTAAAATAATTTAAGTTATTGAGGTTTCTACTTACTAAGGGTTTACGTTTAAGTTTTAAAATAGTGGATTCCCAGTGACTTAGCAACCTCTTCAGCATTTTCCTTTAGCATAGGTCCACTAACACTAATGTTTTTACATATTTCTACACTGTTTAAACCATATAAACAAGCATTTTTCTAAATTAGGAAATTCAGCAATTCTTCGTCTTTTACATAGGACTTTCTCCCGATTCAAACTACTTTTCACTGCTTACTGAGGTGCGATGCCCAAATTATTCGTTTAAGTTACAGAGGGTTTTTATTTTAAGTAATAGAGGCTTTGGACCCCGAGGTGAAGGGAACACAAAATTTTATGAATTTATAGAGGTTATTACGAGGTTTACGTTATCAAGGTTCTACTATAGTATGTCTTTCAGTTAAATATTATCACATTATCAGAAAATGTCATACCGCAAACGAACACTTAGATAGGATAAATAGGGACGTCATTGTAAATTGTGCGAGATACAGAACCGCAAAACTGAACCTTCAGACACACAGTGGCGTATCAAATCAAGAAGTCATCCTAATCCGTTAAAATATTGAGCCCTCAAAATTAAATTAGAGGAAAAGCAAGATTTTCCTGAATCAAAACAAATACAATGATGTTACATAAAATACCACAAATGGGGCGGTAAACGCCATCTGTAGTACGATGCTACATTTTAGAATTACGTATTCTCAACAAGGTCCATTTAAATACATGGATATCTACTTGCTGAAACGAAATCCCGGTGTAGCTCGCCACTACGTGATAGGCACGTTACTATAATCGAATAAAATAATTCGAAGTTACCGCGCCATTTGTGGTATTTTATAAAACGTGCAGGTAAAATTGGTCTGTGTTTTGCCGAAGCTGTCTGCGACGCGCTGATGAGATCCAACAAGATAGAAATCGCGATCCGCGTCTGGCAGTTTCAACAGAACACAGACCACTTCGAATTATTTTATTCAATGATGTTACAGATTTATTGTAATCATATAAATATTTGAAAACTCCGAACAGTGATAAAAAGCTTAAGTTGTAGAGATGCTTAATAAACTTTAAAGGCCAAATTTGACTTAAGAGTTAAAGAAATCATTAAAGCAAGATGCAGAATAAAAACAGTTTTTAAAAGATATTTTAAGACAGTGTACGCGCAAAACCCAAAACGTACTTTACGAAGCAGTTTATTAATTAATTTTGAGCATTCTTAAATTCCACGTCAGACATATATTGTGGCCTACATTTTAAACCACAAAATTTACTTTCGTTAAATATAAATCACGCAAAGTACAGAAAAAAAGCATTTCAACCTTCTGCGTGGAATACCAGAAGCAATTTATTACGAACAGTAATTTGTCTCACCAACCTTTTTGGCTATGGCAGCATAAGCTGGCTTTCCCGCTGCTTTTCCGAAGGCTATACTTGAATCAGACGGAAAAGGTAAACGGTCAAGGGAGCTCCATTCCTTGTCTTTTCTTTTGACAGTGTAGTAACGATAGATTACAATTGTCATGGCAACAATTAAGGCCATACCAGTGCCGGCGGCAGCACCCAGTATAGCTGACCCAACCATTTTACTGAAACAAAGGGTAGGTGATGGGTACGTCTTTTATTATTATTATAGAAATAATATATAGAAATGATAAGAATATTATACGTAAAGTAGGTCAACACCCCTAATTACAACAGGTGCTTTTTGAAAAACGAACAAGCGTTAATGGCCACACTCATAGTGGACGAAGCACATATTCGTCTGTTAAAAATAATTGCTTCAGACACTAATTAGAGGTGAATCACCTTCGCTTTAATTAAAACGATGTTATACATATAGATAGCTTTAAATAAAATAAAAGCGATATTGACCAAAACAGTATTGTATGAAAATAAATAAAAGTAAAGCAAAAATGCTGGCATGCAAAGGAAGAAAAAATAGGGAAAGAGTGAATATAATGATATGGGAGTAAGAATTAGAAGAAGTGGCTGATTTAAGGTATCTAGGAAGTCAGGCAACTCAGGACGGAAGGAGTAGCAGGGATATAAAGTAGAGAATAGCGCAGGGTAGAGTCGCCTTCAATAAAAAAAAGTCACTTCTATGCTCGCGAACGATTAATTTAGAAATTTGAAGAAGATTGTTAAAGTTGTATATTTGAAGCGCGGCGTTGTAGGGGTGCGAAACATGGACAGTGGGCGTTGCGGAAAAGAAGAGGTTAGAAGCGTTCGAAATGTGGTGTTACCGGCGAATGATGAGAATACCGTGGATAGAGGTTAGAAATGAAGAGGTATTAGAAAGAATAGGAGAACAGAGGACTCAAAGGAAGTCAATAAAAAATAGGCGAGATAGGTTGGTAGGTCACCTTCTCCGGCATGAAGGTCTAGTCAGATATATATTAGAGTCCGAAACAGGAGTTAAAAGGAATACAGATACACTTAAAGTAGATTACTGCTCGCAAATAGTTAAGGATGCGGCATGTTCTAGTTTTAGGGAAATGCGAAAATTAGCTCAGGATAGGAAAGAGTGGAGATACGTGTCCAACCAGTCTTAGGACTGACGACCTTGTGATGATGATGATACATATCTTATTATTATTGAAGGCTAAATTCTCAAATAAATTCGAAGTATCTAGGTCAAGTATTGTTTAAGAAAAACAACCCTAACTAACCCGTCACTGAAGAAACGATTTCTTCTTAAAATGCGGAATTAAATAAAAAAAGGTTATCCCTGATAAAACCCAACGCGTTCCAAAAAGGAATAATGCAATGTATTCTATTATCTATCACAATAGCATTAATCTCACGTAGTATGGACCCACTACCTAGCGTAACCAAAATTTGGAGAAATCATTTCTAAAGAAGCTTTGGTTAGTGAAAATCTTTGTTTTCCTCTTGAATTTAATTATATTTAAATTCGTATAAGGGCTTAAAATTGTCTATAAGTTTTAGTTTTGGCTGATTAAGTGTACTATCTGCCAACCTCGGAAGACCCTACTGCTTTTTTACGGAGGGTTATCATTAAAACTTCTGCGGTGACCTTTAAAGTGAAGTCTTTGCAATTCTAATTACAATTCTATCAAGAAACAAATTAACGATGTGAAACTTTACAAAACGAACATGGGATGAGGAAGTTTGGATAACTGACAAGTTTTAATCAAATTAGTAGATAGCTTTACTTAAGATCGAGTCAATAAAGTTCTTATTTCGAAAGCCATGTCAATATCGGCTAGAAATTTAAGCGGCGCTTTGTAAATACCTAGCAATAATTGTTTTCATTTGCTTTTCTAACTTAAGAAAACTCTCAAATTTAAGGTAAAAACGTACATCAAGATCTGAAAGCACCCACTCAGGGGTATGCAGTTTACTACGTAATCCAAAAAAAGTTTAAAATAAATCCGGATATTAATTAAACGTACCAATTTGAATCAATTAGTTTATTTTTACTTTCGTTGTATAAAGTTGAACGTTAGCTTTCAGAAAGTTATGTTCCAAGCAATTAACGATTGTTTCGCCTTACTTTGGTTTCATCAGAAGTATAAGAATGTTGTTAGAACGTTTCACTTACTTCTGCTAAGGTTATAATGAGTCTTAACAATAGTCAATGCATTTAATATAATTTTGAGGAAATTATCAATGAAAGTTACTCATTCATAAGATAAATAATAACTTAGTTTAATTGCGGCTGCCTAACTTTAAATTTTTGACAATAAATTATTTGAACTGATGCCGTTGTCTATTGGAGTTGCTTCCTAACGTTTCGCTAGCACGAGTGGCAAACTTCTTCAGAGGTTCTTCCATTCCCAATGCTGGATGCGGACTAGATTATTTCACCCTACAAGGTTAGTAGTTCACACTTTCTGTTTTATTTAATATTTCCAATTATTATAACATAGTTAACCAGTTTTCCCAATTAAATTATAAAATAGGTAATATATCCCAATTTTTATTTACAGAAAAATTATATTCGACGTTGTTCATATGACGTCAAAATCTCGAAGTAATTTTTGATGTACTTATCCTTTATTTTCTATCGTTGAAGAATCGTTCAGTTTGTCCCACATGTACTAAATTACAAGTGTTAAAATTTAATTTGATAAGCGATTGTTTTACTTATTAAAGGGATGTTATTTTAGTTTTCTTCTATATTAATACATGATGACATTGTTCCGTGCCTCAGTCAGTATAACAATGAATACAAAGTAGGCACTTGTTAATAGCAACAAGTTTTCCGAGAATGTAGGTACGTCTAATTTAACGATAAGCGAAATAGATGTTAATTTACATGCAACCTTCAATTAGAAAGAGCTAGTGCCTAGAAAATAATTAAGTTTCACTCCAAACTCTTAATCAATGTAGATTAACTTCTCAAAGGTCATTTGCAGAAGATCTTCCTTGTCTCATTTTGAGATCGGTTTAGTAGTTCTATGAAGGCTTAGCTTTGGAGAGACTACGAAGGACCTCTCTAGTGCTCTTTGTAGAGCTGCGGGCTACGAATACTATTACGAATATTCTCCGAGAAGCGAAGTATGAGTCGGATTTACCGTTAAAGTAAGAAAATTGAAATGGATAATAAATTGTCCCCGGGTACGGCTGCCAGCGTTAAGGAAAATAATTTAATTGAGAATTTTAACGGTCGCTATTTCTGTATCAAAAAAAAATGCTAAAATATGGATACGAATTTAATGGTAAACAAAAGGGAAATCATAATATACCCTACAGCACATTTATGCGAAGATATTTCTTACACGTGGCCCATTTCGGTAATAATGTTCGCAACAGTTGATTAACATTTACAAGAGCTTCCTGAATGTCATCTATTCACAAGAGTTTACCTTCACAAACTCACATTTTTTTATATTTAAAGGAATTTAAAGTACGTACTGTAAAATTATTAAGAAATTGCTTTTACGTCATCGACAAAGGACGTATGGGAAATTACCACAAATGGCGCTGTAAACGTCATCTGTAGTACGATTGCTACAATTATGGTTGAGGTTAGCTACGCCGGGATTCGTTTCAGCAAGTAGATATCCATATATTTAAATGGACCTTGTTGGAGCATACGTAATCCTAAAATGTAGCATCGTACTACAGATGGCGTTTACNATCTCTTTCTTTTATATCGATCCTTCTTTTATCCTTAAAAATAAATAAATTCTTATTTGCAAAGTTTCTGTGTTGTGATCTTTATAGAGAATTTCCTTGATGTAGTTTTCCAGATAATTCAATAAAACTTAAACAGAGTTACAATTGCTTAAATAATTTCCGAATTAATGACTTGAATGAACTGTAAATTATTTGGAACGCAATAAGTTTAACATTTCCATTATGCAAATTTATTCATTTTCTTCATCAAAACATTTTCAAGCAGCATTGTGACTTATATAATACAGTTTGTATGTATTACGACGCAGTACTTTTACGACCAAGTCGTAAAAGAACTAAATTGATAGCCAGTACACAATAGAATAAAGGATTGTCTACCTCTTATTCAGTTTCTGGTTTGCTTAACATTGTTTCTATTCATATATATATATATACTTGTATTATTTTCTTCTTTCAACTTAGTAACTCTAGACTAGAGCGCTTGCTGATAGAAGGCCTACTTTTATTCGTAGCAGACGTAGGGAATATCGTAAACATAGAAAAGAGATGTCAGGTAGGAATTGCAGCGGACACTAACAAAGAAAAAGGAATTATATAAAATTGGTTGCTGTATAACATGATTAAGTAGTTATATCCTAAACTAAACTTATGAATTCGCTCATTATGACAGTATTAATAAGAAAGAAGATAAGAGAAACGTATGAGACGTACGATAGAAGTCAATGAGGAAGAATCCAAAAAATGGAAATTGGAAAAAGACAGAAGTTTGTGGAAAAACTTGGAAAATTTAGCCGTAGACATTGATAAACAAAAAAGGAGATAAAAAGAGAGAAATAAAAATTCGTACAGGAACATAAGATATGAAAAGTGTTATTTATTTTATAATATAAATTGGTAAAAAGTGTGAGTACAACTGACTTGTTTATAATTTACTAACCGACTAACTTGTTTTAACAACATTCCACTGTTTATCAATACATATGCGATTACCCCAGTAGCACACGACATTGGCCCAATATTTATTCTACGAGGGTGGATTGATAAGTTTCCGGCCTAACCAAGAGATGACGCCACTAGGCCTACCTTGAGGTGACATTCTATAGTACCATCCTTGGATAGCTTGTAGCTATAGTTTCAGCCCGATCTCCTTGCTAGTGTAGGTTTGACAGC